>NC_134164.1:14678409-15000454 GCF_033958435.1 Carettochelys insculpta
TCACAAGGGAGTGGGGCAGGAGCCCCGGTGGGGTGGGGAATTGGGGCACTGCCATGCCGGGCTCTGAGGCAGAGGCTGGGGGAGCGGGCGGGTGGCCAGAGGAGGCGGGAGCCGTGGCTGTGTGAGCCTGTGGATGCGACGGGGAGGGCCCCAGGGGCTGGCTGTGTCGTGGAGGGTAACACGTTCTGAGGGGCTGGGCCATTACCTCCCTGCTCCTGGGTGCCAGGGCTGGGCACTGGGGCCTGCTGCTTGTGGGCCAACCCGGACAGCCTCCGCAGGGCCAGCACAGCATTGCCTGTTTTCTGGTGAGGAGAGAAGGCACGAAGGTTGCACACTGAACACCCAGCCAGCTGGCAGCGAGCCCTCGCGCTCCCACCCTCCCCAGCCCCTTCCAAAGGGCCGGGGGCTCCCTGCTCCCCCGGGAGAGCAGCCTGGGCAGCCCTGGCTCTGGGGGGCTCTCTCCAGAAGCCCCCTTCCCAACAGGGGCACAGGCCACACCTGTCCAGCAGGCGCAATATGCCCACGCCCGCCCAGCCGGCACCAGACGCACCTGCCACTTCTGGCGGGCCAGGAATCGCCTCATCCTCTCCTTGGGCAGTGGCTTCGCACTGCTCTGCTCTGTCCTCTGCAGCCAGGGGTGCGCGAGGGCCGCCTCGCTGGGCAGCCGGCGGCTGGGGGCGAGAGCAGGGGGGTTAGTACCACTGCCTGGTGCAGGAGAGAGGCCCGAACTCGCTGCCCTCTGGGGACAGGCAGCCCCCTCTGCGGTGAGCTCCAGGCTCCGACCTGGGAGGAGGTTCCCCCTCACGGACCCCTCTGCGGGGTGCTGTGGTCTCGGTCTGAGCAGGGCAGGGCAATACCTGCAGCTTCAGGTCCTGTCCCCTCAGCAGCCCTGCCTGCCCCCGAGGCCCCCTGAGCACAAGGCCCCACACGCCAGCTCACACTCCCCTTTAGCCCAGACTTGCCAGCACTTGTGGAGCCTGGGGCCCATAAGGAGAGACTGCCAGAAGCCCCAGGCCCTCCCAGAGCTCAGCCCTGCTGGAAGCATCGGCCCTGGAGGGAGTGGGGAAGGGAGCAGAAAGCCCAGCAGCTCAGAGCTCCTCTGCTCCCCAGTGAGCAAGCAGGGCAGGAAGGGCCACAGCTGATCACCCTCCCCCCAGACCAGCCTGGGAAAGGACAGAGCCGGGCAAGGAGCCCAGGGAGCTGCCCTGGGAAATGAGGGGCAGAGAGGAGGCAGAGGGGAGAGGGGAAAAGAATTAAAAATGCAACCAAATTATTTTTAGCTGTTTGGCTCGTGTATGGCCTGATCAGCACGATCTGTGCGTGGGACCGATCAGTGACCTGGACAACTTGAGATTTTATTCCAAACTAAATAACATGTCGCAATTGCTGGGTGAAGCAGGTATACGCACTCGGGTGTTGTTTTAAAAATGCTTTGATTGCGACTGAATCGAATATTTTAAAAACTAAGAACATTTGGGGGTTCTAAACCCAGACCGTGCCTGGCTCCTGACTTACAGAGAGCTCTGGGAAGGGCACGGTTGGAAAGGTATTCTTGCATGGAGTGACCTTGGCCACTCACATAAACTTTGGCTGAAAAATGTTAGGAGAAGGTGAGCCGGAGAGAGAGTGCTTGGGGGTTTCATTCTCTGTCTGCAGCATCCTCCTTGGCAAGTCCTGCTCCCCTGCCATCACAGGCAAAGTCTCCCAGATGTTCCTAAGTCCAGCCTCCTCAAAACTGGGTTGCCACCATTCAGAAGGTGGTTTGCACAGCTGCCCAGTCTTCAGCACACACTGCTCTGGCATGAGCAAATAGCATAGTCTAGGGCTCCCTTCCTAGAGTATCAGCACACCCTAAAGGACAGCGTGACCCCTGGTCTGGGGCAGCTGTTACTGGACATTCTCTTATAGCTGTGGGTTGTATCTCCACCGTACGCGCTCTGGACAAGACAAAAACAACAAGAAGTCCTGTGGCACCTTATAGACTAACAGAATTTTTGTGGAGCCCAAGCTTTCATGGGCAAGGACCTGCTTCGTCAGATCATTGGAATGGAGATTCCAGAGGCAGGTCTAATTACACAGGTTCATGAAAAGAAGGGAGTACCAGGCACCAGGAAGGCCAGAGCTGATGAGACGAATTCGGTCAGGGAGGATATGGCCCACTTCCAGCAGCTGATGTGGAGGTGTGAACACCAAGAGAGGGGAAACTGCTTTTGTAGGTGGCCAGCCATGCCCAGTCTCTGTTCAGCCCTTGATTGATGGTGTCAAACTTGCAAATGAATTGCAGCTCTGCAGTTTCTCTTTGGAGTCTGTTTTTGAAGTTATTTGCCTTGTTAGGCCTGTCTTGTAGAAGGTGGATTCTGGGTGCATGTCTGGCTCTGTCAATCTGTTTCCTCACTTCCTTAGGTGGGTACTGTAGTTTCAGGAAAGTTTGGTAAAGTTCTTGTAGATGTTTGTCTCTGTCTGAGGGATTGGAGCAAATGCAGTTGTGCCTTAGTGTTTGGCTGTAGACAATGGATTGCATGGTGCGCCCAGGATGGAAGCTGGGAGCTGGGAGCTGGAAGCTGGAAGCATGTAGGTAAGCATAGCGGTCCATGGGTTTCCAGTATACGGTGGTGTTTATGTGACCATCACTTATTTGCACAGCAGCATCCAGGATATGGATCTCTTGTGCAGACTGGTCCAGGCTGAGGTTGATGGTGAGGTGGAAAATGTTGAGATCACAGTGGAACTCTTCTACAGCCTCCTTCCCATGGGTCCAGACGATGAAGATGTCATCCATGTAGCGCAAGTGGAGGAGGGGCGCTAGGGGACGAGAACTGAGGAAGCGTTGTTCCAGGTCAGCCATAAAAATGTTGGCAGACTGTGGGGCCATGTGGGTGCCCATAGCAGCGCCACTGATTTGAAGGTATAAATTGTCCTCAAATCTGAAATAGTTGTGGGTGAGGACAAAGTCACAAGGCTCCACAACCATCTGTGCCTCGGTCTCATCAGGGATAATGTTCCTAACAGCTTGAAGTCCATCTTCATGTGGGATATTGGCATAAAGGACCTCTACATCCATGGTGGCCAGGATGGTGTTTTCAGGAAGGTCACCAATGACCTGTAGTTTCCTAAGGAAGTCGGTGGTATCTTGAAGAAAGCTGGGAGTGCTGGTAGCATAGGGTCTGAGTAGAGAGTCCACATATCCAGAGAGTCCTGCAGTGAGAGTGCCAATGCCTGAGATGATGGGGGGTCCAGGATTCCCAGGTTTATGGATCTTGGGTAGAAGGCAGAATAAACCTTGTTGGGGTTCTAGGGATGTGGCTGTGTAGATTTGTTCCTGTGTTTTTATAGGGAGGGTCTTGAGCAGATGCTGTAGTTTCTTTGTGTATTCCTCAGAGGGATCCTGGGACAGAGGCTTGTAGAATGTGGCATTGGAGAGTTGCCTGGCAGCCTCCTTTTGGTAGTCTGTCCTATTCATCTGACAACAGCACCTCCTTTGTCGGCCTCTTGGGTGACAATGCCAGAGTTGTTTCTGAGGCTGTTGATGGCGTTGCATTCTGCACGGCTGAGGTTATGGGGTAGGCGATGCCGCTTTTCCACAATTTCTGCCTGTGAACATTGGCGGAAGTATTCTGTGCATAGGTCCAGTTTGTCATGTTGCCCAGAGGGGGAGTCGATGAAGAATTCTTCTTGCAGCGTAGGTGGGAGGTACCTGTAGGTCAGTGCGCTGTTCAGTCTCATGTTGGAAGTATTCCTTAAATTGGAGACAGTGAAAGTAGGCTTCCAGATCCTCACAAAACTGTATCAAGTTTGTGGGGGTGGTGGGGCAAAAAGAGAGTCTCCAAGACACTGTTCTGGGCACAAGGATTATTGAGAAGAGATGGGTCCACCTAACCAAGAGAGGAAGGAGCATTTTCCCAAGTAGGTTTGCAAACTTAGTGACAAGAGCTTTAAACTAGGTTTGCTGGGAGACGTTGACCAAAACCCTGAGGGGAGAAAGGAACTTGGAGATTGGGAAGAAATGAAAAGAGGAATCTACAACAAAAGTGGACCCCTGGTTCGAGTAGAGAGGGCAGGGAGATCGACTGATTATCTAAAGTAACAAAGAGGAAGCCGTGCTAGTCTATACACTATATGCCTCGATTACAACATGCAAGAGATACATTTCCTGGACGCTACAGTACTAATCAGGGATGGCCTGATCAGTACCACACTGTACCGAAAACCTACTGATCACTATACTTATCTACACCCTTCTAGTTTCCATCCTGCACACGTGACTAGATCCATTGTTTACAGTCAAGCTCTTAGGTACGATCGCATTTGCTCTGATCCAACTGACAGAGACCAAAAACTACAAGAACTTTACCAAATATTCATAAACCTGAATTACCCACCAGGAGAAGTAAAAAAACAAATCGACAGGGCCAGACGCATACCCAGAGACCAGCTACTCCAAGATCGGCCCAAAAAAGCCAAGAACAGAACACCACTGGTCATCACCTACAGCCCCCAACTCAGACCACTGCAACGATATTAAAGACCTACAACCTATTCTTAATCAGGATGCCACACTCCAGAAGGCCCTGGGTGACAGGCCTGTTCTCTCCTACAGACAACCTCCCAACCTCATGAGGATCCTCACTAACAGCCACAGTCTACACCCCAGGAATACCAGTCCTGGAACCTTTCCCTGCAACAAAGCCTGCTGCCAGCTTTGTCCACATATCTTCTCTGGAAATACCATCACTGGACCTAACCAGGTTACTCACAGAATCACGGGCACTTCCTCATGCTCCTCTACTAACATCATATGTGCCATGATGTGCCAGCGATGCCCAGGTGCTTTGTATATTGGACAGACTTCTAACTCCCTTAGACAAAGGGTCAATGGGCACAAAACAGACATCAAAACGCTCCAGATCCACAAACCAGTTAGTCAACATTTTAATGGAATGGGGCATTCTGTCAATGACCTCAAGGTATGTGTGTTACTGAAGAGACATTATCGCTCCGTTTTGGAAAGAGAAACATCTGAGCTGGCTTTTATATTCAAATTCGGCACATTAACACATAGTTTAAATTGTGATGGGAACTTTCTGAGTCACTATAGGGGCTCGTCTGCATACTTGGCTCAATCTAATTCTTGACCTTCCCCCCCCACCCCTCCACTCTCTGATTTGCTCACCTGGATTATCTTTTTCTGATTTGTCCTCCTTGCTTACTGTTTTTGGTTCTCTGTGCCTTAAATATTGAGTCTGTTCTGGTCTGGCTATGGTCTGAAGAAGTGGGTCTGTCCCACAAAAGCTCACCTAATAAACCATTTTGCTAGTCTTTAAAGTGCTACTTGACTGCTTTTTTGGTTATCTAAAGTGTTTGTACACCAGTGCCAGAAGCCTGGGTAACAAGCAGGAGGAATTAGAAGCCCTGGCCCAGTCCAAGAACCACGACTTGATTGGGATAACAGAGACTTGGTGGGATGACTCGCATGACTGGAGCGCTGTCATGAAAGGGTATAAACTGTTTCCGGAAGAACGAGCAAGGGAGAAAAGGAGGAGGAGTTGCACTGTATGTAAGAGAGCACTGTGATTGCTTGGAACTCCAGTACACACAAGGAGAAAAGCCTGTTGAGAATCTATGGGTCAAGCTTAGTGGTGGCTGGTGTCTGCTACAGGCCGCCAAATCAGGATGTTGCGGTAGATGAGGCTTTTTTTGGACAACCGAGAGAAGTTTCTGGATCGCAGGCTCTCGTTATCGTGGGGGACTTCAGTTACCCTGACATCTGTTGGGAGACTAATACCGTGGTACACAAGCAGTCCAGGAAATTTCTGGAGAATGTTGGGGATCACTTCTTGGTACAAGTGCTGAAGGACCCGACCAGAGGTTGTGCGCAGCTCGACTTGCTGCTTACAAGCAGGGAGGAACTAATAGGGAAGGTCGAGGTGGGTGACAACCTGGGAAGCAGTGATCATGAGATGGTAGACTTCAGGACCCTGACCAAAGGAAGGAAAGAGAGCAGCGAATTACACACCTTGGACTTCAGAAAAGCAGACTTTGACTCCTTCAGGAACCTGATGGGCAGAATCCCCTGGGACACTACCATGTAGGGAAAAGGAGTCCAGGAAAACTGGCAGTATTTTAAGAAAGCCCTATTGAAGGTGAAGGAAGAAACCATCCCAATGCGCAGCAAGAGAAGTAAATATGGTAGGAGACCAGACTGGCTTACTGGGGAAATCCTTGGAAAACTTAGGCACAAAAAGGGAGCTTACAAAAAGTGGAAACTTGGACAGATGTCTGGGGAGGGATATAAATGTATAGCTCGAGATTGCAGGGGAGTGATCAGGAAGGCGAAAACGCAACTGGAATTGCGACTCGCAAGGAATGTGAAGGATAACAAGAAAAGTTTCTACAGGCATGTTAGCAAGAAGAAGGTGATCAGAGAGGGTGTGAGGCCACTACTGGGTGAGGGAGGTAACCCAGTGACAGATGAGGTAGGGAAAGCTGAAGTACTTAATGCTTTCTTTGCCTCTGTCTTCACGGACAAGGACAGCTCCCGGACTAATGCGATAAGTGATGCACTGTGGGATGAGGGTGGACAGCCTTTGATGTGGAAAGAACAGGTTAGGAGCTATCTGAAAAAGCTAAACATGCATAAATCCATGGGCCTGGACCTAATTTATCTGAGGGTTCTGAGGGAGTTGGCGTATGTTGTTGACGAGCCCTTGGCCGTTATCTCTGAAAAGTCGTGGAGATTGGGAGAGATCCCGGATGATTGGAAAAAGGCAAACGTAGTGCCCATCTTTAAAAAAGGGAAGGAGGATGATCCAGGGAACTATAGTCTGGTCAGTCTTACATCAGTCCCTGGAAAAATCATAGAGGAGCTCCCCAAGGAAGTCATTTTGAGGCACTTGGAGGAGGAGAAAGTGATCAGGAATAGTCAGCATGGATTAATGAAGGGCAAGTCATGCCTGACCAATCTGATTAGTTTCTATGATGAGATAACTGGCTCTGTGGATAGGGGAAAATCAATGGATATGATTTATCTTGACTTTAGCAAAGCTTTTGACACAGTCTCCCAGAATACTCTTGTCGGCAAGTTAAAGGAATGTGGATTGGATAAATGGACGGTAAGACGGATAGAAAGCTGGCTAGAAGGTCTGGCCCAGCGGGTAGTGATCAACGGTTCGATGTCGGGATGGCAGTCGGTTTCTAGTGAAGTGCCCCAAGGTTCAGTTCTGGGTCCTGCTCTGTTCAACGTATTTATCAACGACCTGGATGAGGGGTTGGATTGCACCCTCAGCAAATTTGCAGATGACACTAAGCTAGGGGGAGAGGTAGATACACTGGAGGGTAAGGACAGGATCCAGAATGACTTAGACAAATTGGAAGACTGGGCTGCAAGAAATCTGATGAGGTTTAATAAGGACAAGTGTAGAGTCCTGCACTTGGGCCGGAAGAATCCCAAGCATTGTTACAGGCTGGGGTCCGACTGGCTCAGGAGTAGTTCTGCAGAAAAGGACCTGGGGGTTGTAGTGGATGAGAAGCTGGACAGGAGTCAACAGTGTGCTGTTGTAGCCAAGAAGGCTAATGGCATATTAGGTTGCATCAAGAGAAGCATTGCCAGTAGATCCAGAGAAGTGATTGTTCCTCTTTATTGGGCTTTGGTGAGGCTGCATCTGGAGTACTGTGTCCAGTTCTGGGGCCCCAATTATAGGAAGGATGTGGATACACTGGAGAGGGTCCAGGGGAGGGCGACCAAAATAATTAGGGGGCTGGAGCATATGACCTATGAAGAAAGGTTGAGGGAACTGGGCCTGTTTAGTCTGCAGAAGAGAAGACTGAGGGGGGACTTGATAACAGCCTTCAGCTTACTGAAGGGAGGCTGCAAAGAAGCTGTTCACAGTGGTCACAGATGGCAGAACATGGAACAATGGTCTCAAGTTGCAGTTGGGAAGGTCCAGATTGAACAACAGGAAAAACTTTTTCACTAGGAGGGTGGTGAAGCATTGGAATGGTCTCCCCAGGGAAGCAGTGGAGTCTCCATCCCTGGAGGTGTTTAAGTCTCGCCTCGACAAAGCCCTGGCTGGGCTGATCTGATGAGTTTGGTCCTGCCTAGGGCAGGGGACTGGACTTGATGGCTTTGTTAGGTCTCTTCTAGCTCTATTGTTCTATGATTCTATGAGACAGGGCCAACGCTTCTGCTGGGCGGAGCATGTGCTTGGCTAGATTGGCAATATTGCTGGGGGCGTGAAGGGTACCACTACTGTAGCCCCCTGTGGCAAGTAGGAGCTTAGGTACCAATGGGGTTACAGTTCTGTGGGAATCTGGAATCTGACTTCCGCCATCTCCGACTCGATGACCCCTGAGGTCTCTTCCAGCCCTAGGATTCTATGAGTCGTATGGCACAGGGGTCCTCCTGGTTTTCTTCCTCCTCCAAGTGCCTGCCTCCCGCCTGCTCTAACGCCCCTCAGTTTAGCTGCCATGTTCTCATTCTGCCAGTTCTCCTCATCCCACATTTATTTCTAACAGGAGCCAATGGGCTCTCTTTCCCCTTCGTTTTCTTTCTTGCCTTTGTGAGTTAGGAAATGGTCTTTTCCCTCCATAGCTCCCTATCAGTGACACCACTTGTCACAAGCCACAGCTGTAGCCATCAACAGGAGCATTACAATGATCCTGAGATAAGTCTCTTGTCCAAGGTTCCCTCTAATTTTTTCCATCTGTTGGTGGAATAATTTTTGTTCTGTGCGCTAAGGCATGTGTGGATGTGCACCGCCAACGAAAACACGTGTTGCCCGCCTGGGTGGCTCTGCTAATCAGCTGGCAGCACCTGAATCTCTGCTGGAGGCTGCCCAAGTGCTCAGCTCACAGGCAATGCTGCTCTTGTTGCTTATGACTAATCCAAGTAAAACAAGGCTGAAACGTTTTGCTTCGTCTCTCTTCTAATTCTCTGAGGATGATCTGAGCCCCTCCAGGATGCACACCCTGACTCTCTCTCTCCATCTGCTATCAACTGGGGAGTAGGAGAGAACGTGCAGGCGGACTAACACCCGCTACTTGATTGGTTCTAAATGATGCTGGGGACTTCCAGGGTTCTGACTCATGGTCGCTGATGTCTGGAGTCGACTGTACTGTGACCATCCCCACAGTCACCGGCAGCCCGTGGAGCTCCTCGCCGCAGGACGTCGTGACAGCTGGAACTTCAACGGGGTTCACCAAAGGACGAGACAAACTCGTAGCGGAGGGGTCCCTCAGCGGCTGTTGGCCAGGATGGGCAGGGGTGGCGTGTGCCACGTGCTGGGAACGGGTGACAATCTTCATGGTTGCCCACCCTGTTCATTCCTTCTGGGGCACCTGGCTTTGGCCACCACCAGCAGCCAGGCTGCCGGGTCAGGTGGACTGTGGCCATTTGTATGTTCTTGTCCGGTGTCGCCCGTTCTCCCAGGAGTTGGCAAATGCCCCTGCTCACTTTCTGGGCACTCATCCCCACCCAGGCCTGTCTCCCCAGGGGGGTGTCCCTCTCAGCCCCCTGCTGATGTCTGGGGCAGGTGCTGTGTGTGTTGAGAAGGGGGCAGCCTCTCAGTCACAGCCCCCCAACATGCTCTGTCTGGTGCTGTTCTACCCTCTCCACCCACCACCAGGCCCCCTGCCCCAGCCTCAGCTACTCCACCGGCTGTCCTTCTGCAGCAGCTGGCTGATGAAGTCCTTGGCCTCCTCGGAGATCTCGGAGAAGGTCTCCTCGTCAAAGTCCCACTGGGCTGCTGTGACGTTGTGCAGTGTCTCCATGTCGCTGTCCCCCTGGAAAGGGGAGTCCCCGCTCAGCCTGGGGGCAGGGGAGAGATGAGGCTGTTAGTGACTCAGCCGGGATCTCTGGCACACAGGCTCGCAGTGGGGAGCCCACCTACAGCATGTAGCAGATCACGCCGATACTCCACATGTCCGTGGTGAATCCCACCGGCTCAAAGGCGATCACTTCCGGGGCCATGAACTCCGGGGTGCCGTGCAGCAATTTCACGGGGGCGTGGGGGTCTGGAGGGACAAGAGAAGAGCGGTCCAGCATCCAGCAAGGCAGGGGGCAGGACGGCCTCCCAGTGCCCAGGTCCCTGGCATCCCCATGGCAACGTGTGGCTGCAGATCCTACTCCCGTGGGCAGGGGAGCAACTTTGAGAGGCCACAACCAATACTGCAGCCCGTTGCTCGGGCCCTGCCCAAAGAGCTGGCAGCCTCAATCCACAAAGGGCCAAAGAGGAAACAGGCCTGGGGAGACTCCCCCAGGGCCCCCGGGATACAGCGCTGGTCTGCTCTTGCTCACATGCTCCTGAGCTCTGCCCTAGAGCCAGCCGCACTGACATGGAATGTGACCGGGGGCTGCGCTGCGGGGGAGACAGGACTGCAGGCGGCGTCAGCAGCAGCTGGCTTGGCTCTCTCCCATGCCAAGTGCCTAGGCAGAGTCCAGCAGCTCACTTGCAATAGAGTTGGGAAATCAGTGTGATGGAGAGAGAGAGAGAGAGAGTGTGTGTGTGTCAGAGAGAGAGAGTGTGTGTGAGAGAGAGAGAGAGTGTGTGTGTGCGTGCACGCAAGAGAGAGTCAGGCTGTGTGTGTGTGTGCGTGTGAGAGAGAGAGAGTCAGGCTGTGTGTGTGTGTGTGTGAGAGAGAGAGAGAGAGAGAGTGTGTGTGTGCATGCACGCAAGAGAGAGTCAGGCTGTGTGTGTGTGTGCATGTGAGAGAGAGAGAGAGTCAGGCTCTGTGTGTGTGTGTGTGTGTGTGTGTGAGAGAGAGAGAGAGAGAGAGAGAGAGAGACAGGCGGAGCAGCTGCCGGTGGGGCTGTAACCTAAGCTGGCAGGTGACACCTCTGCCCTGAACACAGAGCAGGGAGGAGCTGAGCTGGGTTTGAATCAGAGGGGCAGTTGGAAGCTGGGGAGAGGGAAGGCAGCCAGCCCAGGCTAGGGGGAGGCTACACCCCAGAGGGGCCCCCCTCGGGCTCCTCTCCCTGGTGGGGGGGAATGACTGTCTCTGCCGGCTGCACTGACACCTCTGTGCTGAGCTGGGCCTCTGTCGCCTAATAAACTTCTGTTCTGTGATGTGTCCCCGTCACCCCAGAACCCAGCTGCTCTCCCCGCTGGGCGAGAGTCGCCTCTGCCTGCGGCTGGGGGCAGGCTGGGCACCCCGCCTCCGTGCCTGAGAAGTGCCAGCTTTGGAAGGAGCCCGTGTGGTGTGACTGGGTTTTTAACTAGGCTATGGAAGCCATTTCTGTCACCACGGCACAGAGCGGCACTGAACCTTGTGCTAGGTGGCCCAAGTGGGGTGTCTAATGAAAGCTGATGACGCACTGACCCTGTCTGTGTTGCTTGTCTGTCTGCACCCTGACTCTCTGCGCCGTCAGAGATATTGGCTCTACAGCTTCAGTGGAAACGTTCAGAGCCACGAGTGCACAATGGGAGGCGTGATCCCCTCGCCAGCCTGGGCTATGGGCTAAACAGGACCAGAGTCCCTGACGGCCAACACACCCCTCAGGAGTGTGGGACTGTCACCTGGGATGCATCCAGTGGCAGAGTCCCAGAGCTGCCTGCCGGGCTCAGGTGACCCTGGCCACCAGTGCCTGAATTCTTCCTTCCACTAGAAAAATTATAAGCAGGGCCCTGGCAGGGGCCATTCTGTTCTTTCAGTCCTTGTGAGCTAAGCCTGTCCAGGCTGGGGCTGTCCCCCGGGGGGAGGGTGATTTTAGAGACTCTCTGCAGAGAACGTGGCTGGCTGCATCAGTAGCTGTGACTGATGTATACACACACATACACATCTCGTAGCGCTGGAAGGGACCTCGGGTGACGTGTCACTTTATCATTCTCCTGCTCGCCCGGCTCTGTCTTTCTTTGGGAATAACCCTTTAGCTTTTCGATCTGAAGGACTGGCATCGGCGTGGTGATTTGGGTAAGACCCCCACGTATATTGCCCAGGGCCTGGAAGACTCTGTGCGGAGTTGGTGAAACAGGTTTGATAATGGCTCACCTGAAGTCGGGGGCTGTTGTCTGGGCTGGCAGAGCAGCTGGGAAGTCTGTGGGTTTGCAGGTATGTGGAGAAGGGCTGCTCCGACATCGGCTGCCACTGCAAGTGCTCAGAGTCCCTGGAGAGCCAGAAACCGGGGGCCTCTTGGGGACAGGGGAGGGGGGCGCACCCAACCCAGACTCGCCAGCCAGGCAGGACTGGCTGCAGTTTTGGCCGAGGCCTCAGGCTGGTGATTTCCTGGGACCCTTTGCCCACCCCTATGCCTGGCACTGGGGGTCTCTGCTTGCTGGCCCACATTCAGCAAGGCTGGAAGCACACGCTCTGCTGAATCGGGGCCGTGGGGACAGCTTCCAGCAGGCCTCTCTCACCCAGTCTCTGGGCCAGGCCGAAGTCGATGATTTTCACCCAGTGGCTGCCCCGGCTGACGCAGACGATGTTCTCGGGTTTGAGGTCCGGGTGGACGATGCTCTGCTGATGGACGTAGCAGATCCCTTCCAGGATCTGCCGCATGTACACCACGCTGGTGGGCTCCGTGTGCTCGAAGTCATCATCCACAATCCTCTCGAAGAGCTGCCCGCCGGCCACACTGCCAGGAGCACAGGGCGGCTGGGTGGGATTCACTCTCTGTGCCCAGGGCAGCGCCAGCCAGGGACCTATCACCAGCTCTAAACTCCATGGAGAGGTATGGGGGATGCCCCTGGGATGGGCAGGGCTGGGGGTGGGGAGCAAAGACCCCAAGCAGGTCCAATCCCAACTGAAATGGGAACCCGTGTGAGCCGCCCTGGCCCAGCCCCGATCCCACCCTTCCCAGGAGGAGCTGCCCAGGGCACAGGCCCACTCTGGAGGGGCTCAGGCAGGGAGAGGCCGGGGGTTCTGCCAGAGCCAGCAGCCTGGATCCGCACCCTGACCAACAAATGCCAGCGAGGGGCCGGGGTTCAGCCTCTCACCTGATGCCAAGCGATCACCTGCGAGCCCCCAGGCACGTGCCCCAGGACACGATGAGCCCAGGGCAGCAGGGCCAGAGCCAGTGCAGCTGGGAGGTCTGCCACCCCCTTCATGCCCAGCTCAGTGCCCCGTGCCCACCGCGCCAAGTGCCTGGCAGCGAGCAAGTCACCTGAGGATGCAGTAACCAGGCCCCCGCCCGGAGCCTGCCCGGCACACCCTACTCACTACTCCATGACCATGACCAGCTCTTCCCGGCTCTGGAAGGCTGCCAGGCACTGCACCAGCCTGGGGTGATGCAGCAGATTCATCAGCTGCACCTCCCTGTAGGCTGCCTCCTGCTCCTTGGCGGTCCGCGTCTGGAAGTATTTCCCCGCCCGGATCTTCCCAGTGGCCTTCTCCTGCAGCTTGTAAACCACCCCGAACTTCCCCCTGGAGACAGACGGGAACGGGGGGTAGGTGGAGCACGGTTTGGGGGTGCAGCAGGGCCCCAGCCAGCGGGCAGGGAGGACGTGCTCCCCACTCTGCTCCGTCCCCAGTCCAGCTCCAGCCCTGCCTCCCCAGCCGTGGCCCCAGATCCCAGCCACAGCCCTGCTTCCAGGTGGGATCCCGCCTCGGGGTGGGGCTGCAGGGAAAGTGAGGCCCAACAGGAGGGTCCTGAGGCGGGTGGGGTGGGGGCCTGTGCTGAACACAGGCAGGCCCCGTGGCTCTCTCTGGCTCCCGCTCCCAGCGTGTGCTGTCTCCGAGGGACCGCTTGAAGCCGGGCTGGGCAATCGTTTGGGGGGGGGCGGGCGCATGCCAACAACTTGGCAAGTGGCCGAGGGCCAGACTCTTCCATGCCGTTAACGGAGTCGTCACGGGGCCTGGCACGGAGGTGCAGCGGAACGGGCTGGAAGGGAGTTCGGATGCAGGGAGGGGCCGGGGAGCCCAGGGCAGATGCTGGCTGGAAAGTGCCTGTCCAGGCGGCTCCCAGCAGCACCGTCAGACAGGCTGCCTGCCTGCCCCACTCCCACGTGCCCCACGCACAGGGGCCAAGTGCTGCTCTGACCACAGAGAGCCGTGGGGGAGGGGCACACTGACCCGCCCCCAGCACAACCTGGTCGCCCCCATTGGCTGGTTACTGGCCAACGGGAGCGACGAGATGGTGCTGGGGGCCAGAGCAGTGCACAAACTCTGTCCCCGACCCAGCTCACGGCGGTGCTCAGAGACGCACAGGCCCCGGCAGGCAACCACTCTGAGCAGCGGGCAGGGGCAGGACAGGCAGGTCGCCTGTGCTGTACCATGGGCCAGGTCAGGACCCGGGCCATACCCTGCCCACCCATGGGCTGGGCTCACCGTTCCCAGCAGGGACGGCACTGCCTCCCTCACACCCCTGCCTGGCCAGCCGGCGAGAGGGGCTCTGAAGGCGGCAAGGGCTGGGAGACCACAGCACCAGAGCAGAGCAGCCTGGTCTCACCCCAGGTGCTGTGCTGCCGTGGGGTGAGCCGCCAGGGACTTGCCTGCGCTGCAAGAAGCCTCAGCTCCCATGTTGCGCTGGGCTCTGCCCGGCAGGCTGCCACAGAGGGAACAAACTCGCCGAGCGCCCAGGGCCCAGCTACTCCTGATCCTCAGTGTAAACAGCACTCGGGCAGCTGTGATCAGGCAGCAACTCCTTCCTGAAAGGTGATGGGGGCCGGTCCCACCCCGGGAGCTCATCCCAAAACCTCCCTCCTGCCAGTCACAGCGCCCAGAGGAAATACAGGCAAATCCAGGAGCTACAGCCTCCCACCAGGTCAAACGGCCAGGCCCAGCCTGCCGGCCACCATGGCAGCCTCCAGGCACTGCACCGCACCGCACCGCACCGGCCCCTGGCTGCGCTGACTGCCTCTGCCCAGAGAGCTCACACGGACGGAGGGTGAAAACAGCAGGGCCAGAGAGGGAAGTGCCTCCAGGACAGGACCCAGGAATCGACCCCAGGTCTCCCGACGCCCAGGCCAGAAGCTCGGGGGACACAGGGAGCTGGGACAGGGGAGCGCAGGCGAGAGCAGAGGGCAGCTCTGGGGCAGGACCGTCCCGGAGCTGCAGGGGAGCCCCTCCAGCGACTTACGCCCCAAGTTTCTCGAGCTGGGTGTACAGGTCCGACGCCGTCTGCTCGGTGCTCACTGTCACGTGGCGATGCTCGAAGGCCCCCTCGCGCCTGCCGCCTGCAGGGAAGGGAGAGAGACGGGGGGCACAGGCAGCGGAGTGACACACGTCACGCAGAGGCACAGCTGCACGGGGATGGGGGCAGCGTGCAACTCCTGTCCCGGGCCGCCGCTGACACCTTCTAGCTGATGCTGCAAGCCCTGCTTGGGCCTGGAAAGGCTGCCTGGGGTCATGGAGCAGGGGGGTCTCTGGCCCTGTCCCCCAGCCGCAGGCAGAGAGCAGGGAGAGCAGCTGGGTTCTGGGGCGACAGGGACACAGCACAGAACAGACGTGTCAGCTCAGAACCAGGAGCCGTCGGTACCATCCCTCTGGGGAGAGGGGCCCAGAGGGGCTCCCTGAGCCAGGTCCTGGTCCCCTTCCTCCCTCCCCAGCCAGACCAGACTGCCCCATTCCCAGCCGCCCAGTTCCAATTCCAGCCGGCCAGGCCCCTCCTCCCGCCTTTGTCCCATTTCCCCAGGGAAAAGGCATCACCTGGGTGCCTGGGTTACAGAGGCCCTGGGGCGGGGAAGCGTTGTGTACCTGTGAGAAGTAATCACAGTGAAACTCCCATCCCCACCATGCATTGATGCTGTACGGAGGGAAACCGAGGCGCCCACACATGACAGTGAGAACCACACACAGCCTCACCGGGGCCTAACAGCCCCACAAGCCTCCTTTGTCACACCTGGCGTGGGCAGCAGGTACCACGTTTGCGTTGCACGTGGGGAGGCTGTCGGCAGCCTGGCCCAGCGCTGGGGGAAGCCGCTGGTTCAGACACGTGCTCAGGCTGGCCCAGTGCTCAGGGAGCAGCGGCTTGGTCTGGTGCTGGGGCGGAGGAGCAGCTTGACCCCAATAAGGGCTCACCCCGGCTACGGCTACACCACGGATATGATTCGATATAAGAGACGCTGAAATCTCTCATTTCAAACTCACGCAGCTACAGGCAGAACCAGCAGCCGGTTTTCAAAGCAGCATTTCCCAGCGCAGCGCGATTCTGAGCTAGTGCGGGTGCTGCCGGCACGGCTTATTCCAAACTAGCGCCAGGCCGGGTTGTGATGGACTGGGAGATGCCTGTGCATGTGTGCGCGTGTGTGTGCGTGTCTCACACAGGGTGGGGGGCTCCTGCTGACGGCAACATGGCGCCCAGGTGACGCCTCTGGGCTGCAGACAAAGGGGGAGGTGGAGCCTGAGGGGTTTGAATTGGAACTGGGAGTTGGAAGCAGAGAGTCTGGGCTGGGAGAGAGAGAGACAAAAGAGGGGGACAGGCCCCGGCTCTGGGGGCCCCTTGGGGCCTCCTCCCTCCAACGTGGATTGGACTGGCTGTCTGCCGGCTGCACTGACTCCTCTGTACGACGCTGTGCCCTGTCAGCTAATAAACCAGCTGTTCTCCTGCTGCGTGAGAGTCACTCCTGCCTGCGGACGGATGCAGAGCCTGGGAACCCTGAACCCCATCATGTGTCTACTTCAAGAGAGGCCTTGGGCCTCCTGCAAAGAGGGCTCCCCACTTCGAACTAGCGTGCGTAGCATAGATGAACAAAGTTATGTCGAAATAACTCTGTAGTGTAGATGTAGCGCACTAGGAGGCCCGGGCTTGGAGGCCTGACCACAGGGCCGAGCAGGACCCCAGGGGTGCCAGGCACACAGAGAGGCTCTTCCAAAGGAGGGTGCGAGATGGGGAGCAGCACTGACCCTGGGGTCTGGGACAGGGCACTTGCAGGAATTTGGATGAAGTTGGTTTGCAGATTGCAGCTTTGATTTCGTTCAGTCTTGGCTTCAGGTGCTTTTAGGTTTTGCTCTCCGGTGTCTCTCCCTCGTCCTGGGGAACCGCCTGCACCCGGAGGTGGCAGGACACACCTGGTGGGTTTGTGTCTCTTCCCCGTCCTGGGGAACCGCCCGTGCCCGGAGGTGGGCAGGACGCGTCTGGTGGGTTTGTGTCTCTTCCCCATCCTGGGGAACCGCCCGTGCCCGGAGGTGGGCAGGACACACCTGGTGGGTTTGTGTCTCCCCCTCGTCCTGGGGAACCGCCCGTGCCCGGAGGTGGGCAGGACACACCTGGTGGGTTTGTGTCTCCCCCTCGTACTGGGGAACCGCCCGTGCCCGGAGGTGGGCAGGACACACCTGGTGGGTTTGTGTCTCTCCCTCGTCCTGGGGAACCACCTGCACCCGGAGGTGGGCAGGACACACCTGGTGGGTTTGTGTCTCCCCCTCGTCCTGGGGAACCGCCCGCGCCCAGATGTGGGCAGGACACACCTGGTGGGTTTGTGTCTCTCCCTCATCCTGGGGAACCACCTGCGCCCAGATGTGGGCAGGACGTGTCTGGTGGGTTTGTGTCTCCCCCTCGTCCTGGGGAACCACCTGCACCCGGAGGTGGGCAGGACACACCTGGTGGGTTTGTGTCTCTTCCCCATCCTGGGGAACCACCTGCACCCGGAGGTGGGCAGGACACACCTGGTGGATTTGTGTCTCCCCCTCGTCCTGGGGAACCGCCTGTGCCCAGACGTGGGCAGGACGCACCCGGTGGGTTTGTGTCTCTCCCTCGTCCTGGGGAACCACCTGCACCCGGAGGTGGGCAGGACGTGTCGGGTGGGCTTGTGTCTCTCTTGTCCTGGGGAACCACCTGTGCCCAGACGTGGGCAGGACGCACCCGGTGGGTTTGTGTCTCTCCCTCGTCCTGGGGAACCGCCTGCGCCCGGAAGTGGGCAGGACGCGTCTGGTGGGTTTGTGTCTCTCCCTCATCCTGGGGAACCGCCTGCGCCCGGAGGTGGGCAGGACGCGTCTGGTGGGTTTGTGTCTCTCCCTCGTCCTGGGGAACCGCCTGCGCCCGGAGGTGGGCAGGACGTGTCTGGTGGGTTTGTGTCTCTCCCTCGTCCTGGGGAACCACCTGCGTCCAGAGCTGGGCAGGACACAACTGGTGGGTTTGTGTCTCTCCCTCGTCCTGGGGAACCGCCTGCGCCCGGAGGTGGGCAGGACACAACTGGTGGGTTTGTGTCTCTCCCTCATCCTGGGGAACCGCCCGTGCCCGGAGGTGGGCAGGACACACCTGGTGGGTTTGTGTCTCCCCCTCGTCCTGGGGAACCGCCCATGCCCGGAGGTGGGCAGGACACACCTGGTGGGTTTGTGTCTCTCCCTCGTCCTGGGGAACCGCCTGCGCCCGGAGGTGGGCAGGACACAACTGGTGGGTTTGTGTCTCTCCCTCATCCTGGGGAACCGCCCGTGCCCGGAGCTGGGCAGGACACACCTGGTGGGTTTGTGTCTCCCCCTCGTCCTGGGGAACCGCCCGTGCCCGGAGGTGGGCAGGACACACCCGGTGGGTTTGTGTCTCTCCCTCGTCCTGGGGAACCACCTGCACCCGGAGGTGGGCAGGACGTGTCGGGTGGGGTTGTGTCTCTCCTTGTCCTGGGGAACCGCCTGCGTCCAGAGGTGGGCAGGACACAACCGGTGGGTTTGTGTCTCTCCCTCATCCTGGGGAACCACCTGCACCCGGAGGTGGGCAGGACGTGTCGGGTGGGCTTGTGTCTCTCCTTGTCCTGGGGAACCGCCTGTGCCTGGAGGTGGGCAGGACGCGTCTGGCGGGTTTGTGTCTCTCCCTCGTCCTGGGGAACCGCCTGCGCCTGGATGTGGGCAGGACGTGTCTGGCGGGTTTGTGTCTCTCCCTCGTCCTGGGGAACCGCCCGCGCCCGGATGTGGGCAGGACACACATGGTGGGTTTGTGTCTCTCCCTCGTCTTGGGGAACCGCCTGCGCCCGGATGTGGGCAGGACGCGTTTGGTGGGTTTGTGTCTCTCCTCGTCCTGGGGAACCGCCTGCGCCCGGATGTGGGCAGGACACACCTGGTGGGTTTGTGTCTCTCCCTCGTCCTGGGGAACCGCCTGCACCCGGAGGTGGGCAGGACGCGTCTGGTGGGTTTGTGTCTCTCTCTCGTCCTGGGGAACCGCCCGCGCCCGGAGGTGGGCAGGACACAACTGGTGGGTTTGTGTCTCTCCCTCGTCCTGGGGAACCGCCTGCACCCGGAGGTGGGCAGGACGCGTCTGGTGGGTTTGTGTCTCCCCCTCGTCCTGGGGAACCGCCCGCGCCCGGATGTGGGCAGGACGCGTCGGGTGGGTTTGTGTCTCCCCCTCGTCCTGGGGAACCGCCTGCTCCCGGAGGTGGGCAGGACACGTCTGGTGGGTTTGTGTCTCTCCCTCGTCCTGGGGAACCGCCCGCGCCCGGAGGTGGGCAGGACGCGTCTGGTGGGTTTGTGTCTCTCCCTCGTCTTGGGGAACCGCCTGCACCCGGAGGTGGGCAGGACGCGTCTGGTGGGTTTGTGTCTCTCCCTCGTCTTGGGGAACCGCCTGCACCCGGAGGTGGGCAGGACACGTCTGGTGGGTTTGTGTCTCTCCCTCGTCCTGGGGAACCGCCTGCGCCCGGAGGTGGGCAGGACGCATCTGGTGGGTTTGTGTCTCTCTCTCGTCCTGGGGAACCGCCCGCGCCCGGAGGTGGGCAGGACGCGTCTGGTGGGTTTGTGTCTCTCCCTCGTCCTGGGGAACCGCCCGCGCCCGGAGGTGGGCAGGACACAACTGGTGGGTTTGTGTCTCTCCCTCGTCCTGGGGAACCGCCTGCACCCGGAGGTGGGCAGGACGCGTCTGGTGGGTTTGTGTCTCTCCCTCGTCTTGGGGAACCGCCTGCACCCGGAGGTGGGCAGGACGCGTCTGGTGGGTTTGTGTCTCTCCCTCGTCTTGGGGAACCGCCTGCACCCGGAGGTGGGCAGGACGCGTCTGGTGGGTTTGTGTCTCTCCCTCGTCCTGGGGAACCGCCTGCGCCCGGAGGTGGGCAGGACGCATCTGGTGGGTTTGTGTCTCTCTCTCGTCCTGGGGAACCGCCCGCGCCCGGAGGTGGGCAGGACGCGTCTGGTGGGTTTGTGTCTCTCCCTCGTCCTGGGGAACCGCCCGCGCCCGGAGGTGGGCAGGACGCGTCTGGTGGGTTTGCCAGGGGACTGGATGGGCCAAAGTTTTGTACTCCGCCCCCTGCCCACCCAGAGCAGTGTGGTGTTGTGCACCCTTCACTGTCTGGGACCAGTAGCTCCCCCATCAAAAGAAGCCAGCAGGATGCAGCTGGGTTTGGGCCTGGATCTTGGGTCGGGGCGTGTGGAGGCTGGGCCCATATTTGCACAGACTCTGCAGTGCCTAGCACAGCCCGGGCCCTGGCACTGCAGCAGTGCTGGCACCAGGCGGGAAGGCGCTGCAGGGCAGTGAGAGGGTGTGGGAGACCATGGACACAGGAGCCAGGAGGAGATGGGGGAAGGGAGGCGAGGAACCTCTCCCGCTGCCTGGCGGGTTGGTAAGCCCGTTCCCCAGCGGCCGCGGCCAAGAACGTGGTGGGAGGGGAGAGCCCATGGGATAGACTCTGTCAGCCCAGACATTCAGCACCTCACCTTCTCCTTGGGACATCCCAGCGGCACCTGGCGGGGGGCACAGAGCCCAGACGCACTGCTGGCTCAGCACGGGGTCTCCTCTCACGAGCCCAGGCAGCTCTGTCGCTGCTCGGGCACGTCCTGTCCCACCAGGTCCCCCAGGCGCCTGGACTGTGCTTCCAGCCGGGGTGCGGTCCGGCCCAGGGCAGGCCGAGTGCCTGGACGGAGGGCAGGAAGGTGGCTGGCAGCTCTGAGCGCCTGAAAAACCACAGGGAGGGCAGGCGGCTGTTACCGAGCTGGGCCAGGAAGGCTGGGTCCCAGCAGACAGCCCACGGAGGGGACGAGCCCTGGCGGTCACACTGCTGTCCCTTCAGAGGGGGGCGTGGGGATCAGTCCTGGAACTGAGGCTCCCCTTCTCTCCTGCCGACACCGCCCCACGCTGGACACCCCAGAGACGGGAGCATCCTGGTGATCTGGGACTCGCGTGCAGCCGGCTCCTGCCGCCCACGCAACGTGAGCCTCTCTGGTCCAGCAACGCCTCACAACCCCTGGGCACCGAGTGCCAGGGAGCAGAACTCCCCCGGAGCAGCCTGGCCCCGTCCCTCGCCCCGCGCAGGCAGGTGACCCCGCTCACAGCAGCCTGACAGCCAAAGAGGCCCGGGACAGGCGGAGGCCCGGAAGCACAGCCGCAGAGCTGGCGCCTCCCCCGCCGCGAGGCTGCTCCGATGGCGTCCTG
This sequence comes from Carettochelys insculpta, assembly GCF_033958435.1. Classification (NCBI taxonomy): domain Eukaryota; kingdom Metazoa; phylum Chordata; order Testudines; family Carettochelyidae; genus Carettochelys; species Carettochelys insculpta. Next base: position 14,699,618 of record NC_134164.1, read on the forward strand.
CGCGAACCGTCTGCCGCCGCCAGAGCCAGACGCACGCGAGTCCCAGCTGCCCGGGGCTCCTGTCGCTCGGGCGCCCAGCGTGGTCAGCCAGAGCCAGAGAAGAAGGGGCGGGGGCTCAATTCCAGGGCACCCGCAGGAGCAGTGGGCTCCCTTGGCAGGTCGGGCACAGACACCGCCAGGCACCTTCGCCTGCTGAGGGCCACTGGCAAGGGCAGCCCAGGGGAATCAGCCCTGCTGCTGTCCAGCTGGTCCCACCACTCCCCAGGGCTGCCACTCCCCCTGCCCGCCAGCGGCTGTCCACAGAGCTTTGGGCCCGCGTCTCTCTGGTGCTAGGGCCCAGCAAGCCACAGGCTCCTCCCGCCACCCCGGGCCAGGGAGCCAGCGGGTGATGGACGTTGCTTCTCACCCCATTCTCTGCAGAGGAGCTGGGCCGGTTAGGTCAACTCCTGCCACCCAGACAGCACGTGCCACTCCCAGGGCAGGGGCTGGCAGCACAGCCCTGCGGCTCGGAGGAGACCCACACTCACTGGGGAGGGAGAGGCAGGGAAATGGGTGCAGCCAGGAACGCAGGGGCATTCGTGCTACCCCGCCCGCTGCTGCAGGCTCCGTCCCTGGGTGAGCGCGGCTTCACCTGGGGCTGAGCCAGCCCTGTAACGGGCCACAGGGCAGGCAGCTGTGGAGAAGGGGGTGAGGCAGCGTGGCTGGGAGAAGTCCCGGCACGGCTGGGGGAGAAGAGCGCCAGGCAAGGCTGCCAGGAGACACCCTGGCTCAGCAGGGGCAGAGAGGGGCCCGAGGGGAAGCACCAAGTCGAGGTGTAGGTGCTTAGGCTGTAGGAAAGTGGCCTAGAGCCGGGGGGCTGGCGTGGCCCAGGGCAAGGCGTGGACGGCTGGTCAGCACGGGCCGTGTTCCCCTGCCGGCTCCAGGCAAGCAGGGCCGGCGAGCGTGGACGGGTTTCTCTGTGCTCGGGGCACAGCCACGACTGGGGCAGGCAGGCTGGGGAGACGGGTCCCAGCCAGAGAGCTGAGTCACCGGGGAGAGACGGCCACGGGGCCGGAGCCCATCGCAGGGGAGGCTGGACACCTTGTGCCAGGGCAGCTGCCAAGGGGGGAGTGAACCTCTCCACAGCCCCCACGCAGCAAGGGGGAGGGCGCCTCAGCGCCCAGCCAGGCTGCAAGGCTTGGCCAGTCCTCGCCCCGTTCCTCTCTCCCCTCAGCCGCTGCCGCTCGGGTACCGGGGGCACCTCCCCACCATGTGCTGCAGCAGCTCTGCAGCGGGCAGCCAGCACCCCCAGCCCGCTACGTACTGTCCCCCCGCAGCGCCCGGCCTCCGCGGGAGGCCTAGGAGAGACGCCAGCGATGGAGGTTACCACGGCAGCCCAGCCACCCTTGTGAGGGTGCCCCTGAGGCCCAGGCCCCAGGCCCCCAGCAGTGCCCTGGCAGGCTGGTCTGTGGGACCGAGCCCTGGGCCGTGATGCTCTGTGCTAGCCAAGAGCGGGCTCCATTGCCCCCCACTGGCGGGGAGGGGACAGGGCGTGGGGCAGAGCCGGGGAGAACAGGGCACCAGGCAGGCGAGCGGCTGTCATGCTCAGGGACTCCAGCACCGAGCAGTGGCCCAGAGACAGCAGCACACGAGGTCTTGGGACTGTCCCTGCCCCCTCACCCGCTGGAGTGCAAATCCCACCCTGGGAGCCATCTGCCCGTGTCCTGACAAAATCGGGCCCCATGGGGCCCAGCAGCCTCAGACCATCCCCTGGAACAAGCCACAGCCACGTCTGCCAGCTCCCCTCTCCCGTGATTTCCTGCCTCAGGCTGCCGAGCTCTCCAGACCCTCCCATTTCTTCCTCTAGGTTGCACCGAAGCGGAGGCATGTCCAGCACGCTCTGGAGCAGTCCCAAAACCACACCAAATCTGGTGAGCAGGCACCATGCCGTGAAGGGGAAACTGAGGCAAGGGCCAAAGCTGTTATTTACCTGAACTCACCCCGGGGGCTGGAACCGCACTCAGAAGCGAGGCCAACTCTCCCGAGTGCCCACGTGTGGCACAGGAGAGCCAACCTGCGCTCTGACAGAGCGACGCTGTACTGGGACACTGGGGTAGTGAGATCCTGTGGGCAGGGCTGGCGCGCAGAAGGAGGCTGTGAACGCTGCCTTTGCAGCTCCCATCGGCCGCAGTCCCCAGCCAATGGGAGCTGCAGAGCCCCTGTGGTCTCCCCTGAGCTAGTGGGATGTACCAGCCACTTCTCAGGAGTTGAGAAGCAGGGCAGGGACCAACCGGACTTTTAATGGCCTGGTCTTGGGCTGCTCAGAATCACTGGGACCAGGTGTTCCAGACAGCTGGGACCCCAGCAAGGAGCCTGCACCCCAGTTATGGGGACCACTGAAGTACAGATACGGCCCTCCCATTGACCCCTACAGTGCACTTCTGCAGCCAGACAGGGCAGCGTGGGAATGAGCGCTGGGCAGAGAGTGTGTCCGCATGGCCAGTTGTGTGACTGGGAGCAGGGGGAACAGAGCGCGTCCGTAGGGCCAGTGGTGTGATTGGGAGGTGGGGGAACAGAGCGCGTCCGTATGGCCAGTTGTGTGACTGGGAGGTGGGGGAACAGAGCGCGTCCGTATGGCCAGTCGTGTGACTGGGAGGTGGGGGAACAGAGTGCGTCCGTAGGGCCAGTCGTGTGACTGGGAGGACGGGGAACAGAGCGCGTCCGTAGGGCCAGTGGTGTGATTGGGAGGTGGGGGAACAGAGCGCGTCCGTATGGCCAGTCGTGTGACTGGGAGCAGGGGGAACAGAGCGCGTCCGTATGGCCAGTCGTGTGACTGGGAGGACGGGGAACAGAGCGCGTCTGTAGGGCCAGTGGTGTGATTGGGAGGACGGGGAACAGAGCGCGTCCGTATGGCCAGTCGTGTGACTGGGAGGATGGGGAACAGAGCGCGTCCGTATGGCCAGTCGTGTGACTGGGAGGACGGGGAACAGAGCGCGTCCGCATGGCCAGTTGTGTGACTGGGAGGTGGGGGAACAGAGCGCGTCCGTATGGCCAGTCGTGTGACTGGGAGGACGGGGAACAGAGCGCGTCCGTATGGCCAGTTGTGTGACTGGGAGGACGGGGAACAGAGCGCGTCTGCATGGCCAGTGGTGTGACTGGGAGCAGGGGGAACAGAGCGCGTCCGTATGGCCAGTCGTGTGACTGGGAGGACGGGGAACAGAGCGCGTCCGCATGGCCAGTCCTGTGACTGGGAGCAGGGGGAACAGAGCGCGTCCGTAGGGCCAGTCGTGTGACTGGGAGGACGGGGAACAGAGCGCGTCCGTATGGCCAGTCGTGTGATTGGGAGGACGGGGAACAGAGCGCGTCCGCATGGCCAGTCGTGTGACTGGGAGGACGGGGAACAGAGCGCGTCCGTAGGGCCAGTCGTGTGACTGGGAGGTGGGGGAACAGAGCGCGTCCGTAGGGCCAGTCGTGTGATTGGGAGGACGGGGAACAGAGCGCGTCCGTATGGCCAGTCGTGTGACTGGGAGCAGGGGGAAAAGAGCGCGTCCGTAGGGCCAGTCGTGTGACTGGGAGGACGGGGAACAGAGCACGTCCGTAGGGCCAGTCGTGTTACTGGGAGCAGGGGGAACAGAGCGCGTCCGTATGGCCAGTCGTGTGACTGGGAGGACGGGGAACAGAGCGCGTCCGTATGGCCAGTTGTGTGACTGGGAGGTGGGGGAACAGAGCGCGTCCGTATGGCCAGTCGTGTGACTGGGAGGACGGGGAACAGAGCGCGTCCGTATGGCCAGTCGTGTGACTGGGAGGACGGGGAACAGAGCGCGTCCGCATGGCCAGTGGTGTGACTGGGAGCAGGGGGAACAGAGCACGTCCGTATGGCCAGTCGTGTGACTGGGAGGGCGGGGAACAGAGCGCGTCCGCATGGCCAGTCGTGTGACTGGGAAGACGGGGAACAGAGCGCGTCCGTATGCCCAGTCGTGTGACTGGGAGGACGGGGAACAGAGCGCGTCCGCATGGCCAGTTGTGTGACTGGGAGGACGGGGAACAGAGCGCGTCCGCATGGCCAGTGGTGTGACTGGGAGCAGGGGGAACAGAGCGCGTCCGTAGGGCCAGTCGTGTGATTGGGAGGACGGGGAACAGAGCGCGTCCGCATGGCCAGTCGTGTGACTGGGAGGACGGGGAACAGAGCGCGTCCGCATGGCCAGTCGTGTGACTGGGAGGACGGGGAACAGAGCACGTCCGCATGGCCAGTCGTGTGACTGGGAGCAGGGGGAACAGAGCGCGTCCGCATGGCCAGTCGTGTGACTGGGAGGACAGGGAACAGAGCGCGTCCGTATGGCCAGTCGTGTGATTGGGAGGACGGGGAACAGAGCGCGTCCGCATGGCCAGTCGTGTGACTGGGAGCAGGGGGAACAGAGCGCGTCCGTAGGGCTAGTCGTGTGATTGGGAGGACGGGGAACAGAGCGCGTCCGCATGGCCAGTCGTGTGACTGGGAGCAGGGGGAACAGAGCGCGTCTGCATGGCCAGTCGTGTGACTGGGAGGACGGGGAACAGAGCGCGTCCTCATGGCCAGTCGTGTGATTGGGAGGACGGGGAACAGAGCGCGTCCGCATGGCCAGTTGTGTGATTGGGAGGACGGGGAACAGAGCGCGTCCGCATGGCCAGTCGTGTGATTGGGAGGACGGGGAACAGAGCGCGTCCGTAGGGCCAGTCGTGTGATTGGGAGGACGGGGAACAGAGCGCGTCCGTATGGCCAGTCGTGTGATTGGGAGGACGGGGAACAGAGCGCGTCCGCATGGCCAGTCGTGTGATTGGGAGGACGGGGAACAGAGCGCGTCCGTAGGGCCAGTCGTGTGATTGGGAGGACGGGGAACAGAGCGCGTCCGTAGGGCCAGTCGTGTGATTGGGAGGACGGGGAACAGAGCGCGTCCGTATGGCCAGTGGTGTGACTGGGAGGACGGGGAACAGAGCGCGTCCGTATGGCCAGTGGTGTGATTGGGAGGACGGGGAACAGAGCGCGTCCGTATGGCCAGTGGTGTGACTGGGAGGACGGGGAACAGAGCGCGTCCGTATGGCCAGTCGTGTGATTGGGAGGACGGGGAACAGAGCGCGTCCGTATGGCCAGTGGTGTGACTGGGAGGACGGGGAACAGAGCGCGTCCGTATGGCCAGTCGTGTGATTGGGAGGACGGGGAACAGAGCGCGTCCGTATGGCCAGTGGTGTGACTGGGAGGACGGGGAACAGAGCGCATCCGTATGGCCAGTCGTGTGATTGGGAGGACGGGGAACAGAGCGCGTCCGTATGGCCAGTCGTGTGATTGGGAGGACGGGGAACAGAGCGCGTCCGTAGGGCCAGTCGTGTGACTGGGAGGACGGGGAACAGAGCGCGTCCGCATGGCCAGTCGTGTGACTGGGAGCAGGGGGAACAGAGCGCGTCCGTATGGCCAGTCGTGTGACTGGGAGGACGGGGAACAGAGCGCGTCCGCATGGCCAGTCGTGTGACTGGGAGGACGGGGAACAGAGCGCGTCCGTATGGCCAGTTGTGTGACTGGGAGGACGGGGAACAGAGCGTGTCCGCATGGCCAGTGGTGTGACTGGGAGCAGGGGGAACAGAGCGCGTCCGTATGGCCAGTCGTGTGACTGGCAGGACGGGGAACAGAGCGCGTCCACATGGCCAGTCCTGTGACTGGGAGCAGGGGGAACAGAGCGCGTCCGTAGGGCCAGTCGTGTGACTGGGAGGACGGGGAACAGAGCGCGTCCGTATGGCCAGTCGTGTGATTGGGAGGACAGTGAACAGAGCGCGTCCGCATGGCCAGTCGTGTGACTGGGAGCAGGGGGAACAGAGCGCATCCGCATGGCCAGTCGTGTGACTGGGAGGACGGGGAACAGAGCGCGTCCGCATGGCCAGTCGTGTGATTGGGAGGACGGGGAACAGAGCGCGTCCGTAGGGCCAGTGGTCTGATTGGGAGGACGGGGAACAGAGCGCGTCCATATGGCCAGTCGTGTGATTGGGAGGACGGGGAACAGAGCACGTCCGTAGGGCCAGTCGTGTGACTGGGAGGACGGGGAACAGAGCGCGTCCGTAGGGCCAGTCGTGTGATTGGGAGGACAGGGAACAGAGCGCGTCCGTATGGCCAGTCGTGTGACTGGGAGGACGGGGAACAGAGCGCGTCCGTATGGCCAGTCGTGTGATTGGGAGGACAGGGAACAGAGCGCGTCCGTATGGCCAGTCGTGTGATTGGGAGGACGGGGAACAGAGCGCGTCCGCATGGCCAGTCGTGTGACTGGGAGGACGGGGAACAGAGCGTGTCCGCATGGCCAGTCGTGTGACTGGGAGGATGGGGAACAGAGCGCGTCCGTATGGCCAGTCGTGTGATTGGGAGGACAGGGAACAGAGCGCGTCCGTATGGCCAGTCGTGTGACTGGGAGGATGGGGAACAGAGCGCGTCCGTATGGCCAGTCGTGTGACTGGGAGGTCGGGGAACAGAGTGTGTCCGTAGGGCCAGTCGTGTGACTGGGAGGACGGGGAACAGAGCGCGTCCGTAGGGCCAGTCGTGTGACTGGGAGGATGGGGAACAGAGCGCGTCCGTAGGGCCAGTCGTGTGACTGGGAGGTTGGGGAACAGAGCGCGTCCGCATGGCCAGTCGTGTGACTGGGAGGATGGGGAACAGAGCGCGTCCGTAGGGCCAGTCGTGTGACTGGGAGGATGGGGAACAGAGCGCGTCCGTATGGCCAGTCGTGTGACTGGGAGGTCGGGGAACAGAGTGTGTCCGTAGGGCCAGTCGTGTGACTGGGAGGACGGGGAACAGAGCGCGTCCGTAGGGCCAGTCGTGTGACTGGGAGGATGGGGAACAGAGCGCGTCCGTAGGGCCAGTCGTGTGACTGGGAGGTTGGGGAACAGAGCGCGTCCGCATGGCCAGTCGTGTGACTGGGAGGATGGGGAACAGAGCGCGTCCGTAGGGCCAGTCGTGTGACTGGGAGGTGGGGGAACAGAGCGCGTCCGTAGGGCCAGTCGTGTGACTGGGAGGATGGGGAACAGAGCGCGTCCGTAGGGCCAGTCGTGTGACTGGGAGGATGGGGAACAGAGCGCGTCCGCATGGCCAGTCGTGTGACTGGGAGGATGGGGAACAGAGCGCGTCCGCATGGCCAGTCGTGTGACTGGGAGGACGGGGAACAGAGCGCGTCCGCATGGCCAGTCGTGTGACTGGGAGGACGGGGAACAGAGCGCGTCCGCACGGCCAGTCGTGTGACTGGGAGGACGGGGAACATAGCACGTCCGTATGGCCATTTGTGGCGGGATCAGAGCAGCTGCTGCTGGCTGGTGAATACGCTGACCGTAGCTTTAACCTACCTTGGTGGTAAGGATCATGGTGAGGACAGGGTGCCATGGGCCTGCTGCCCCAGTGCAGCCTGGTTATACGGCTCCCCTGAGCTGGGGTCTGTGCTCCCCTCGTCCTGGCTATTATTTCCTCACTCAGCAGCAGCGGGGCCAGGCCTGCGCCCCCCTGGGCTGGCAGCACCGTCAGACCCAGCGTTGCAGGCCTGGGCGTCCAGCTCTTGCCGGCTCTGGCTCAGCTCCGCCTGCCGCTCGGCAGGCCCTGCTCACTTGGCTTTTTGTGCGCTCAGCCCAGGGTGGCCCTGGAAGGGGAGCAGCTCCCAGAAGGGCCCTTGCAGCCAGCTCAGAACTCAGCCGGGGGGATTCTTTCTAGCTGCTGGAGCAGGGGCCTGACCCGGCAACTGCACCCCAGCCCCAGCCCCAGGGTGCCGGGGAACGCAGCCGGCTCCCCAGCGGAAAAGCCACAAGGAGCTGTGAGGCCCTAGCAGCCAAAGCAAGGGGCAGGCCCAGGGCTGGGTGCCAGGCTCCTTGCTGTGCCCGCGCCGCTCGCCCATCCTGCTGTAAAACCGCACTGACCTGCTGCTGAGCCCGCCGACGGCTCCAGGCCAGGAAACCAGCTCCTGCCTCGGCTGTGCCACGGCCAAGCTACTGCCGTAATTATCCCCCAGCGGCCTGGCCAAGCCTCCTCCCTCCCCCTGCAGCTGGCGACCCAGAGCCGCACCCAGGAGGGAGCCTCAGCTAGCGGTTAAAGCTCAGGACTGGAAATCAGAGCAGCCGAGTGCTGCTATTGCTGGCTCTGTCATTGATTAACTGGGTGACCTTGGAGCCTGAGCCTTAGCTTCCCCTCGCAGAGCAGAGCCCGGCTCAGCGCCCGCTGCTCTGGGAGAGCTGGGGCCTGGGGCCCGCCTGTCTCTAGCCCTCGTGCAGAACAGGGCCAGAGAGGCGCTTTCCAATAGCCAGAGGGGCCTGGGACCCAGGTAAGGGGGATGAACCTCTCCTCTCGCCAGGCCTGGCCAAGGAGCCACCTCCTGCGTCTTGGGTGGAAATCCCAGCAGGCACCCGTGGGCCCAGCGAGCGTGAGTGCAGGGTGCACCCAGTGCCTCAGAGGATTGTCAGTGGGCCTGTTACGGCTGGTCCCACGCTCACCCTGAAGGGCTGAGCTCCCCAGCCAGGCAGAAGCTCACGCTGTGGGGTGCATGCAGCCGGTGAGCTCCTGCAGCGCCAAGCCTGGGCTTCATAAGGGACATGTGCTGCCCAGCGCGGCCCGCAGCCCCTGGCTCCCTGTGCGAGGCTGGGGAGAGGCAGGCGGAAGCCAGCCCCCGGATGTCTGGAGCTGCGCTTGTGAGGCTCGGCTCTGCTCTCCCTCCCCTCCCAGACCCCCCCACCCCATGCACCGCACCTCTGCCCTTCCCCTGCAGAGCAAGCAGGGCCTCCTCTAGCTGGGGCAGCTGAGGGGAGGCTTGTGAATTCCCCTGTCACCAAAATGTGGGACTGTCACCTTGTGACTCCCCCGAGCGACTGTGGAACATCAGAGTGAGCCCCAACGTGCAGCCAGACCGGCCCTGCCCCAAGGAGCAACCAAGGGCTACGTCTACACGTGCAGCCAACATCGAAATAGTCTATTTCGATGAATAACGTCTACACGTCCTCCAGGGCCGGCAACGTCGATGTTCAACTTCGACGTTGCTCAGCCCAACATCGAAATAGGCGCAGCGAGGGAACGTCTACACGTCAAAGTAGCACACATCGAAATAGGGATGCCAGGCACAGCTGCAGACAGGGTCACAGGGCAGACTCAACAGCCAGCCGCTACCTTAAAGGGCCCCTCCCAGACACAGTTGCACTAAACAACACAAGATACACAGAGCTGACAACTGGTTGCAGACCCTGTGCCTGCAGCATAGATCCCCAGCTGCCGCAGAAGCAGCCAGAAGCCCTGTGCTAAGGGCTGCTGCCCACGGTGACCATAGAGCCCCGCACGGGCTGGAGAGAGAGCATCTCTCAACCCCCCAGCTGATGGCCGCCATGGAGGACCCAGCAATTTCAACGTTGCGGGACGCGGATCGTCTACACAGTCCCTACTTCGACGTTGAACGTCGAAGTAGGGCGCTATTCCTATCTCCTCATGAGGTTAGCGACTTCGACGTCTCGCCGCCTAACGTCGAAGTTGGTGCCGCTACTTCGAAGTAGCGTGCACGTGTAGACGCAGCTAAGGTGAGCAGCCAGGGTGGGAGCAGCTGAGAGAGGGGGATGTGGTTCTCCCCATGCTACTGGTGGGGACTGGAGCCACTGGGGCGGATTCTGTCCTCTCCGAGCTATTGCAGCACATGCCAATGATCCCTGGCAGGGACTGTAACAGACTCACATCTTGCGTGGGCCAGACACAGAGGGGCCCACCCGTGTGTCAGGGGCAGGGAAGTAACACAGCCAAAAGGAGCGTCCACAACACCGTAGAAACAAGACTAACGAAGCATCACGGCAGATGGTGACATTGGGACACACGGTGCTGCCAAGCCAGCCGCCAGGAATGGCCAGCCAGGCCCAGCTGAAGGCTGGAGTCTGCCCCCGCTGCTGGACGGGAAGGGTGACTTGAGATGGATTCACCGAGTAGCAGCTTCCTGTAACCATCCAGCAGCTCGGCAGGGCCCTGCTCCGTCCAGGGCCACCGGCTCCAACTCATCAAGGATTCTTTTGTAAGGCAGTTTGGCCCTGCGGCTTTATTGCCTTGTGGCTGTATGTGGATCCCACGTGGGCCAGTAGCCGGGGCCAACTGCTCCCAGTCACCAGTGCTAGTGACTCGCCCAGAGAGAGCGCCCAGCTGGCAGCTGCAGACGTCTGTCCTTGTGGGGCAGGTCCCAGGGAGGACAAAGCCCCACAGCCAGCCCCGGGTGGGACAGCTGGGAGGAGGCCGGCAGGTGGATGGGCAACTTACAAGGAGCACTGGGGGGGTGCAGGTGGGTGGCAGGTCTCTGTGCATTGAGCCAGTCTGAGGCCAAACTCCCTCACCCGTCCCTGTCCCTCCAGGCCCCGTACTTCATCCTGTCCCCCGCCCCCTAAGCTCCCCGGCGGGTTCAAAGGTGGGATTTCCGCCTGCCCCGCTGGGTGCTCTTAAACAGCTGCTGTGCTGCCCCCCTCACGCCAGGCACGGCTTGGTGAGCCGCACAGTCCCGACAAGAAGCTCAGCTCCTCTCTCCCTTCCCAGCGACAGAAGCTGGCACCCCCTGAGGCTGCTCAGGGCGGGGAGGGGACGAGGAGCCTGGCGCTGCAGAGGTGAGCCACGTGCGTGCCACGAGAGAGGAACACGGCTGCACACGGGTGACGGCCACCAGGTGTCACTGTCGGCCTGACGCTAAGACAGGCCATTGTACAGGTTGAACCTCTCTCCTGGGGAAGCAGAGAATTTGCTGGACTGTGGGAGGTCAACGCTCTCTGCACATCACCAACACTCGGCCCACTTCCTGGGCTCTTAGAAGGCATTGAGGGGTAAGTGAGAGAGAAGTGGCAGCACAGAACACAGAGCACCAGGACCCGTGGCTGGAAACAAACTTCCCGGGACCGCGGGAAACTTGGCCCCATGGCAAGTGATTGTCCGGCTAAAATCACGCTGGAGCACGGACGGGTGCTGGTGGATGAGAGCAGCTGAATGAGAGAGGTTCAACCCGTACGCAGGCATCTGGCCAGGCTGGTTCCAGAGAGGCCCAAGGAAATGCAAAGCCAGCCCTGCCCCAGCTGCAGGGGACACAGGTCCAGAGTTTCAGTTTCACTCCCGCGTTGCTACAGCTCTGCCTTTCCACGGGCCTCTCCCCAGAGGAGCTCAACGTGCTCTGCTCGCCCCCTGACCGTTCCAGCGCCACTGGGAAACAGGCACCGTTTCCCCTCATGGTACAGATGGGGAAACTGAGGCACAACCTGCCCCCGGTACAGCACAAGTCAAGGCAGGGCTGGGTATAGGGGCCAGGCACGGCAGGAGCCAATGCACCTGCTCCACCCACGCAGGAGTCCCGCTCTCCACAAGCCTACACTCACCTCTGGGTTTTGGGAGACCGCAGCAGTCCTAGGTCCCAGCCCCTTCTCTAACCATTGCACCACCTTGCCTGTAGGTAGCACCTGGGAAAGACGTCTCCCCGCCATAGGACTCCTTGTACACCCTTCTTAATGGTTCTTAATGGTTCTCAATCCAGCTGGGAAGGTATAACAAGTGGGGTTCCGCAGGGCTCTGTGTTAGGACCGGTTCTGTTCAACATCTTCATCAACGATTTAGATATTGGCATAGAAAGTGCGCTCATTACGTCTGCAGATGATACCCAGCTGGGAGGGGTTGCGACTGCTCTGGAGGAGAGGGTCATAATTCAAAAGGATCTGGATAAACTGGAGAACTGGGCTGAGGTAAACAGGATGAAGTTTAATAAGGACAAATGCAAAGCGCTCCACTTGGGAAGGAACAATCAGTGTCACACATACAGAATGGGGAGAGACTGTCTAGGAACCACTACAGCAGAAAGGGATCTAGGGGTTATAGTGCACCACAAGCTGAATATCAGTAACAGTGTGATGCTGTTGCAAAAAAAGCAAACGTGATTCTGGGAGGCATTAACAGGTGTGTTGTGAACAAGACACGAGAAGTCATTCTCCCGCCCTACTCTGCGCTGGTTAGGCCTCAGCTGGAGTATTGTGTCCAGTTCTGGGCACCGCAGTTCAAGAAAGATGTGGAGAAATTAGAGAGGGTCCAGAAAACAGCGACAAGAATGATTAAAGGTCTAGAGAATGTGACCTATGAAGAAAGGCTGAAAGAACTGGGCTTGTTCAGTTTGGAAAAAAGAAGACTGAGGGGAGACATGATAGCGGTTTTCAGGTATCTAAAAGGGAGTCATAAGGAGGAGGGAGAAAACTCGTTCTTTTTGGCTTCTGAGGATAAAACAAGAGGCAATGGGCTTAAACTGCAGCAAGGGAGGTTTAGGTTGGACATTAGGAAAAAGTTCCTAACTGTCAGGGTGGTCAAACAGTGGAATAAATTGCCAAGGGAGGTTGTGGAATCTCCGTCGCTGGAGATATTTAAGAACAGGTTCAATAAGTGTTTGTCAGGGATGGTTTAGACAGTACTTGGTCCTGCCATTGGGGCAGGGCGCTGGACTTAATGGCCTCTCGTGGTCCCTTCCAGTCCGGTATTCTATGATTCTATGATTCACCGGGGCCCCAGCCTTGGCACACCGTGGAATGAGGGCTCCGTTGCTTGATTACGCCAGCATGACCAGCACCCCCAGACACCGCCTGCAAGTCCAGCCAAGGGGTGAACAATCACAGCAAAAGAGCCCAGGTGCCACCTGTAGGACTTGGCTCTCCAGGTAAGTCCAGCAGGTGACGGAGCTCCAGGCCTTTTATTATAATAAATCCCTGGTGATGGAGAACCTCAGCCTCCATTGCCACTCCGAATAACCTGGTGCCCGAGGGGTTAAGCTTCATGTGCCCCAGGCCCGCCCTGCTGGAGCCAAAAGGGACTCTCCCATAGTGGATGGCGGTATAGGGCCCAGGAACACAGCTGAGCGGTTCTGATTCCAGCCTCCTCAATGGCACTATCCACTGTTATTTAAGGCCAATAAAGATCATTAGGGGTTCCTGCCTGAAGCCCAGCATTTCCGGATGAGCTGAGCAGGGGTCTTCGAAAAATCACAGACTAGAATCACAGAACACTGGAACTGGAAGGGACCTCGAGAGGTCATTGCGTCCAGTTCCCTGCCCTAATGGTAGGACCAGGCGCCATCTGGACCATCCCGACAGGTGTCTGTCTAACCTGCTCTTAAATATCTGCAGGGATGGAGATTCCACATCCTCCCCAGGTAACTTATTGCAGTGTTTGACCACCCTGGCAGTTAGGAAGGTTTCCCTAATGTCCAGTCTAAACCTCCCTTGCTGCAGGTTAAACCCATTGCTCCTTGTCCTGTCCTCAGAGGCCAAGAAGAACAAGTTTTCTCCCTCCTCCTTGTAACCCTCTTGCTCTGAAGACCCCAGAGATGGAGCATCTGCCACCTCTCAGGTAGGTTTTCCTAGGGGCTAATTACCTTCACTCCACCGTCCCCGGCACACTCAGAAACCCTCTCCTGGGCTGGCACTCACGGGTGGCTGGCCTGTGGAATTGGGAGGATGGGGTCCTGGTCACCCTCTTCCAAACAGACCCACCTGACCAGTGACCCTGGGCACTGCAGGGGCAGAGGTGGGTAGAGAGGAAATGGTCCTGGGGCAAGCCAGGCACAGGCGCCAATTTGGGAGGCAGCAGCAGTGGGGCCCAGGATGCTGCTGGCTCTTCTTCTGATGCCCCGGCTGCCAGGGAGCGAGGGGAAAGTCCCTGGCTTGTGAGCACGCCTCTCGCTGCTGGCGGGGAAGGGGAGGGGCAGTGGAGTCATTCACCATCTGTGCACTTTCACTTCGCCCCCTGGCAGTCGGGGCACAGGAAGGAGAGCGAGCACCGTCTCAGTCCGCATGGCTGCTGCCCGCTCCCGCCCTCCTGGCACAGCGCCCTTGGACCCTGCATGGCACCGTGCAGGTTGATGGAGCTGCAGCTGCCCCCACGAAGCCCAGGCAAGCCAACCCTGACGTGGACGCGGCTGGGTCAGTGGGAGAATTCTGGGGTTCGCTCCGGTGGGTCACTGCAGACGCAGAGGGAACGTTCCCTGCCCAGCCACGGCTGCCGGAAGCTGCTCCGCGCGGGTGCTGCAGTGGCTGCAGAGCGGGAGCTGTGCAGCGGCAGCGTGGGAGCTAGGCACGGCCACAGCCTGGAGGAGAAGACATGCTGTGCAGGTCTGACAAGGCTCCGCTCTCCCCAGTCACTCAGAGACAAAAACCTGGGCAGGAAAACCACTCAGAAAGCTCCTGCTCTCGCTGGGGTGGGCGTGGGCAGTTCTTGCCCGTGGGCCTTTGACCCTGAGGGACATGGGTGCCCTGGCGTCCCTCTGCCAGGGGTGCCTGGACCCCCGGCCCCAGAACAACACTGCATGTAGGGTTTTTGTTGCCAGGTTTGTGCCTGAGGGGTTTGATTTTGAAAGACTTCCGTGGCCAGCTCCCATGGGGATGGACCGGACCTGTGGGAGGGGTTTGCAGACGGGCAGCAAGCTCACCACAGCCACCACCAACAGAGCCCTTCGGCAGCCTCTTGGGCTGGAGCGTGGCTTGTTTCTCCCTGTGGGGCAGAATCACCTTGTCGCTCCCTTCAGACCCCTTCCATGGGGACATCCGTTTGAGGTGTGAGCACCAGAACTGACCACAGAACCCAGAAGTAACAACCGCTCCTTGTACCCTGGCCAGTTAGCCACATTCACCAGGCGCTCATGTGCTGTTGGCTTCTCTAGGAGCCCAACACCGTTTTTCTGGGTCAGGACTTTCAAACGAGAGTCCCCGTCCTAGGTGTGGACCTACCCTCTTTGTCTCTAGAAGGGTGCTGCTGAACTGGAGAAGCTTCAGAGAACCCCAGGCATGGGGAGAGCGTTCAGAAACCTGCCTTCTAGGGACAGGCCTGAGGAGCCCCCGTCCTTCAGCTCAACAAAGAGAAATTAAGAAACTAACTTGATCACGGCTTATAGGGACCGATGCGAGGAAATAACTTCCATCTCGTGGACAAAGGTGTAGCATGGTCCAGTGGCTGCAAGTTGACTGCAGATGAATTCAGACTGAAAACAGACATAAGTTTCTAGCAATGAGGAGAACTGAGCTTTGGAAGAGCTCACCAAGGGCCGTCCTCCCTCGGTGGTGAGTTGTGAATCCGGATGGGATGTTTTTCAGACAGCTCCATTCAGGGGATTATTTTGAGGAAATTCTGTGGCCTGGGTTATGAAAGAGGCCAGACTATAGGATCACCGTGGCCTTGGACTCTCTGACTCTAGAAATGACCTTTCCTTCAGCTGCATTAAAATACACGCTCAGGTGAGCCCAGATTACCTGATCAATTTACACAGGTGACTTGGCTCTGTCTTTAGTTGGCATTCCACCAGCCTTTGTGTCATGTGCAAGTCCGAGCAGCAATGAATCGTAGAGTCACAGACACTAGAACTGGAAAGGACCTCTGGAGTCCGGTCCCCTGCCCTCACTGCAGGTCCGACCACTGGCTAGCTCGGTGTTTCCCAAGTTTATTTGCTCCTTTTAAACTGGAAGGAATTTTGGGGCACCCCACTCCCAGGCTTAACCCCTCTCAGCCTCAGACCTGCCCCCCTCTCTCCAGCCCCAGGATTAACCCGCCTCAGCCCCAAACCAGCCCTTGGGACTAACCCACCCGCAGCGCTGGCTGGGGAGCCAATGGCAGGTGACCACGTGCAGCTGGCGGAAGGCAGGCTGGCGTGAAGGCGTTCGACTGGTGGGGGTGAGCCAAGCCATGCTCACCGGAGGGGTGTGGCCGCTCAGGTAGCGGGGCGCGCGAGGGGCTCTCTGGGGCTCCCTGCCCTGCCGCCAGTGACATAATGGAACTAAACTCTGTTGGTTTCATGGCCGGATCCCTCCTGCTGCCCTGCCGGCCGTTAAACCAATGAAATGTTGTTCTGCTCTTCCGGCGGCGGCAGGTCAGGAGCTGCACAGGAGTCAGCCACTGTGAAGGAATTTTCTCACAGAGCCCCATTGGGAAACACTGACCTAACGGTTCCACCTGGCCTGGAACGCTGCTCCAGAGCATCGCTGGCGGACGACACTGACGAAGCCGGGCTTTGCCCACGAAAGCTCACGCTCCAAAGTGTCCATCAGTCTGGGAGGTGCCACAGGGCTTCGTGTTGTTGTGGTGGATGCAGACTGACACGGCTGCCTCCCCGATGCTGACAGGTGCGTGTCTAACCTGCCCTTACATGTCTCCAGTGATGCAGATTCCACACCCTCCCTTGGCCACTGCTGAACCGCCCTGACAGGTGGGAGTTTTTCCTAATTCCAGCCTAAACCTCCCAGCTGCAGGCTAAGCCCATTGCTCCTTGCCCTGTCCTCAGAGGCCAAGAGAACAAGTTTTCTCCCTCCTCCTCGTGACAACCTTTGAGGTACTTGAAAACCGCTGTCACGTCCCCTCTCGGTCGTCTCTTCTCCAGCCTAAACAAGCCCAGTTCTTTCTCTCTTCCCTCAGAGCTCACGTGCTCTAGACCAGGAGTCAGCAACCCTCCCGGCAGCGGAGGGCCGAAATGTGACCTTTTGACCTCTGTGTCCGGTCCCAGTGCCCGTGATCCTTTTGGAAGTCACTAATCGTCCTGCTTACAGCAGCGTCAGTCATAAATCACTGCCGGTGCAGAGCTTTCCCCTGGAGGTGGTGGTTGGTGGCATTAGCTGGTCTTTTGCTAACCCGCAGGCAGCCTGGCTTTGAGCAAGATGCTGGCTGCATGGGGAGGAGGTGCAGAGCTGAGCTCCTGCCTCGCGTGCCCAGGAACATCAACTTGTGTGCCGCTCCTGGACCTGTGCCGGGGCTGCTGACCCTGTTCTGGACCCGTAGTAGTTCTGGTTGCTCTGCTCTGGACCTTCTCCAGTTTCTCCACGCCCCTCCTGAGAGGTGCCCAGAACTGGACACATCCCTCCAGCTGCGGCCTGGCCAGCGCGGAGCGGAGCGGAGCGGAGCGGACGAATGAGGTCTCGGGCCCTGCTCACAGCACTCCCGTGAGTGCAGCCCAGCACATCGTCTGCATTTGTTGTAACAGCATCACGCTCTTGGCGCACATGTAGCTTGTTGTCCACTCTGGCCCCAGGTCCCTCTCCGCAGTGCTCCCGGCTAGACAGTCACTTCCCGTGGCCTGCCCTGCCCTGCTTCCGCCTGCGCCCGCCTCTCACTGTGAGAGTTCTGTGCCACTTCTGGGGCGCGCGGGGCTGCACCCTGGCCCGGGGCAGCGTGGCCAGAGCTAGGAAGCTTGTGCTCTTCCCCGGCCATGCTGGTCTGGGGCAGGCAGCCCCGGCACCCCGGGAAGCGGCGCAGCACTGACGGCAAATGGGCGGGGCGGTAGGGGGCATGTGGCCCCCTGTGCACCCCCCATTGCCTATGGGCAGCACCGTTGAGGGGCTGGTGGGAATGGGCAAGTCCTTGGGGGAGTTTGCAGGGCCCGTCGGCCTGGCTGTGCCTACGGTCGCTCGGGGTGGCAGGTGCCGATCAGCTGCTGGGGGTTGTGTTGTAGGCCTCAGAGGGCCAAACCCAGCAGGACCTGGGGGGCCCACGAGGAGAGCCCGTGGTGGCAGCACACTGCCCACGTCAGCCCTGCCCGTCTGCCAACAGCCTGTCCGGTCGGGACACCCTAGCTACGTCTACACGTGAAGCCTACATCGAAGTAGCCTATTTCGATGTGGCGACATCGAAATAGGCTATTTCGATGAATAACGTCTACACGTCCTCCAGGGCTGCCAACGTCGATGTTCAACATCGACGTTGCGCGGCACCACATCGAAATAGGCGCTGCGAGGGAACGTCTACACGCCAAAGTAGCACACATCGAAATAAGGGTGCCAGGCACAGCTGCAGACAGGGTCACAGGGCGGACTCAACAGCCAGCTGCTCCCTTAAAGGGCCCCTCCCAGACACACTTGTACTAAACAGCACAAGATACACAGAGCCGACAACGAGTTGCAGACCCTGTGCCTGCAGCATGGATCCCCAGCTGCAGCAGCAGCAGCCAGAAGCCCTGGGCTAAGGGCTGCTGCACACGGTGACCATAGAGCCCCACAGGGGCTGGAGAGAGAGCGTCTCTCAACCCCCCAGCTGATGGCTGCCATGGAGGACCCCACAATTTCGACGTTGCGGGACGCGGATCGTCTACACAGTCCCTACTTCGACGTTGAACGTCGAAGTAGGGCGCTATTCCGATCCCCTCATGAGGTTAGCGACTTCGACGTCTCGCCGCCTAACGTCGAAGTTAACTTCGAAATAGCGCCCGACGCGTGTAGCCGCGACGGACGCTATTTCGAAGTTAGTGCCGCTACTTCGAAGTAGCGTGCACGTGTAGACACAGCTCCTGAGGGCAAGAAAGATCGTGGGAAGAGGGGGAGCCCGGCATGGGGGGCAGAAGGGGGCATGGGGGCAGAAGGGGGTGGGGGGCAGAAGGGGGAAACCCAGCACGGGGGGCAGAAGGGGGCATGGGGGCAGAAGGGGGGAACCCAGCACGGGGGGCAGAAGGGGGTGGGGGGGCAGAAGGGGGGAGCCCAGCACGGGGGGCAGAAGGGGGCATGGGGGCAGAAGGGGGCGGGGGGCAGAAGGGAGGAGCCCAGCACGGGGGGCAGAAGGGGGCATGGGGGCAGAAGGGGGGAACCCAGCACGGGGGGCAGAAGGGGGTGGGGGGGCAGAAGGGGGGAGCCCAGCACGGGGGGCAGAAGGGGGCATGGGGGCAGAAGGGGGCGGGGGGCAGAAGGGAGGAGCCCAGCACGGGGGGCAGAAGGGGGCATGGGGGCAGAAGGAGGGAGCCCAGCACAGGGGGCAGAAGGGGGCGGGGGGCAGAAGGGGGGAGCCCAGCACGGGGGGCAGAAGGGGGCGGGGGGCAGAAGGGGGGAGCCCAGCAGGAGGAGGCAGGGGGCAGTGGGGGGTTGCAGGTAGTCTCTGAAATAGAGGGGGGCACCCCAGACAGGCCTCGCAGGGGGCAGACGGGCGGTCGAGGAGCTACGATGTGTGTTGCCCCAATGACCAAGGTGGCGTGGAGAGGGACGCGGATGGGGGCTGCCAATGGGGACAAAGGGGCTGAGGCTGGGGCGAGGCAGCCGGGGCCGGGGCCGGGGCCGGGGCCGCACGGGGCATGGGGCGCCACTGCCAGTGCCCGGACGCGCTCCTGCCCCGGAGCCAGCCTCCCTCTGGCTGCGCTCCCCTCTCCCAGCTGGCGGGCGGAAGCGGGTGCTGCCCTCAGACGTGCAGAGGCCGCTGACCTCCGGAGAAACCCGCTGCCTCCCGCCGGGAACCGACCCGCAAGGCCCCGGCTCTGCTCGGGCCCTGCCGAGGGCCAAGGAGCAGCCGGGCCAGCTCGGATGAGGGGAGCTGGGAGCTGCTGAGCCCAGCTGCAAACCTGCCTTTGATGGCTCCCGCTCCCAGCTGGGCACGGCAGCGCCAGCCCCCTCGTGCCAGCGCCCAGGCACAGACGTGTCGCTGAGATGTCTCCTCCGCCCTGGGAGGGACGGACAGACGGAGCCCTGGGGGTTGGTCAGGCGGGGGCTAGTCACCGCACTGAGCCCGCTTGCCTCTGGATTCTGGCTCCCGAGCCCTGCTCCAAGCTCCCCCAGGCACAGCCTCTAGCCCAGCCCTCTGCCCCGAGGCAGGGCTGTCGCCCCGACCATGCCTGGCAGGGGCTTGTCCTGCTGCCGGACCGCACGACTGCCCCGGGAAGGCCCCTCCAGCCCCTCGCTGCTCAGCGTCCCCACGTTGCCTCTGAGCCCGGAAGTGGCTGACACGGGCGCCGGGCCCATCTCAGTCTCTGCTGCCACCTGAGGGGGCTGTTACACACCTGGGGTGCCGGCCTGTCCCCACGCTCCCTAGCTAAACACACCCCAGGCCTTCGACCTCCTCCTGGCCCACTCAGCCCGGCTCAGCCCGGCCTGGAGCTGGGCCAGACCCTGGGCTTGCATCCGCCCGGGCTCCAGCAGGAGTCAGAGCAGCCTCAGAGCTGGCAGCAAGTTCCTGACAGCTGGCGCCTAGACCTGTGCTTAACCACTAGGCCAGACTCCTCTCCAGAGCGGGACACAGTCCAGGAGCCTGGGCTCCTGCTCTGACCACTAGGCTGAGCTGTCGAGCTGACAAGCAAGGGCACCGCGCGGTATGAAAACAGGCCAGCTCCTCTGCCTCCCTCAGCCGCCCGCCTGTGAGCTCTTCCCTCCCGCCCCACTTGCCCTCCCACGCAGAGCCCGGAGGGCCTGGGCCCGGCACGCCCTGAGTGCCAGCGCTGCTCCCCGGGGCTGGTGGCCAGGAGAGAGCTCTGTGAGCAGAGCAGGCCCCCGGCTCCCCACCCGCCGCATGCAGCTGAGGACCTGTCGGCAGCAACCTTGTCAACAGATGGGGGGTAGATTTGTCTAGGGCTGGTCCTTTTGCCAGCGTTTCCCCAGGGCCTGCAGGCGGTGTGCAAGGAACCCCTGAGCTGCAGCAGGGGAGGACCGTGCGTGTGCATGTGCTGAATGCGTGTGTGTGAGTGCATGTGTGTGTGCGAGAGCATGTGCTTGAGTGCATGTGTGTATGAGTGCATGTGTGCGTGAGTGCACGTGTGCGAGTGCATGTGAGAGTGTGTGCGTGAGTGCATGTGAGTGCATGAGTGCGTGTGCATGAGTGCATGCATGCGTGCGAGAGCATGGCTTGAGTGCATGTGAGTGCACGTGTGCGTGAGTGCATTCGTGTGTGTGCATGTGCATGTGTGTGAGTGTGTGTGTGCATGAGTGCATGAGTGCATGTGCATGAGTACATACGTGTGTGCGAGAGCATGTGCTTGAGTGCATGTGAGTGCACATGCACGTGTGTGTGAGTGCATTTGTGTGTGCATGTGCATACGTGTGTGTGTGCATACATGTGTGTGAGTGCACATGTGTGCATGTGTGTGCATGTGCATGCATGTGTGTGAGTGCACGTGTGTGAGAGTGCGTTTGTGTGTGTGCATGTGCATACATGTGTGTGAGTGCACATTTGTTTGTGTATGTGCATGTGGATACGTGAGTGCATGTGTGTGAGTGCGTTCATGTGTGTGCATGTGCACATGTGGGTGAGTGCGTGTGCATGTGCATATGTGTTTGAGTGCACATGTGTGTGAGTGCATTTGTGTGTGCGTGTGTGCATACGTGTGTGAGTGCACATGTGTGCGTTCATGTGTGTGCATGTGCATACGTGTGTGAGTGCACGTGTGTGTACGTGTGTGCATGTGTGTGCGAGTGCGTTTGTGTGTGCATGTGCATACATGTGCGTGAGTGCGTTTGTGTGTGTGCATGCGAGTGTGTGAGTGCACGTGTGTGTGAGTGCGTTCATGTGCGTGCATGTGCGTACATGCGTGTGAGTGCACGTGTGTGCCTGCAGCCATGAACAGAGCGCTGCCTCCCCTGCTTTGCTTCCCAGCTGCGGCCTGGAGCAGTGGGTCCTAGGGGCTTCGGGGCCGGTGCCCATCCCCCAGGGGTGGGGGCCACCTGCTGCTCTCTCTGGCAACCCGGACAAGGCGTGAAGTTGAGGGGCTGACAGCCGGTGGGAGGGGGAAGGGGGGCTGAGGGATCCCACATGGTTCTGGGAAACCCTGAACTAGGGCAACACCTGGGAGAGCTCCGTGGTCCAGGACCCTGTTTTGGTGGGCAACTGTCCAGCGGCGACAGCTCCAGAGCAGGGCCAGGTTTGTGCCCCCAGCTCAGGGCCAGGTTTGTACCCTGGATCAGGGCCAGGTTTGTCCCCGGGTCAGGGCCAGGTTTGTGCCCCCAGATCAGGGCCAGGTTTGTACCCTGGGTCAGGGCCAGGTTTATGCCCCCAGATCAGGGCCAGGTTTGTGCCCCGGATCAGGGCCAGGTTTGTACCCTGGGTCAGGGCCAGGTTTGTACCCTGGGTCAGGGCCAGGTTTGTGCCCCGGATCAGGGCCAGGTTTGTACCCTGGGTCAGGGCCAGGTTTGTACCCCGGGTCAGGGCCAGGTTTGTGCCCCGGATCAGGGCCAGGTTTGTACCCTGGATCAGGGCCAGGTTTGTACCCTGGGTCAGGGCCAGGTTTGTGCCCCCAGATCAGGGCCAGGTTTGTACCCTGGGTCAGGGCCAGGTTTGTGCCCCGGATCAGGGCCAGGTTTGTACCCCGGATCAGGGCCAGGTTTGTACCCCGGGTCAGGGCCAGGTTTGTGCCCCGGATCGGGGCCAGGTTTGTGCCCCGGATCGGGGCCAGGTTTGTACCCCGGGTCAGGGCCAGGTTTGTGCCCCGGATCAGGGCCAGGTTTGTGCCCCGGATCAGGGCCAGGTTTGTACCCCGGGTCAGGGCCAGGTTTGTACCCTGGATCAGGGCCAGGTTTGTACCCCGGGTCAGGGCCAGGTTTGTACCCTGGATCAGGGCCAGGTTTGTGCCCCGGATCGGGGCCATGTTGTATACTTGTCCCACCCCTCTCCGCCATTGACCGTCGGCTCGGCGGTGTGGTGCGAGCCCGTGGCCGGTGCTCACCAGAACGCCTGCTCCCCTCTGCCCACCTGTAGTTTTTTACGGCGCCCAGCAAGCCAAGCAGCGGAGCGGCCCCAGACGGCGCTGCAGCCGGTCCTGACACCCGGGGCCCCGGGCAGTTACTGGTGGCCTTGCAGGGCAAAGAGCCTTTCTTGCTGTGGAGCTGAGACGAGGGCCCAGCCTGGCTGGCTCTGCCCGAAAGGTGGCGCTCCCAGGCAGCCGTGGGCAGGCGGAGAAGCGGCCGCTTGTCACCCGGCTCACACAGTTGGTGCACTCTGGACCCAGCTCTTGAAGCACTGAGCGCCCTGGCCCCAATCCAGCCAAGGCCCGTGGGCTCGGGGTTCACGCTCAGCCTGGGCATCACTTCTGGGAAGTCAGTGGGGGCATTTGGGTGCCCAAAGTGACGTGCGCTGCGGCGCCAGCGTGCTGAGAGCGGCGCCCAGATAACGTCCCAGGCAGGCAGGTGCCGGCTGCTGCCTGACACGACTTCAGAGAACGGCCAGACCTGCCATTGCTCCGTGTCGCTCCTGGGGTCACTGGGAGCGACTCCCGCACTTCTGGTTCATCTGCTCTGGGCGGCTGGCCAGTTCTCGGTCTGTCCGCCCCCGCCCCCGTCCCATTCACTGCTGGGGGAGGCGCCCAAGCCGTGGGCGGCCTGGGGCAGAGAGGCTGCCAGGGCTGGCAGCTCCTCCGCTTCCTTTTAACACAGCCTGCTGGAGGCCGCTGCGGTTTCCAGCTGACGGTTGGGGTGAGCTGCTGGTCTGCAGCGTGTTCCTGTGGGATGCTTGCCCCGGCTGGCTGCTCGCGGGGGGAGGCTCCCCAGTCCCAGGCAGGGTGAGGAGGGGTGATGCTCTGGTGGAAGGGGGGGGAGGGGAGGCTCGGTGGGGTTTAACCCACACTGTAGGAAATGGAGCAAGTTTGTGCTGCAGCCAATGTGGGCGTCGGGGCCTTGTTCTGCTGTGGGAGGGGAAAGGGCCAGGATGCAGGGCTGCCCCCGGGCATCCTCAGCGTGCAGACACTGCAGGCCTGGGTCAGCTTTGACTCTGCGCACTGCCAGCCTGGCCCCCGAAGCCACTGAATACAGCGGTGTGAGCCCCCGCCCCCGGCCCAGCCCGGATGCAGGGTTCGATCAACCCTGTCCCAGGCTCACTACCCCCCAGTGCCCACCCACGCCACAGCAGCTGAGAAGCCCCAGGGACTCCCTAACAGGCTGGGAAGATGCTGGCTCCCTCTCTCACCCCAGCACCCTCTGACGGACCTACTGCAGCCTGGTCCGCCCTGCCCACACCCCAGCTGGTTTTCGCTGGCCATCTGCCATGGGCACCCCCGGCCTGGGGGTGGAGAGCTCTGCCTCCCCCTCGGCTCGCAGAGCCGCCCCTCGGAAGGCCTTGCTGCCAGGCAGCCCTGACCTGCGACTGCAGCTGGGCACCCAGACACCAGGGTGATGGGCAGCGTTGGCCGGGCCAGCCAGCAGCCAGCAGCCAGCCATGGGTCTGTGCCTAGGGCCATGCTCACTGCTGGGTTCTGGGGGGCTTTACGCAGGGGGCAGCGCGACTGGGCAGGCCACGGGGGGCAGGCTGGCATTCCACCTTAAGCCAGCTCTGGACGCACCTTAACTGTGGCGGGTGCGCGGGGCTCCCACCCACGCGGTCAGGCTGGCAGCCGCTGGCGCCTGCTCAGTGGGAGCCAACGTGTGCCTGGGAAGCTGCCAAAGCCAATGCCGCCAGCAGCCTCCTGGCTCTGCATTGCCACTTAAAGGGCCAGCTCTGCCCCTTCCTGCCAGCCGCCTCCAGGCCCCTCCCTGCACACGAGAGCAGCTTTTCGCACCCCTGCCGTGCCCGGAGCACGCTCCCTGCCCCCCTTGCACCCGCGAGGAGCTGGCACCTTCCCGCAGGGACAAATCCTGAGTGGGGTTGGATGAGGATCTCTGCTCCGGCTTGTTACACCTGTCCCCTCCCTAGCCCCCTCGCTAGCCCCCCAGGCCGTGTGGACCCTGGGGTGCATCCTGCCCCTCACCCGGGGGGGCTCCCTTCCCTCGCTGCTCTTGCTGGGCCGGGGGGCCAGCAAGCCCCAGCCCTTCCCAGGCATCAGCCCCCGCTCAGAGTGAGAACCTCCCCCATGCCAGGGTCCTGTCTCAGCCCCCCGAGGAGAGCTCCTGGTCTCTGACCCTGGGGATGGTCCCGACTCCCTCCGTCACTCCACAGTTACCGCAGGCCCAGCTGGGCGGATGGGATCTCGCACCCAATGGGTCAGGCTCTCTGGGGGTGCACCGAGGGCTGGCTCAGGGGAGTCTGTGCCTCAGCGCCCCAGCCAGAGAGGATGGGGCTCTGCTGCCCTGCTCTGGCTCTGACCCCAGCCCAGGCAGGGCCCCCGGCGGAGGAACTGGTCACCAGCCGCTTCCCAAGTTTGTGCTGTTGACCTTTGAACCGCTGCGTTCCCCAGCCCCGTCTGCAGCAGCTCCAGCCTTGGGCAAATCTGAAAACACGGGAGTGGAAAAATCAGGAGTTTCTCCTCGTTTGCCCCCAGCTCCGCTGTTCAGCTGCCCCTCGTGGTCATGGCCCCCCACCTGGGTCAGACTGCCCTGGCTGCGCCCCCCGGCGCGTGTGCAGCGCCCTTGTGTTCAGAGTGCCTGGCTCCAGCCACCTCCTTGGGGCAGCAGTATGGACACAGCCTGGCTCTAGGGCAGGCAGAGAGGGCCGCAGTGCCCGGTGGAGTGAGACGTCCCAGCACGCTGCAAGCACTGGGAGGGCTGCCCCGGCTGCGGGCACCAACCACTTGCAGATTCAGCCCCCCTGCCCGTCGGGCATCAGCAGGAGCTCCAGCAGGACGGGAACCAGCGTGGCCCCACGGCCAGCGTCCGGCAGCCAGGCTCCCTCCCCTGCTGGTGGTGGCTGAGCTCCTCGGAGCCTCCTCGCGCTGCGGCTCTTGTGCTGGGCAGCCCACGCGGGCTCGACAGCTCCTGCTGCACGACGTGAGACCTCCGCAGGACGGGCCCAGCTGGCGAGGGAGCGCAGCCGAGAGACGGGAGCGGGGCAGAAGGGAGCTGAGGGGGCAGCGTGGGGTGAGTGACGAGCCCTCTGGGGAAGTCCAGCAGTGCGGCTCTGCAGCCAGCCAGCAGCGGGGAAGCGAGAGGAGGCTGCTGGCCAGGAGCGGCGGGCGAGCGACTGCCAGCAAGTGCAGGGAGAGGGAGCAGCTTCCGCGGTGGGCGCAGTGGGGTGCTGGGGGGCGGGGAGGGGTGGACGCAAGCGAGTGCAGCAGGAGAGCAGGGCAGGTGGGCGCGTAGCAGCCACTGCTCGGACGGGATAGACCCCGCCAGGCCCCAGCTGGTGCGGCTGCAGGTGACCAGGTGAGGCCGCCTGCGGGCCTGTCCCGCACCAGTTGGAAGTGCTGCAAACTCACGATCTCAGCCCTTTGCTGTTGCTGAAATGGCAAATCCCAGCTGAGAGGTGGGGAGGAAATTCTCAGGGCCGTGCTCGCTAATGGCCCGTTCCGTTTTCCTGCGCGTGGCTCTGAAGCGAGGCTGGACGAGGGGCGCGTGGCCCTCCAGGGTGAGCACCGGGCTCAGCTGGCCCATCCAAAGGCCAGGGAGGAGGTTCTAGCAGCCGCACTGGGGATCCTCTCCCGCCTGGCAATGAGCTCTGCAGCCTTTGGCGCGTGTCCCAGCTGGCGGAACCGCGCAGGGTGTTGGGCCGCAGACAGCGCCGGTGAGCCTGGGCCTCGTTACCCACCGTGAGTCCTGCCACTTACCTGCACTTTGTGCAAAAAGCTCACCCGCGGTAGAGGCACGCCCTGAATTCCAGGCTGCCTGGCATCAGCGATGGGGCTCACCGCCAGGCTGGGCGCAGGGATGGGGCTCACCGCCAGGCTGGGCGCAGGGATGGCGACTAAGACAAGGCCGTTTAATCGTCCTCTTCAGGGCCAGGCCCCTCCCAGGAGCCAGTCCCCCAGGGGAGCTCAGTGCCATCCCGGGTCTGTGCGCAGCCAGGCAGGCTGGGGGCTGTAACACAGCTTGAACCCCACTGCCCCCCCCCAGCCTCCCAAGGCCCCCACCTGGCCAGGCTTGGGGTGGCCAAAGCCGAGGCCGGTGCCGGGGCCAAGTGGGCTGGGGGCGTTCGGCGCAGTGCGAGGAGGCGGCTGGTGTCGGCAGCGCAGGCGCTGGGGCACGCTGGGACGGGGAAGCAGAGGGCCCAGGCCCTGTGGAGAGGGCAGGGAGCAGCGGAGCCATGGAGGGCTTCCACGGGCCGGGGTCCTCCGCCAGGCGGCCCAGCAGGGCAGGGCAGGGCAGGGCAGGCAGCGATGACAGAGCCTTGCCCCTCCGCGCGCCGCAGCACGTGGGCAAGGCCCCGGCTGCCAGAGTGACCTGGGCCCCGGCTGCTGTCTGGTCCTGGGCCAGCGATGTGCCAGTGAGCTGCACTGGGAGTCGCACAGGACACGAGACACACACACACACCCCGCCCTGCACCCAAGCCGGGAGGAGACGGGTCAGAGAGCACCTCGCCCCAGCGAGCCCCACCTGTCGGCAGGACCCCGCAGCTGAGGGGTGCCGGGGAGGCCCAGCTGCACTCGCTCTTCCTCCTGAGCCTGGGCCCTAGCAACGGCTCGGCTCGGCTCGGCTCGGCTCCTTCATGGGCACCAGGCATGGGCACCAGGCATGCCCGTGCCAGCCGCCGTGCTCCTCCGCCCCCACGCCCCCCGGCACGTGAGCCCGGCGGGAGGGGCAGCTCCCCGCCCCAGAGAGCAGCTCCGCAGCAGCTCAGGCAAGTGCTGGTCCCTCGGCTCGGCGGAGCGTGGGCCAGGCTCTCCGTTCCACGGGCCTGGGGCGCGGCCGCTGCTCGCTGCTCTGCCGTGTGAAGGGGCCCGAAAGGGGCTGGCCTGGCCCCCAGGCGCGCTCGCATAGGCCAGGGGCTGACCTGCTGCTGGGGCTCCCAGCCCCCTGCGTAGGTGGGTGCACTGCCCTGGGGCCCCTGCCGCCTAGCGCAAGCTCTGGGAGGCAGAGAGGAGGTGCGAGTCGCCATGAGGGTGCGCAAGCTTCCATGAGCTGTCCTGCCTGCGCCCCCCAAGCACCACCGCACAGCCCAGACCAGCTGGCCGTGCCATGGGCCTGGGGCCCTGCGGTGAGACCTGGCAGACAGCGGGGGCTGGGCTCATGGGCCTCCGGGGGGGGAGGCAGACTTCGCACGCTGCATCTACACCAACCACCAGCTTTCCACGTCCACCCCCGCGCCCCACCGCTGGCTGGCGGGCAGCTGGCAAGCAGGGCTCTGGCCGAGAGCGGGGCCTGCCAGAAATGAGGTGGGGAGGCAGAAAACACAGGACAATTTGCCCCTTTCAAAACAGGGCGCCTGCCCCCCGCCAGCACTCCCACAGCCGCGGCAGCACGTGGCCCGGGCGCGTACTCGTTCCGAGGCGGCACGCCCAGGTCCTACGCAGCAGGGCTGGAGGCGGAAACGGGGCGCATGGCTGGTCCCAACGGCCTTGCGCCTCCCACACCTACTCCCCTGCGCAGGGCGAGCGCCACATGGCCGCCTTCCCCACCCGCTCTGCACAGGTGCAAATGTGGGTGCAAGGAGAACCCAGAGCAACGGCCAGAGGTCCCTGTGGGGCTGGAGTCTCCAGCCAAGGACCAGCCGGTCAATGAGGGGCTCCAGTGCTTTAGCAAAGCCACCTTCTGCAGCAAGCACAAGCAGCCGTCCGGAGAGCACTGGCAAACCAGCTGGCTGGAGCAGCTCTGGGACCAGCTCAGGCAGGGAGGTGGGTAGCAAAGGGGGTGACCCTGCACTGGCCCCTGGGCAGTGCCTGGCCCTGGTGGGAGCTCCTAGAGTGGGAAGGGTTCAGCGAAGCTGGGTTACACCACCTCTGCCTCCCTGGGGTAGCCCCTCAGGGGGAGGGGTGGTGGGGAAGGGAGATCAGGGACCCTCTCTTCCTGGCTTCCTCAGGCTGGCACTAAGTGATAAGAGAAGCGAAGAGGCTGGTGGCAGCCAGCCCCTCCCCCAGGCTGGCTCTGGCCAGGTGGGGCTGGGGAACTGCGTGATCCAGCTGCCCAAAACCGCCCTCATACAAAATGTTCCAGCTGACAGGTACTGACACATCTCCATCATCCGTGAGCAGCCCACCGGGCACTGGGCAATCCCAGCTGTTCTTCAGCCTCAGCACCTCTGGCCATGCCACCAGCTGGATGGGCAACGCGAGGCCGGCCATGGGCACAGCCCCACAGCACAGCCTTACACCACAGGAGTTTGCCTTCTGAGTTAGCACTGAACTCCCCAGTGCCATGGCCTGGGCCAGCTGTCCCACCACGGTCCTGCCTTGCAGAGGTGTCAACAGCGAGGTCTGGTCTGTCCGTGTGCAACAATGGTCTCTTTCCACAACTCTGCCTCCTGCAACCCTGGCTGCTCTGGAAAGAGCCTGTCCTGTTTGTAACCCTGTGGCTTGAGTCTCAGGTATGAGGGGTTGGAACCCAGATGTCCTGGCCAGACCCCACAGTGGAGAGGCTCTAAGCCCTTCCTTCCGAAAGGCCCGTTGGAGTTTGAGCTGGCTGCAGTGAGGGTCTGTGCCCCCGGCACGCTGTTAAACACCTTCTGTTCCACCTGAGGCCGGCGGTGGCTGCATTTAGGGGACAGGGAGTGAGATTCCTGGGTGGGGGCGGGGGGGCGGCGAGGCAGCCGCTGCTGACAAACGGGGCAGGGCGAGGGGCGCCGAGAGGCAGCTCCCGGCTCCGTGCTGGGGAGACGTGGGATTTCGGTCCCTGTGATGGAGTGGGGGGAGTGCATGTGTGAGACAAGCAGAGCAGCTCCCAGCAGCTAAGGATGACCCTGGGGCTATAACCTGGCCTGGCAGGTAACACCTCAGCCCTGAACAAAGAGGAGGGAGGAGCCGAGCTGGTTTTGAATCGGGGGCAGCAGTTAGAGGCTAGGGGGGAGGGAGCGGGAAGGCAGCCAGCCAAAAGCTACACCCCAGAGGGGCACCGCTCGGGCTCCTCTCCCCAGGACGGGTTGGAAGGACCGTCTGCCGGCTGTGCTGACGCTTCTGTGAGAAACTGGGCATCTGTTGCCTAATAAACCTCCTGTTGTACCTGCTGAGTGAGAGTCACTCCTGCCAGCGGACGGGGTGCAGTGCAGGGGGACCCCTGAACCCCATCACAGTCCCCAGCGGTGATTCCTGACTTTGGCAGGCCCCGCGGGGGAGGCCCTGGGAGGTCCTGCGGTGAGGCCCGGACTCCCGGCCAGTCACACAGCCCTGGCCCAGCAGGGCCCTTGCTGCAGAGCCAGTGGGGCCGCCCGGCACCGGGCTGCAGCGCCATCAGAGCTGGGCGTCAAACGGCTCAGTTCTTCCTCCCCCCGGCTCTCCTCCCAGCCCGGCCTCCGCGCTCTGCAGGCAGCGTGGCCTGGAGACTCCCCCTCGCACCCCTTAACAAAGCAGATCTGCACCCGCTCTTCCAGACACCGTCCTCCGCGTGCACAGGCAGGCCGGGCTCGGCCGGCCTCCCCAGCCCCCCACAGGCCTTGAAAGCCCCACGCCCGGTCCCTGCGCAGCCCCCGCCTGGGGCACACGGGCGCTAGGCCGAGGAACGCGTCCAGGGAAATTGGCCTCCCGACAGCCCAGGGGCCAGCCCCAGCTCTGAGCGGTCGCGCCGTTCCTCCGGCCTGGGCCGTCCTCGCAGCCTGCTGCGAACTGGCCAACAGCTCCCTTGCCTGCCGCCCGCCCGCCCGCCCGCCTGCTTTTTGCCGAGGCTGCCGGGGGATTCCTGAGACACGGCTTCCGGGCTCGGTCCCAGGCGCTCCCCTCGCTCCTGGCCTCGGTCAGGCCAGCTCTGCCGGTCCGGGTTGCGAAAGGACAACAGCACGAGCGCGTCAGAGAGACACGCAAGGCCCAGGCCGGGCTCAGCACTGGCCCCAGAGAAGTGACTTAGATCGTCCCGAGAGCAGAGTGTGTCTCTCCTTAGGGTCACGATGAAGCAGACACACCCGGGGCAGCACTGGGTCACTCCACTTCCAATCCCATCAGTGTTTCCACTGTACACTCCCTTTTCCAGGGCGGCTGCCCCCGGCCTCCGCTCCACTGCAGGCCGGGACTCGGCGTATCAAGTTCTCCAGCTGGGAATGAATCATTTCCACGGTTAGTTTCAAAGCCTGGCAGGCCGCCGGCGCATGGCCCTTGCGTGGGAGCCCCCGTCTCTGGCTGAGTGAGATGTCACCCCCCTCTCCAGCCGGGTTACTTTTACTTCCCGTCGTTGCACTTCCCAAGGAAAGTAACGGAAGTGTGCCGGAGCGACACCCCAGCCACCCACGATCCCCCTTTGGCCACAGCCCAGTGCAGCTGCATGCTTCCCCACCAGCCTGGGGTCTGTGTCTGGTCCCCCCGAGCCGCAGGCACCTTCCCAGATTCCCCAGGCCCACCCATCCTCCATCCCCGCCTGCAGCAAAGGGCACTAATTATGAGCTGGTGGGGCACTCAGGGGCTGAGACGGGCAGTAATTTTCCACTGTAACACAAAAAGGGTGTAGCTGAGCACATGACCTGTGAGGAGAGGCTGAGGGATTTGGGCTTGTTTAGTTTGCAGAAGAGAAGACTGAGGGGTGATTTAATAGCAGCCTTCAGCTTCCTGAAGGGGAGCTCTAAAAAGGAGGGTGAGAAACTGTTCTCAGTGGTGTCAGATGGCAGAACAAGGAGTAAATACTCTGAAGTTGAAGAGGGGGAGGTGTAGGTTAGATATGAGGAAAAACTTCTTCACCAGGCGGGTGGTGAAGCCCTGGAATGCGTTGCCTGGAGAGGTGGTGGATTCTCCATCCCTTGAGGTTTTTAAGTCCCGGCTGGACAAGGTCCTGGCTGGGGTGACTCAGCTGGGGTTGATCCTGCTTGAAGTAGGGGGCTGGACTAGATGACCTCCTGAGGTCCCTTCCAGCCCTGTGATTCTGTCTGCCATTTTGGTGCCTAATTTTGAGAGATCATTTTGAAGCTCTTCACAGCCCACTTTGGATCTACTTGTTTTGAGCAGTTTTGCATCAGCTGCAGATTTTCCCCCCTTGCCGTGTACCTCAAAGAATTCTAGTGGACTGGTGAGGAAAACTTTCCCTCTATGTAAACAATTTTGCCCCTTCCCCAACAAATTATGTCCGTCCATGTGTCCCACAATTCTGTTCTTTACTATCGTAACCCTCTCATGGTTAAAAAAAAAAGTCGTAAGGCTGTTTCGCGTGTAGACTTTAGGAATGCTTGAAGGATGCTGCATGTAGAAAACCTACTTAGAGTGGTAGATATAATGGTATAAAGCTCCATCGAGGGCTGCCTAAGAAAGAAGGTAATTAACTGAAATAATTATTCTATGTGGAGGGTACAAACCTCCCCATTAGCTCAGGTAAAGCATTTGTCATGGGCTGCTCAGCCACCCCAAAGAGGGCAGGAAATGCAGGATGCAGCCCACCTTCTTCTGGAGGGGCACCAGCCCTCTGTCTTTGGAGCACCATCTGTGATGGAGTGGGGGGAGTGCATGGGTGAGTCAGGCTGGATGTCCGAGGCAAGCAGCAGCTCCCAGTGGCTAAGGATGACCCTGGGGCTACAACTGGCAGATAACACCTCTGCCTGAACAAAGAGCAGGGAGGAGCTGAGCTGGGTTTTGAATCGGGGGCGGCAGTTAGGGGCGAGGAGAAGGGAGAGCTGGAAGGCAGCCAGCCTGAGGAGGGGAAAGCTACACCCCAGAGGGGCACCCCTCGGGGTCTTCCCCCTAGGACAGGTTGGAAGGACTGTCTCTGGCTGCTATGCTGTTGCTTCTGTGAGAAACTGGACATCTGTTGCCTAATAAACCTGCTGTTGTACCTGCTGAGTGAGAGTCTCTCCTGCCAGCGGACGGGGTGCAGTGCAGGGGGACCCCTGAACCCCATCACACTGGTGTCAGAAGTGGGATGCACTGCACTCACGGATGAGCTCCCAGCAGTGGCTGACTGAGCACCAGAGAAGGAAGGAGTCTCACAAGAGCCAGAGGGGGAACAGAGCCATTCCTGCAGCTGTTGCTGGTGAGTGAATACCCCGGGAGATAGCGGGGAGATGGATTATACCCGACTCCTGAAGGCAGAGCTAGCGGGGCTGTGCAGAGAGAGGGGCCTGACCGTGGGGAAGGCGACCAAGGCCCAGCTGATGGCACAGCTGGAAGAGAATGACCGATCCGGCGGGGCAGAGCCTGTCCCGACAGAAAGTGGCCGGTCCACCTCGGGAAGCGTTTCGGATTCTCTGACAGGAGCAGGGGCTCGACGCCGTCAGACAGACGCGGTGCCCGCCAGGTCGCGCTCAGCTAGCGGTGGTCCATCGCGGGCAGAGTCCCCCGCCGCAGAGCTGCGACGGCTGGAACTCGAGGTGAAATTAAAGGAACTGGAGCACCAGGAACGGGAAAGAGAGCGTGAGCGCCAGGAACGGGACAGAGAGCGTGAGTGTGAGCTCCAGGAACGGGACAGAGAGCGTGAGTGTGAGCTCCAGGAACGGGAAAGAGAGCGTGAGCATGAGCGCCAGGAACGAGAAAGAGAGCATGAGCATGAGCGCCAGGAACGAGAAAGAGAGCGTGAGGAGAGAGAGCGAGAGCGGGAGCATGAGCGAACCATGGCAGAGGCGAGACGCCAAGAGACCCCAGCTGCGGTAAGCGGGGAGAGGGCCAGACGGCTCGGGGTGGCCAGTCACTTGGAGACGCGTGTGCTGGCCCAGTGTCAGGACACAGGGGACATGGACGAGTTCCTTACCGCCTTTGAGCGAGCCTGTGAGTTGCACGAGGTTCCCCCAGATGAGTGGCTCCGGCACCTCACCCCCTTGCTGGGCCAGAAGGGCGCAGCGGTGCTCAGCCAGCTGGTGGGGCTGCAGCCTGGGGACTATGAACGGTTCAAACAGGCCCTGCTGCATAAGTTCGGCCTGACTCCGGAGATGTACAAAAAGAAGTTCCAGGAGGCGCAGAAGAGGCCAGAGGAAAACCATGTAGATACAACCGCCCGCCTAAAGCAATACTACCAGAAGTGGGCGTTCGGAATGGGAGTCCAGTCCGTAGACGACCTGATCGAGCTGGCGGTCGTGGAGCGATTCTACGAGATGTGCGCACCTGACCTGAGGGTGTGGCTCGTGGACCGGAAGCCGGGGGACTCACATGATGCAGGGAAACTGGCAGATGACTTCACAAACAGCCGGGCCAGGTTTGAAAGTGAGCCCCACAAAGAGAGGGAGTCTCGGAGAGAGAGGGAGTCCCGGAGGGAGAGGGAGTCCTGGAGAAACCGAGAATCTCAGAGAGACCGGTCCCTAACTGTACGACAGAGGGGACCACCTCTTGGGCAAGCCCAGGAAAGAGGGGCCAGCCACCCACCCCCCAGAGAGCCAAACAGAGCCCGGACAGAGCAGCCGGCCCGAGGGACACAACAAGACCCAGGCTGTTACCGCTGTGGGCGAAAGGGGCATAGAGCAGCCCAGTGCCCCAGGCTCCCAGACAGGTTGAGCAGGCCGGGGGGTCATGGAGTCAACTGGGTGGGGTCCCAGAAGCCAGAGGGGCTGGCGGCCAAGGCGGGTGGTGCTGACAATGGGCACTCGGATTGGGCCGAGTCCGCCCCACAGACCAGCTCCTCAGGGGGACCAAATGCTCAGAGGCCAGTTTACAGAGTGGGGGCAGCGCTACCTCTGTGGAGCAAGTGTCTCAAACACCTCGAGGTAGACGGGAAAAAGGTCACGGGGTTCTGGGACACAGGCGCTGACGTGACGCTGGCCCGACCCGGGGTGGTGGCACCGGGCTGCATGATACCCGATTCCCACCTGACGATAACAGGAATTGATGGGACCCCTTTCAAGGTGCCCATGGCGAGGGTGCACCTGAAATGGGGGAAGAAGGAAGGCCCCAAGGAAGTGGGCGTGCACAGCCATTTGCCGGAGGATGTACTGATGGGGGCTGACCTGGAGAACTGGCAAGGTGAACGCCCTCGTGCCCTGGTCCTGACCCATAGCCAAAGAAAACGAGGGGTGCGCTCCCCAGATTCAGGGGTACAGGCCCAGCCAAAGCCACAGGGGCCAACCCTGAGAGAAAGGGGGCCCCCAAAAACCAGATCTCACAGGCCAGGGATGCTGGAGCCAGGCAGGGATGGGGAAGTCGCATCCGCTCCTGCCCGAGCGGAAGAATTCCAGGCAGAGCAGCAGAGAGACCCCTCCTTGCAGAAGCTGAGGGAACTGGCCAGTCTCAGCCCAGCTCCGCAGCTGGGGGAGGGCTGCAGGGAGAGATTCCTGTGGGAAAAGGGATTCCTGTACCGGGAATGGGCTCCCAGACGCAAAGCGGAGCCATGGAAGGTCCAGAGGCAACTGGTGGTTCCCCAAAAGTACCGGCGCAGGCTGCTGTACCTAGCCCATGATGTCCCGCTCGCAGGACACCAGGGGATCCACCGCACCAGGAGAAGGTTGTTACAGAACTTTTTCTGGCCAGGGATCTTTGCAGCTGTCCGTCTGTATTGCCTGTCCTGCGATCCCTGCCAGAGGGTGGGGAAGAGACGGGACAAGGGGAAAGCTGCCTTGAGGCCACTGCCCATCATAGAGGAGCCTTTCCAGAAAGTGGCTATAGACATAGTGGGCCCCTTCAGCAAGGCAACGCGTTCGGGGAAGAAATATATTTTGGTAGTGGTAGATTTTGCCACGCGATACCCAGAAGCAGTGGCCTTGACCTCTATCGACGCTGACACCATGGCAGATGCACTGCTGTCCATTTTCAGCAGAGTGGGGTTCCCCAAGGAGGTCCTCACAGATCAGGGGTCCAACTTCATGTCGGCCCTACTGCAAAGCTTGTGGGACAAGTGTGGGGTCCGGCACACCTGGGCCACAGCCTACCACCCGCAGACCAATGGGCTGGTGGAGAGGTTCAATGGGACTCTGAAGCAGATGCTGAGAACCTTCATGAATCAATACCCCCATGACTGGGACAAGTACTTACCCCACCTGCTGTTTGCATACAGGGAGGTGCCCCAGGAATCCACGGGGTTCTCCCCGTTTGAGCTGCTGTACGGAAGGAGGGTACGGGGACCCTTGGACTTGCTCAGAGAAGAGTGGGAGGGGACGGCCTCTCCTGAAGGGGAGTCAGTGGTACAGTATGTACTGACCTTCCGGGAAAAACTCACCGAGCTCATGGGCCTGGCCAGGGAGAACCTCTCCATGGCCCAAAGGAAGCAAAAGGTCTGGTATGACCGTAACGCCAGGGCCCGAGCCTATGCCACCGGGGATCAAGTGATGGTCCTTATACCTGTGCGGCGGAACAAGCTGCAAGCGGCCTGGGATGGGCCCTTCAAGGTCGTCAAACAGCTAAATGATGTGAATTATGTGGTGGAACTGTCGAACCGGGCCCACAGCCGCCGGGTCTATCATGTGAACATGATGAAACCTTACTGGGACAGGCAGAACTTGGTGCTGGCCGTGTGCAGACACTGGGAGGGGCAGGGGGATGATCCCTTGGTGGATTTACTCACAAGGACTGGAGCCAGCTCCTTGCTGGAGTCTATTCCCCTCTCAGACCAGCTGACCCCTACCCAGCAGACGGAGATCAAGGAGGTGCTGCATTTGCATCAACAGCTGTTCTCGGACAGACCCGGACGCACTGACCTGGCTGTCCACCGAATAGAGACAGGCACCCACGCCCCTATCAAGTGTGTGCCATTCAGAGCCACAGGGAGGACGGCTCAGGATATAGAGCGGGAGGTTGAAGACATGCTGGCTCTGGGGGTGATCCAACCCTCGTCCAGCCCCTGGGCCTGTCCCGTGGTGTTAGTCCCTAAAAAAGATGGGTCTGTTCGGTTTTGTGTGGACTATCGCAAGCTTAACGCCATCACTGTCTCGGACGCCTACCCCATGCCCAGGCCTGATGACCTTTTAGACAAGCTGGGGGGAGCCCGTTACCTCACCACCATAGACCTCACCAAGGGGTACTGGCAAGTGCCATTAGACCAAGATGCCCGGCTGAAGTCGGCTTTCATCACTCCTGTGGGGCTCTATGAGTTCTTGGTCCTGCCCTTCGGCCTCAAGGGGGCACCCGCTACCTTCCAGCGTCTGGTGGACCAGCTACTGAAAGGGATGGAGAGCTTTGCCCTGGCTTACATGGACGACATTTGCATCTTCAGCCAGACGTGGGAGGACCATGTGTCCCAAGTCAAGCAGGTGCTGGACCGACTCCAGAAGGCCGGTCTGACTATCAAGGCAGGGAAGTGCAAGGTGGGAATGGCTGAGGTGACCTACCTGGGCCACAAGGTGGGCAGCGGCTGCTTAAAGCCAGAGCCAGCTAAAGTGGAGGCCGTCAGAGATTGGCCAACACCCCAGACTAAGAAGCAGGTCCAGGCCTTCATTGGGATGGCGGGGTACTACCGGAGGTTTGTGCCCCACTTTAGCTCCATCGCAGCCCCCCTCACGGAGCTGTGTAAGAAGGGAAAGCCTGACAAGGTGGTCTGGACCGAGCAGTGCCAAGAGGCCCTCTGCGCGCTGAAGGAGGCTCTGGTCAGGGCCCCAGTGCTGGCAAATCCAGACTTCAACAAGCCCTTCCTGGTGTTCACCGATGCCTCGGACGTGGGGCTGGGGGCGGTGCTAATGCAGGTGACTGACAAAGGGGAGAAACACCCCATCGTGTACCTGAGTAAGAAGCTGCTGCCCCGGGAGCAGAGCTACGCGGCCATAGAGAAGGAATGTCTGGCCATGGTGTGGGCGCTGGGGAAGCTGCAGCCGTACCTGTTTGGACGGCGTTTCACCGTGTACACCGATCACTCACCCCTGACCTGGCTGCATCACATGAAAGGGGCCAACGCCAAGCTCCTGCGGTGGAGTCTGCTCCTGCAGGACTACGACATGGAGGTGGTCCACGTCAAGGGGAACAACACCATAGCCGATGCCCTGTCACGCAGGGAGGGCCCCGAACTTCCCCAGGTCACTGGCTAAGTGACCCCGCTCAGTGCGGTCTGGAAGGGGGGAGAGATGTGATGGAGTGGGGGGAGTGCATGGGTGAGTCAGGCTGGATGTCCGAGGCAAGCAGCAGCTCCCAGTGGCTAAGGATGACCCTGGGGCTACAACTGGCAGATAACACCTCTGCCTGAACAAAGAGCAGGGAGGAGCTGAGCTGGGTTTTTGAATAGGGGGCGGCAGTTAGAGGCTAGGAAAAGGGAGAGCTGGAAGGCAGCCAGCTGAGGAGGGGGAAAGCTACACCCCAGAGGGACACCCCTCGGGGTCTTCTCCCCAGGACAGGTTGGAAGGACTGTCTCTGGCTGCTATGCTGTTGCTTCAGTGAGAAACTGGACATCTGTTGCCTAATAAACCTGCTGTTGTACCTGCTGAGTGAGAGTCTCTCCTGCCAGCGGACGGGGTGCAGTGCAGGGGGACCCCTGAACCCCATCACACCATCCCTGGAAGCTCCTAAGAAGTGGGGGGTCACCAGTGACTGCATTCCGCCCGGAGGCCCCACTTCTTCCCCCAGGCCTCCCACTCCCACCACCCACTCCTATCTGGTACTTGTCCCCGATTACTCAGCGGGAGTGGCGGGCAAGGAAGCTCAGGAGGTGGGGCAGATATCAGGGGGGTGGCCTGGGAGGGCAGAGAGGAGAGGAGCAATTGGCAAGAGGTTATGGGGGGGGGCCTTCAGGGAAGAGGTACTGAGGAAGTGGGCCTTAGTGGAAGAGGCTGAGCCAGATCAGAGCCTCGGGGCAGAGCCTGGCTAGGGTTGCCAGGCATTCACTCCTAACCAGAGTACCTGGTCAGAAAGGGCCCTCTCCCAGACCCCAGACCCCCTTCCCTGCCCCAGATCTAAACCTCCTCCTACACCCAACCGCCTCCCAGACCCCCCACCCCCTCCCCCACCCAGGCCCCTGCCCCAGGTCCGAACCCTGTCCTGCTCCAAACCCCCTCCCAGATGCCACACCCCCTCTCACACCCCACACCCCTGCTCCAGGTCACCCCACCCTCCTGCCCTCTAGCTCTCCACCAGAGCCCCACACCTGCACCTGCACCCCTCTCCCATACCCAGCTTCCACCAAGACCCAGAACCACCTCCTGCACCCAACTCCTTGCTCTAGGCTGGAAGCCCCTTCCCCAGTCAAACTCCTGCCCAGAGCCCACACCTCCTCTGGCACCCTCCCACTCAGCTCTGAGCCTGCTCCTGCACCCCAAACCCTCACCCTCCACCCCCCACAGCCTGTACCCCCATCCCAGAGCCTGCTCCCGCACCCTGCCCAGAGCCCACCCCCGCAGCCAGAGTCCTCACTGCCTCCTGCACCCCAGCCAGTGAAAGTGGGGGAGGGAGCAACAGAGGGAGGGGGATGGAGTGAGGGCATAGGTGACACATGGGGGTGTACAGGGGGCCACATGCACCCCCAGTCACCCCCCCATTCACCATGAGTGCAGCACTGCTTCCGATGGGTTGGGGGGGCGGCATGAGCTTGCACTGCTCCTAGGCGCCCCCAGCTACGCAACGCAGATTGGCTGCTGAAGAGGTGCTCGGGGGTGAAGGAGGGCAGGGGTGGGGACGGTGGGACATGTGGCTGGTGCCCCCCCAAGTCCCCTCACCAGCCCCCACCCCAGAGTCCCCGCACTGGTTGCCTTGGTGTATAGGACAGGGGCACCCCACTTCTAGGGAGCTTCTGGTGCTCAGACCCAGCCCCCCAAATGCAGGAGCCGCGTGCTGCCTGTCGAACTCGTTCTGCACACAAGGGGCCCCGTCGAAGGCAAACGAGGCTTTGTGCCACATTGGCTGCATTTCTCACCCCCGGGCCTGTGTGCGGACTCAGCCCACCAGCCAGGCATCGGGGTGACAGGGATAAAACCCCCACAAGCAGAAACTGGCTCTCTTGTCTGGGCTTGGA
The DNA here is from genome assembly GCF_033958435.1 of Carettochelys insculpta. Taxonomy (NCBI): domain Eukaryota; kingdom Metazoa; phylum Chordata; order Testudines; family Carettochelyidae; genus Carettochelys; species Carettochelys insculpta. Next base: position 14,738,819 of record NC_134164.1, read on the forward strand.
GGGGCAAAGCTTCCTTAGCACATGCAACAGATCCCCTGCTGCCTGGCCTGAGGCCGCCCCACTGCACACAGAACAGGCCGTCACTGAGCCGCCCCTCTCCTGCCAGCCACCTCCAGCCTCTGACAGAGGCCAGGCCACCGCCCGGCCACCAGCCACCGATGGACCAACCGCCATGGATTGACCTAGCTCAGCTAGAACCCTGGGAAAGTCCTGGCCTCCCCTGGCCAGCAGCTGCCCAGGCTGACCCCGTGCTGGGTGAAGAACAATGTCCTCTTGTTAGTTTTAAACCTGCTGGCTGTTAATGTGCTTGGGTGACCCCTGGTTCTTATGCGATGGGACTGGATCTCGGTCGTGTGCGTTACCCTTGTGCATAACACTCCCGTTCCGTTTCCTAGCTGTAAAGCTTTGCACACAACAGCAGCGCTGTAGCCAAAGACCCAATGCGCTGGTCTTCAAGGCGCGACAGGATGCTTGTTATTTGCAGAGCTACAGACCAATGCGGCCACCCCTGGAGCATTTACAATCTTTGCATTGTTCGCGACAGTCTGCCTGGAGGCTGGCGCTCTTCGGCGTGAGCTGCTTCAGGCAGCGTGGCCTTCGGGACAGTCTTGACAGGATTTGGGCAACGCAGATCAGTCCGACAGACAGGTCATAATCCAGCACGGTTTCAAGTCTGAACAAGCCACTGATGCTTTCGAAGGTTGGAGACTAGAGCCAGTGAGCGATCCACAGTCACACGACGGTCGCTGGGCAAAAGTCTTTGGGAAGTTCTGCGAGGAGAGGGGAAGAGCCCATCAAAGGATCCCAGAGCTCCGTTAGCGTGTTCTGACCAGCCAAGCCTCTGCCTGGCCCAGGAGCCGCTCTGTTCCGCCCGCCACCCACAGCCGACAGCAATCGCCTGCCCTCGGGGCAGCGCGGCCAAGCAGCCGACGTCTGCACCCCTCGCCCCTCCAGTTGGGCAGGGCGGCCTAAAAGCCACAGTCCGGCCTCTGCAGCCTAGTCCTGTTCATGGGACTGTGATGGGGTTCAGGAGTCCCCCTGCACTGCACCCCGTCTGCTGGCAGGAGTGACTCTCACTCAGCAGGTACAACAGGAGGTTTATTAGGCAACAGATGCCCAGTTTCTCACAGAAGCGACAGTACAGCAGCCAGAGACAGTCCTTCCAACCCGTCCTGGGGAGAGGACACCGAGGGGTGCCCCTCTGGGGTGTAGCTTTCCCCCTCCTCCAACTGGCTGCCTTCCAGCTCCTCTTTCCCTAGCCTCTAACTGCCGCCCCCCGCCCCCATTCAAAAACCAGCTCGGCTCCTCCCTCCTCTTTGTTCAGGGCTGAGGTGTTACCTGCCAGCCTAGGTTGTAGCCCCAGGGTCATCCTTAGCCACTGGGAGCTGCTCTGCTTGTCTCTCACATCCAGCCTGAGTCTCACACATGCACCTCCCCCCACTCCATCACATCTCTCCCCCCTTCCAGACCGAACTCAGCGGGGTCACTTAGCCAGTGACCTCGGGAAGTTCAGGGCCCTCCCTGCGTGACAGGGCATCGGCTATGGTGTTGTTGTTCCCCTTCACATGGACCACTTCCATGTCGTAGTCCTGCAGGAGCAGACTCCACCGCAGGAGCTTGGCGTTGGCCCCTTTCATGTGATGCAGCCAGGTCAGGGGTGAGTGATCGGTGTACACGGTGAAACGCCGTCCAAACAGGTACGGCTGCAGCTTCCCCAGCGCCCACACCATGGCCAGACATTCCTTCTCTATGGCTGCGTAGTTCTGCTCCCGGGGCAGCAGCTTCTTACTCAGGTACACGATGGGGTGTTTCTCCCCTTTGTCATTCACTTGCATTAGCACAGCGCCCAGCCCCACGTCTGAGGCATCGGTGAACACCAGGAAGGGTTTGTCGAAGTCTGGATTTGCCAGCACTGGGGCCCTGACCAGAGCCTCCTTCAGCGCGCAGAGGGCCTCTTGGCACTGCTCGGTCCAGACCACCTTGTCAGGCTTTCCCTTTTTACACAGCTCCGTGACGGGGGGCTGCGATGGAGCTAAAGTGGGGCACAAACCTCCGGTAGTACCCCGCCATCCCAGTGAAGGCCTGGACCTGCTTCTTAGTCTGGGGTGTTGGCCAATCTGTGACATCCTCCACTTTAGCTGCCTCTGGCTTTAAGCAGCCGCTGCCCACCTTGTGGCCCAGGTAGGTCCCCTCAGCCATTCCCACCTTGCACTTCCCTGCCTTGATAGTCAGACCAGCCTTCTGGAGTCGGTCCAGCACCTGCTTGACTTGGGACACATGGTCCTCCCACGTCTGGCTGAAGATGCAAATGTCGTCCATGTAAGCCAGGGCAAAGCTCTCCATCCCTTTCAGTAGCTGGTCCACCAGACGCTGGAAGGTAGCGGGTGCCCCCTTGAGGCCAAAGGGCAGGACCAGGAACTCGTAGAGCCCCACAGGAGTGATGAAAGCCGACTTGAGCCGGGCATCTTCGTCTAATGGCACTTGCCAGTACCCCTTGGTGAGGTCTATGGTGGTGAGGTAACGGCCTCCCCCCAGCTTGTCTAAAAGGTCATCAGGCCTGGGCATGGGGTAGGCGTCCGATACAGGGATGGCGTTAAGCTTGCAATAGTCCACACAAAACCAAACAGACCCATCTTTTTTAGGGACTAACACCACGGGAGAGGCCCAGGGGCTGGACGAGGGTTGGATCACCCCCCAAAGCCAGCATGTCTTCAACCTTCCGCTCTATGTCCTGAGCCGTCTTCCCTGTGGCTCTGAATGGCACACACTCGGTAGGGGCGTGGGCGCCTGTCTCTATTCGGGGGACAGCTAGGTCAGTGCGTCAGGGTCTGTCCGAGAACAGCTGTTGGTGCGAATGCAGCACCTCCTTGATCTCCGTCTGCTGGGCAGGGGTCAGCTGGTCTGAGAGGGGAATAGACTCCAGCAAGGAGCTGGCTCCAGTCCCTGTGAGCAAATCCACCAAGGGATCATCCCCCTGCCCCTCCCAGTGCCTGCACACGGCCAGCACCAAGTTCTCTCTGTCCCAGTAAGGTTTCATCATGTTCACATGATAGACCCGGTGGCTGTGGGCCCGGTTTGACAGTTCCACCATGTAATTCACGTCATTCAGCTGTTTGATGACCCTGAAGGGCCCATCCCAGGCCGCTTGCAGCTTGTTGCGCCGCACAGGTACAAGGACCATCACTTGGTCCCCGGCGGCATAGGCTCGGGCCCTGGTGTTATGGTCATACCAGACCTTTTGCTTCCTTTGGGCCATGGAGAGGTTCTCCCTGGCCAGGCCCATGAGCTCGGTGAGTTTTTCCCGGAAGGTCAGTACATACTGTACCACTGACTCCCCTTCACGAGAGGCCGTCCCCTCCCACTCTTCTCTGAGCAAGTCCAGGGGTCCCCGTACCCTCCTTCCGTACAGCAGCTCAAACGGGGAGAACCCCGTGGATTCCTGGGGCACCTCCCTGTATGCAAACAGCAGGTGGGGTAAGTACTTGTCCCAGTCACGGGGGTGCTGATTCATGAAGGTTCTCAGCATCTGCTTCAGAGTCCTATTGAACCTCTCCACCAGCCCATTGGTCTGCGGGTGGTAGGCTGTGGCCCAGGTGTGCCGGACCCCACACTTGTCCCACAAGCTTTGCAGTAGGGCCGACATGAAGTTGGACCCCTGATCTGTGAGGACCTCCTTGGGGAACCCCACTCTGCTGAAAATGGACAGCAGTGCATCCGCCACGGTGTCAGCGTCGACAGAGGTCAAGGCCACTGCTTCTGGGTATCGCGTGGCAAAATCTACCACCACCAAAATATATTTCTTCCCCGAATGCGTTGCCTTGCTGAAGGGTCCCACTATGTCCATAGCCACTTTCTGGAAAGGCTCCTCTATGATGGGCAGTGGCCTCAGGGCAGCTTTCCCCTTGTCCCGGCTCTTCCCCACCCTCTGGCAGGGATCGCAGGACAGGCAATACAGACGGACAGCTGCAAAGATCCCTGGCCTGAAAAAGTTCTGTAACAACCTTCTCCTAGTGCGGTGGATCCCCTGGTGTCCTGCGAGCGGGACATCATGGGCTAGGTACAGCAGCCTGCACCGGTACTTTTGGGGAACCACCAGATGCCTCTGGACCTTCCATGGCTCCGCTTTGCGTCTGGGAACCCATTCCCGGTACAGGAATCCCTTTTCCCACAGGAATCTCTCCCTGCAGCCCTCCCCCAGCTGTGGAGCTGGGCTGAGACTGGCCAGTTCCCTCAGCTTCTGCAAGGAGGGGTCTCTCTGCTGCTCTGCCTGGAACTCTTCGGCTGGGGCAGGGGCGGAAGCCACTTCCCCTTCCCTGCCTGGCTCCAGCACCCCTGGTCTGTGAGATCTGGTTTTTGGGGGCCCCCTTTCTCCCAGGGTTGGCCCCTGTGTCTTCTGTGGCTTCGGCTGGGCCTGTACCCCTGAATCTGGGGAACGCACCCCTCGTTTTCTTTGGCTACGGGTCAGGACCAGGGCACGAGGGCGTTCACCTGGCCAGTTCTCCAGGTCACCCCCCATCAGTACCTCCGCCGGCAAATGGCTGTGCACGCCCACTTCCTTGGGGCCTTCCTTCTTCCCCCATTTCAGGTGCACCCTCGCCATGGGCACCTTGAAAGGGGTCCCGTCAATTCCTGTTACCGTCAGATGGGAATTGGGTATCATGCAGCCCGGTGCCACCACCCCGGGTCGGGCCAGCGTCACGTCAGCACCTGTGTCCCAGAACCCCGTGACCTTTTTCCCGTCTACCTCGAGGTGTTTGAGACCTTTGCTCCACAGAGGTAGTGCTGCCCCCACTCTGTAAACTGACCTCTGAGCATTTGCTCCCCCTGAGGAGCTGGTCTGTGGGGCGGACTCGGCCCAATCCGAGTACCTACTGTCAGCACCACCCGCCTTGGCCGCCAGCCCCTCTGGCTTCTGGGACTCCACCCAGTTGACTCCATGACCCCCCGGCCTGCTCAACCTGTCTGGGAGCCTGGGGCACTGGGCTGATCTATGCCCCTTTTGCCCACAGCGATAACAGCCTGGGTCTTCTTGTGTCCCTCGGGCCGGCTGCTCTGTCCAGGCTCTGCTTGGCTCTCTGGGGGGTGGGGTGGCCAGCCCCTCTTTCCTGGGCTCACCCAAGAGGTGGTCCCCTCTGTTGTACGGTCAGGGACTGGTCTCTCTGAGATTCTCGGTCTCTCCAGGACTCCCTCTCTTTGTGGGGTTCACTTTCAAACATGGCCGGGCTCTTTGTGAAGTCATCTGCCAGTTTCCCTGCATTGTGTGAATCCCCAGGCCTCGGGTCCACGAGCCACACCCTCAGGTCAGGTGAGCACATCTCGTAGAATCGCTCCAGGACCGCCAACTCGATCAGGTCCTCCACGGACTGGACTCCCATCCCGAACACCCACTTCTGGTAGTATTGCCTCAGGCGGGCGGTTGTATCTACATAGGTTTTCTCTGGCCTCTTCTGTGCCTCCTGGAACTTCTTCTTGTACATCTCGGGAGTCAGCCCGAATTTATACAGCAGGGCCTGTTTGAACCGTTCATAGTCCCCAGGCTGCAGCCCCTCCAGCTGGCTGAGCACCGCTGCGGCCTTCTGGCCCAGCAAGGGGGTGAGGTGTCGGAGCCACTCAGCTGGGGGAACCTCATGCAACTCGCAGGCTCGCTCAAAGGCGGTAAGGAACTCGTCCATGTCCCCTGGGTCCTGACACTGGGCCAGCACACGCGTCTCCAAGTGACTGGCCACCCTGATCCGTCTGGCCCTCTCCCCGCTTACCGCAGCTGGGGCCTCTTGGCGTCTCGCCTTCACCATGGCCCACTCATGCGCCTGCTCTCGCTCTCTCTCCTCCCGCTCTCTCTGTTGTAGCTGGCGCTCGTGCTCACGTTCTCTCTCCCGTTCCCGGGCTTCCAGTTCCTTTAATTGCACCTTGAGCTCCAGCCGTCGCAGCTCTGTGGCAGGGGACTCTGCCCGCGCTGAACTACCACTAGCTGAGCGCGACCTGGCAGGCGCCATGTCAGTCCGATGGCGTCGAGCCCCTGCTCCTGTCGGAGAATCCGAAACGCTTCCCGAGGGTGACCGGCCACTTCCTTCTGGGACAGGCTCTGCCCCCCCGGATCGGTCAGTCTCTTCCAGCTGGGCAATCAGCTGGGCCTTGGTCGCCTTCCCCACGGTCAGGCCCCTCTCTCTGCACAGCCCCGCTAGCTCTGCCTTCAGGAGTCGGGTATAATCCATCTCCCCACTGCCTCCCGGGTCATCCACTCACCAGCAGCAGCTGCAGGAATTGCTCTGTTCCACCTCTGGCTCTTGTGAGGCTCCTTCCTTCTCTTGCGCTCAGTCAGCCACTGCTGGGAGATCATCCATGGGTGCAGTGCATCCCACTTCTGACACCAGTGTGATGGGGTTCAGGGGTCCCCCTGCACTGCACCCCGCCCGCTGGCAGGAGTGACTCTCACTCAGCAGGTACAACAGGAGGTTTATTAGGCAACAGGTGCCCAGTTTCTCACAGAAGCATCAGTACAGCAGTCAGAGACACTCATTGCAACCCGTCCTGGGGAGAAGACCCCGAGGGTGCCCCTCTGGGGTGTAGCTTTCCCCCTCCTCAGGCTGGCTGCCTTCCAGCTCCCTCTCCCCACTAGCCTCTAACTGCTGCGCCCGATTCAAAAACCAGCTCGGCTCCTCCCTCCTCTTTGTTCAGGGCAGAGGTGTTACCTGCCAGCCTAGGTTGTAGCCCCAGGGTCATCCTTACCCGCTGGGAGCTGCTCTGCTTGTCTCACACACCTCCAGCCTGAGTCTCACACAGGCACTGCCCCCACTCCATCACAGGGCCTCACAGCCCAGTCAGGCATCAGTGGCCCAGGTCCTCCCTGCCTCAGGCTTGCCGGGAGGTGGGGTAGGAGAACTCAGGCCCTGTCGCTCCACCAAGCTCCAGCCCGCGGCCCCGTTGGCGGTGGGGGTGTGACCCAGCAACTGGCTCAGCGAGGACCCCACCGCAACACACTGAGCTGACTGGGAACCCTCCCGGTTCCCCGGCCTGGGCTACTCCCTACCCCGTTCCCGGGGCAGTCCTCCGCCTCTGCTTGGGCCGGGCTTCCGCCAGCCGCGGCTGCTGCTGCTGCTGTGGCAGCAGCGGCCACTGGTGCTGCCTGGGCGGTTGGTGTGGCTTCCCCCCACTGGCCGGCCCCACTGCCAGGCTTCCGCAGCCTTTAGACCTGGTCTGCATGGCCAGCAGGGCCTTGGGGAGGGGCTTTTCCACCCAGCAAGCCTGGTCCCCCCCAGCTCAGTGTGGGCTTGTACACCCCGTCACAGTGGGTGCAACTTAGAGCAGCCCTTAGCTGCTCTACATCATGCCTATGGCCTGGGGCCAGTGCACATGCCCCAAAGAATGAGAGACACAGCCTGGCTCCCTGCTGCTCCTCCCTGCTCTCTGTGCAGGACAGAATCCGGCCCTCAGTGCACAGTCTGTGCAGGAAAGTTCCACCTGAGTGCCGAGCGCGAGTCAGTCAGGTCTGTCATGTGACACTGGCCCTGCTCCCCATTGGTGGAGGCGCTGGGCACTAGCCAACAAGGGCGTCGAGTGCAGGGAGCTCAGCCACGCGCTGGCGGCTTAGCTCTGCTCTTGCAGACGTTAGAGCCCAGCATTTCCGCATGGCCGAGATCGCCCTGCAACGCTCGCTCACTCCAGCCGCTCCGGGGAGTGCAGCCCACACTTGGCCAGAGCTTGCCCTTTTCTCAAGATAGATACAAAGGCAACTGCACAAAACACACCGCGCTGGGCAGAGCTGTTAGCCCAGACGTGCGGCTTGTGCTCTCCTAGGTCAGCACAGGCTGCCTTGGCACATTGCCTGGACCCAGGGTCTGGCAGAACGGAGCGAGAGACGGTATCCTCCGCTTTTGTCTTCAATACAGAGGTGGCTGATGCCTGCCGAGATGCGGGGCCCAGCAGGAGATGAGCTCAGGCTGTAAATCATGGGTCCACAACCCCGAAGCTCTCTGGCTGCTGACAGGGTTGTGCTGTGCTAGGCACCAGCAGCCGGGGGCCTGGTTTGGTCATCGTGAAGAGACGGGCCACTTGCAAAATTTGCAGCCCCAGGCTGCCCTGTCCCGGCTCTCCACAGCCAGTTTTACGGGGCTTGGTTCAGGCTCAGCTCTCGCCCTGACGTGCAAGTCCTCCTGGGACCCAGTGGTGCTGCCTGCTGGGGCACAGGCCCATTAGTGGCAACCCAGGCTTTGTCCTGCAAACCACAAGGAGATCAAAGCCCAGGCAAGGCTGCTCCTCGCCCCAGGGCTGGAGGAGCTGACAGTTATATGCCTGCCACAGCGTTTCCTGGAACCAGGTTAAGTCACCAGTATGGGCTGGATTGCTCAGGCGCCAGACATAGGTGTGGGCAGCTGCCTCCGTGATGGTGTCGCCAGCCCAGTGAGACAAAGCAGCTCAAACCAGCAGTGCAGAGTCTGGGGGTTTCTGCAGCCCCAGGGGCCTGGGAAGCCCTGAGCACTATGAAACCGATAGGCCAAACAAGAGTGTCCTAGCAGCAGTAACACCCCTATCAGTGCATAAATCCCCTCTCCCCAAACACCATCCTGGGCAGGGCAGGAGCCCGACACCAGCCCAGCCAGGAGCAGCCCAGCAGCCCAGGAAGGTGAAATGAAGTTCAGGTTCTTCTTTGCCTGCTATCAAAATCTTCCACCCAGAAGCCCAAACTGCTGGATCAAAGGGTGGCTGACGCGTGGGGGTCCCTCCCTATCCCAAAGGCCTGCAGGCACTGCCAGCCAGCAAGCCACCGCTCTACCGCTGTCCTTTTGTGTCTCTCCAAAGCAGCCTCGGCCTCTGCAAGTGACCAGCCCTGCTGTGACTGCTGACCCTGCCAGAGCCTGAGCTCCCTCAGGCAGTGCGGGGTAGTGGCCAGTGCACCAGACTGGCAGTGAGAGACCTGGCTTTTGTTCCCAGCCCTGCTGCAAAGGTCACTCCCACCCTCACCTGTCTTAGGTACTTCCCTGTCTACCAAGTAAAACCAGTAAACCAGTGGACGAACTGACATTTATATTCAAATTCGGAACATTAACACATGGTTTAAATCGTGATGGGGACTTTCTGAGTCACTATAGGGGCTCGTCTGCATACTTGGCTCAATCTAATTCTTGATCTTCGCCCCCACCCCTCCACTCTCTGATTTGCTCACCTTGATTATCTTTTTCTGATTTGTCCTCCTTGCTTACTGTTCTTGGTTCTCTGTGTCTTAAATATTGAGTCTGCTCTGGTCTGGCTATGGTCTGAAGAAGTGGGTCTGTCCCACGAAAGCTCACCTAATAAACCATTTTGCTAGTCTTTAAAGTGCTACTTGACTGCTTTTTGTTTTGATAGTGTATAGACTAGCACAGCTTCCTCTCTGTTACTACTAACACCAGTGTACAACTGCTAAGGTGCAGAGCCACACCCCAGCCCAGGGAAGCGGGGCAGAGCCGTTGTTTTTGCTGTACACATGAGGAAGAGAGGTGCAGAGAGCTAACTGGTTTAACCAAGGTCACTCAAGGCCTCTGTGGCAGAGCAAGGTCTTAAACATGGAGATCCACCTCCCCCTGCACCTAGACTACTGGCCAGGGACCAGCCTTCCTTGCCCCCTGCAAGCGCACAGGCTGAGTGTAGAAAAGAAACTTTTAATGAAAGAGGCAGAAAAGTCACATGGCGCGAGCTTGGGAAAATCCCACACTCAGAGTTCATAACCAACCCTCAAGTAACTGTCCCAGCTCAGACGGCTTGAGCAGTGTCCTTTGCCTCTCAGGCTCCCAGTCCAATACTGTAACCAGCCAATCCACACACCCACACTTTCTTCATACCCCTCTTTCAAACGCCCCACTTAGAACTGGGTCCAGTCCGTGCAGGCCCTGACACCTCACCCGGACGCATTCCCTCACTGAACCTGAGGCAATGCCCCCTTTGCGCTGGTCCAGCGTTCCGCTTGCTCCCTGCCAGCTGCCCCAGCAGCCACCCACCGCTCGCTACGTCTCCCACCAGCTGGCCAGTGCTGTCTTGTAGGTTTTGCTGTAGGCAAAACCCTGTGGCTGGGTCTATACAAGCCCCTTCCTTTTGGAAGGGGCATGTTAATGAGCAAGTTCAAAAGATGCTAATGAGGTGCTGTCATGAATATGCAGCACCTCATTTGCATAATGGCAGCCACAGCCATTTGAAAGGGCAGCTTTTGAATCACGCGCCGCCCGTGGAGACAGGACCTTCGGAAAGGACCCCCCAGTTTTCAAAAGCCCCTTCATCCTCTCTGGTGCTAGGAAGAAGGGGCTTTCAAAAGTTGGGGGGTCCTTTTGGAAGGTCCCTGTCTCCATGGGCAGCATGTGATTCAAAAGCCACACTTTTGAATTGCTGCAGCCACCATTATATAGACACAGGGTGTGACTCCAGCTCTGTAGCTTCAGCTACCTGTGATTTCAGCTCATGATAGCATTGAGTTCTGGGCCTAGCCACAGCATCTCAGCATCCCCCAAGGTAGATTCTCACAGAATAACTATAGACCCATCTTTAGGTCTACCTTTGAGCAGTGGAGAAGAGAACTAATCAGACCAGCCGTACAGCCCAGAGGCTTCTATTCAGCTGATTCAATCAATCAATCAATCAATCACTCCACCCCACCCCACCCCACTTTTCACCTCACAGTGCTTAGATGGAGGGAGCCTTCCATGATCCATATCTTACACAGAGGTGATGACTGCCCTGTACCCCCATAACAAGTTCAAGCATTGGTGAGATTCCACAATTCTTACACAGGGCGATAGCATAAATTGTGACTTTACAACAACGTGTTGTTTACAATAGACAAAAGCTCATTGCTTCACCTGCTCCCATCAGGCTTTGTTCACAAGGCATTACATATGCACAACTTTGCATTTTCATGCAAATGATCTCTGAAGGACACATTCCCCAATTCCTTCAGCAGTATTGAGCTCCTGCTGGCACATTCCTTACACCTGGAAAGTGGGAACTGCCTGAAATCCCAGGTTTTCCCAGAGCATGGGAAGGGAGGGGCACTGACTGAGGGATGACATACTTCAGACCCACTCACTGCGGGCAGTGAGTGCAGGGAACAGGTGTACCACAGAGTGACCTCTGGGGGCAGCTGCAGCAGAAACACAATGGTCACATGGAGACAGGCCTTGCCACCCTGCCAGCCACTGGACAGGTAAGTGTTTCCCGCTGCTGCTCCTCTGCAACCTGCCCCCCACAATTAGCCCCCCAACCCAACATGCTGGGGCCAGGAAATCTGGCTCTGTCTCCTCTCCAAGCTCATGCTAGGGCTGGGAAAGATCATTGTCTTGAGCATTGGGCCAGTAAGTTCCTTCAGTCCCACTAAGGGCTTTCACTAGAAGTCCTAGAATTAATAATATAGGTTCATGCTTCTTCGTTCTCACTCCACATACAAGAGAGATGAATGCACACAAATAGAATACACACATGCAGGGGACAAAGGCTCTTGAATGACAGGTTACTTGCCCTGTTTTGCATAAAATGTACTCAGGTTATGCATATTCATATTCAAAAACAGATTTGATATGATAAAATATGGGGGCAAATCACCACAATTACCTCTAACCCTCTTGCACAAGCTGCTGGTTTTCTCTTGCAGTAACCGCAGCCTTGCTCTTTGCAGACAATGCTAAGCCCCTTGCTGCACAATGCTCATGTGTTCAAAAGGTTGCCAACAGCCTTGTGCTACGTCCAGATTCCCCACCTGCCCTTTGTGATGCGTGGGGAACCGGGCGAGGCATTGCAGGGTAGGAAGTCAAGCCAGACTGTGTCCCTGCAGCGTGGGCCGGGATGGACACCACTAATTCCAGGGGAGCAACTCTCGTTTGACATGGAGGTAAGAGCAGAATTAGCCCAGCAAGGGCCCTAATGGAGGACGGTCATCCCCCAGCCTCACATTAGGGGTTCTCCAGTGCCCAGGGCCGTGCACAGCCATTTGCACCATGGCCAACAAGCATACAACCGGCCCATCCTCTGGGTGGCTTTGCACTCATTTTCCATGAGGACAGGCACACAGGGTGCCCCAGGCAGAGGACCAGGGCCCAGGCAGATGGGAGCTTTACTGTGCCTATCACAGTGCCGCAGGCTCTGTGTCACTCCGCAGACCTTGCCGCCGATCTAAAGGGGAACAGGTGTTTGTTATGGCAGCTGTCTCCACCCTTGTCTCTGCTGAAGGACTTGGGCCTGAGCAGCAGGAGCTGGGAGAGTCTCAAAGGGAGAGTGGCATGTGGGCTTTAAGGGCTGGATTCTCACGCCACGCAGGCAGCGTAAAGGGGCCTTTCACACTGCAGGGCCTCTGAAGGTCTGTACAGAGCAGGGTAACGGGGCCTCCAAGGGCAATCTGGCCCACGGGTCTTTCTTCAAAGCAATCCGTGTCTGGCATCGCTGCCGGCAGTTCTGCAGGGCTCAGCCGGCTGCCATTTCCTCCCAGAATGGAGTGGGCCGGAGGCTCCGTTCTGGCTTTGCCCTGGGTTCGAGATGCTTTCTGACTCCCTTGGGGGCAAGTCTCAGAAGGACACAGATACTTGGGGGCAAGGCACTGGCCGGCTATCAGCAGCTGGGCATTAGCCCAGAACACAACTGGGCCAGCTGAGCAGGGGGTGAGCCACCGCCACACTCACAGCACAGGTTTTGTGTGTGTTTGGGAGCTGGGTTAGGCCAACACCCAGTTAAGAACCCAGATTAGCTGCAGGGAAGACTCGCGGTCCCAGGATGCTAAGCCACCATCTCATGCCCCCCGCCCTGCGCTGCAGTGCACCGGCTCCCACACGCTTCAGAGACGCCTGCTGCCCAACACTTCCGGAGGTCTGCGGGAACCATCATTTCGGAATGGAGGACCCGACTGTCTGCACCACATACCCATGGGACCGGGCTGGCAGGAGACGCTCCCTCGGCAAAGATATGGGAGGGTGCCAGATGTGTCAGGAGAAGGGGGGTTGGGGCCAGCGTTCCCTGTAATTTTTGTGCCCATGTGTGGAATGAATTTTGTTGTGCGCACCAGTGGGGGGGGGGGATGAGCGATGCGACGTGACTTGTGACACATCAGCTCCACACTGGTGCATAGACATAACAAATCTCGTTCTGCGTATGGACGATCTGTGGCGGTGGTTGGGATGAGGGGTTTGGGGGGGTGGGGCTCAGGGTTCGGGCATGACGCGCTGGCTGGGGGTGAAGGGTCTAGGGTGGGGCTGGGGATGAGGTGTGTGGAATGCAGGAGGCGGTCAGGGTAGGGTTTGGGGTTGGGGGTTAGCCTGCAGGAGGGGCTCAAGTTTGCAGCATAGGGCCTAAGGGGGGTAGGGTGGTGGAGCAGGCGCAGCGGGGGCTCAGGGTGGGGTGCAAGGTCTGGGAGAGAGACAGGGTGCAGTGGGGGGTTCAGGGTGGGGTGCAAGGTCTGGGAGAGAGACGGTGCAGTGGGGGCTCAGGGTGGGGTGCAAGGTCTGGGAGAGAGACAGGGTGCGGGTGGGCTCAGGGCTGGGGTGCAAGGTCTGGGAGAGAGACAGGGTGCAGTGGGGGCTCTGGGCTGGGGTGCAAGGTCTGGGAGAGAGACAGGGTGCAGTGGGGGGCTCAGGGTGGGGTGCAAGGTCTGGGAGAGAGACAGGGTGCAGCGGGGGCTCTGGGCTGGGGTGCAAGGTCTGGGAGAGAGACAGGGTGCAGCGGGGGCTCAGGGTGGGGTGCAAGGTCTGGGAGAGAGACAGGGTGCAGTGGGGGCTCAGGGTGGGGTGCAAGGTCTGGGAGAGAGACAGGGTGCAGTGGGGGGTTCAGGGTGGGGTGCAAGGTCTGGGAGAGAGACAGGATGCAGCGGGGGCTCAGGCTGGGGTGCAAGTTCTGGGAGAGAGACAGGGTGCAGTGGGGGCTCTGGGCTGGGGTGCAAGGTCTGGGAGAGAGACAGGGTGCAGCGGGGGCTCAGGGTGGGGTGCAAGGTCTGGGAGAGAGACAGGGTGCGGGTGGGCTCAGGGCTGGGGTGCAAGGTCTGGGAGAGAGACAGGGTGCAGTGGGGGCTCTGGGCTGGGGTGCAAGGTCTGGGAGAGAGACAGGGTGCAGTGGGGGCTGAGGGTGGGGTGCAAGGTCTGGGAGAGAGACAGGGTGCAGCGGGGGCTCAGGGTGGGGTGCAAGGTCTGGGAGAGAGACAGGGTGCGGGTGGGCTCAGGGCTGGGGTGCAAGGTCTGGGAGAGAGACAGGGTGCAGCGGGGGCTCAGGGTGGGGTGCAAGGTCTGGGAGAGAGACGGGGGCAGCGGGGGCTCAGGGTGGAGGTGCAAGGTCTGGGAGAGAGACAGGGTGCGGGTGGGCTCAGGGCTGGGGTGCAAGGTCTGGGAGAGAGACAGGGTGCGGGTGGGCTCTGGGTTGGGGTGCAAGGTCTGGGAGAGAGACAGGGTGCAGTGGGGGGCTCAGGGTGGGGTGCAAGGTCTGGGAGAGAGACAGGGGGCAGTGGGGGCTCAGGCTGGGGTGCAAGGTCTGGGAGAGAGACAGGGGGCAGCGGGGGCTCTGGGTTGGGGTGCAAGGTCTGGGAGAGAGACAGGGGGCAGCGGGGGCTCTGGGTTGGGGTGCAAGGTCTGGGAGAGAGACAGGGTGCAGTGGGGGGCTCAGGGTGGGGTGCAAGGTCTGGGAGAGAGACAGGGGGCAGTGGGGGCTCAGGCTGGGGTGCAAGGTCTGGGAGAGAGACAGGGGGCAGCGGGGGCTCAGGGTGGGGTGCAAGGTCTGGGAGAGAGACAGGGTGCAGTGGGGGCTCAGGCTGGGGTGCAAGGTCTGGGAGAGAGACAGGGGGCAGCGGGGGCTCAGGCTGGGGTGCAAGGTCTGGGAGAGAGACAGGGGGCAGCGGGGGCTCAGGGCTGGGGTGCAAGGTCTGGGAGAGAGACAGGGTGCAGTGGGGGCTCAGGGTGGGGTGCAAGGTCTGGGAGAGAGACAGGGTGCAGTGGGGGCTCAGGGCTGGGGTGCAAGGTCTGGGAGAGAGACAGGGGGCAGCGGGGGCTCAGGGTGGGGTGCAAGGTCTGGGAGAGAGACAGGGTGCAGTGGGGGCTCAGGGTGGAGGTGCAAGGTCTGGGAGAGAGACAGGGTGCGGGTGGGCTCTGGGTTGGGGTGCAAGGTCTGGGAGAGAGACAGGGGGCAGTGGGGGCTCAGGGTGGGGTGCAAGGTCTGGGAGAGAGACAGGGTGCAGTGGGGGCTCAGGGTGGGGTGCAAGGTCTGGGAGAGAGACAGGGTGCAGTGGGGGGCTCTGGGTTGGGGTGCAAGGTCTGGGAGAGAGACAGGGGCAGTGGGGGCTCTGGGCTGGGGTGCAAGGTCTGGGAGAGAGACAGGGGGCAGTGGGGGCTCAGGGTGGGGTGCAAGGTCTGGGAGAGAGACAGGGTGCGGGTGGGCTCTGGGCTGGGGTGCAAGGTCTGGGAGAGAGACAGGGTGCAGCGGGGGCTCTGGGTTGGGGTGCAAGGTCTGGGAGAGAGACGGGGGCAGCGGGGGCTCAGGGTGGGGTGCAAGGTCTGGGAGAGAGACAGGGTGCAGTGGGGGCTCAGGGTGGGGTGCAAGGTCTGGGAGAGAGACAGGGTGCAGTGGGGGGCTCAGGGTGGGGTGCAAGGTCTGGGAGAGAGACAGGGCGCAGCGGGGGCTCAGGGTGGGGTGCAAGGTCTGGGAGAGAGACAGGGTGCAGTGGGGGCTCAGGGTGGGGTGCAAGGTCTGGGAGAGAGACAGGGGGCAGTGGGGGCTCAGGGTGGGGTGCAAGGTCTGGGAGAGAGACGGGGTGCAGTGGGGGCTCAGGGTGGGGTGCAAGGTCTGGGAGAGAGACAGGGTGCAGTGGGGGCTCAGGGTGGGGTGCAAGGTCTGGGAGAGAGACAGGGGGCAGCGGGGGCTCAGGCTGGGGTGCAAGGTCTGGGAGAGAGACAGGGTGCAGTGGGGGCTCAGGGTGGGGTGCAAGGTCTGGGAGAGAGACGGGGTGCAGTGGGGGCTCAGGCTGGGGTGCAAGGTCTGGGAGAGAGACAGGGTGCAACGGGGGCTCAGGGTGGGGTGCAAGGTCTGGGAGAGAGACAGGGGGCAGCGGGGGCTCAGGCTGGGGTGCAAGGTCTGGGAGAGAGACAGGGGGCAGTGGGGGCTCAGGCTGGGGTGCAAGGTCTGGGAGAGAGACAGGGTGCAGTGGGGGCTCTGGGTTGGGGTGCAAGGTCTGGGAGAGCGACAGGGTGCAGTGGGGGCTCAGGGTGGGGTGCAAGGTCTGGGAGAGAGACGGTGCAGTGGGGGCTCAGGGTGGGGTGCAAGGTCTGGGAGAGAGACAGGGTGCAGTGGGGGCTCAGGCTGGGGTGCAAGGTCTGGGAGAGAGACAGGGGGCAGCGGGGGCTCAGGGTGGGGTGCAAGGTCTGGGAGAGAGACGGGGTGCAGCGGGGGCTCAGGCTGGGGTGCAAGGTCTGGGAGAGAGACAGGGTGCAGCGGGGGCTCAGGGTGGGGTGCAAGGTCTGGGAGAGAGACAGGGTGCAGCGGGGGCTCAGGGTGGGGTGCAAGGTCTGGGAGAGAGACAGGGGCAGTGGGGGCTCAGGGTGGGGTGCAAGGTCTGGGAGAGAGACAGGGTGCAGTGGGGGCTCAGGGTGGGGTGCAAGGTCTGGGAGAGAGACAGGGTGCAGTGGGGGGCTCTGGGTTGGGGTGCAAGGTCTGGGAGAGAGACAGGGGCAGTGGGGGCTCTGGGTTGGGGTGCAAGGTCTGGGAGAGAGACAGGGGGCAGTGGGGGGCTCAGGGTGGGGTGCAAGGTCTGGGAGAGAGACAGGGGGCAGTGGGGGCTCAGGATGGGGTGCAAGGTCTGGGAGAGAGACAGGGGGCAGTGGGGGCTCAGGGTGGGGTGCAAGGTCTGGGAGAGAGACAGGGTGCGGGTGGGCTCAGGGCTGGGGTGCAAGGTCTGGGAGAGAGACAGGGTGCAGCGGGGGCTCTGGGTTGGGGTGCAAGGTCTGGGAGAGAGACGGGGGCAGCGGGGGCTCAGGGTGGGGTGCAAGGTCTGGGAGAGAGACAGGGTGCAGTGGGGGCTCAGGCTGGGGTGCAAGGTCTGGGAGAGAGACAGGGTGCAGTGGGGGCTCAGGGTGGGGTGCAAGGTCTGGGAGAGAGACAGGGTGCAGTGGGGGCTCAGGGTGGGGTGCAAGGTCTGGGAGAGAGACGGGGTGCAGTGGGGGCTCAGGCTGGGGTGCAAGGTCTGGGAGAGAGACAGGGGGCAGCGGGGGCTCAGGCTGGGGTGCAAGGTCTGGGAGAGAGACAGGGTGCAGTGGGGGCTCAGGGTGGGGTGCAAGGTCTGGGAGAGAGACGGGGTGCAGTGGGGGCTCAGGCTGGGGTGCAAGGTCTGGGAGAGAGACAGGGGGCAGCGGGGGCTCAGGCTGGGGTGCAAGGTCTGGGAGAGAGACAGGGGGCAGTGGGGGCTCAGGCTGGGGTGCAAGGTCTGGGAGAGAGACAGGGTGCAGTGGGGGCTCTGGGTTGGGGTGCAAGGTCTGGGAGAGCGACAGGGTGCAGTGGGGGCTCAGGGTGGGGTGCAAGGTCTGGGAGAGAGACGGTGCAGTGGGGGCTCAGGGTGGGGTGCAAGGTCTGGGAAAGAGACAGGGTGCAGCGGGGGCTCAGGCTGGGGTGCAAGGTCTGGGAGAGAGACAGGAGGCAGCGAGGGCTCTGGGTTGGGGCGCAAGGTCTGGGAGAGAGACAGGGGCAGTGGGGGCTCAGGGTGGGGTGCAAGGTCTGGGAGAGAGACAGGGGGCAGCGGGGGCTCTGGGTTGGGGCGCAAGGTCTGGGAGAGAGACAGGGGGCAGCGGGGGCTCAGGGTGGGGTGCAAGGTCTGGGAGAGAGACAGGAGGCAGCGAGGGCTCTGGGTTGGGGCGCAAGGTCTGGGAGAGAGACAGGGGCAGTGGGGGCTCAGGGTGGGGTGCAAGGTCTGGGAGAGAGACAGGGGGCAGCGGGGGCTCTGGGTTGGGGCGCAAGGTCTGGGAGAGAGACAGGGGGCAGCGGGGGCTCAGGGTGGGGTGCAAGGTCTGGGAGAGAGACAGGGTGCAGTGGGGGCTCTGGGTTGGGGTGCAAGGTCTGGGAGAGCGACAGGGTGCAGCGGGGGCTCAGGCTGGGGTGCAAGGTCTGGGAGAGAGACAGTGTGCAGCGGGGGCTCAGGGTGGGGTGCAAGGTCTGGGAGAGAGACAGGAGGCAGCGAGGGCTCTGGGTTGGGGCGCAAGGTCTGGGAGAGAGACAGGGGCAGTGGGGGCTCAGGGTGGGGTGCAAGGTCTGGGAGAGAGACGGGGGCAGCGGGGGCTCAGGGTGGGGTGCAAGGTCTGGGAGAGAGACAGGGTGCAGTGGGGGCTCAGGGTGGGGTGCAAGGTCTGGGAGAGAGACAGGGTGCAGTGGGGGCTCTGGGTTGGGGTGCAAGGTCTGGGAGAGAGACAGGGTGCAGTGGGGGCTCAGGGTGGGGTGCAAGGTCTGGGAGAGAGACAGGGGGCAGCGGGGGCTCAGGGTGGGGTGCAAGGTCTGGGAGAGAGACAGGGTGCAGCGGGGGCTCAGGCTGGGGTGCAAGGTCTGGGAGAGAGACAGGGTGCAGTGGGGGCTGTGGGTTGGGGTGCAAGGTCTGGAAGAGAGACAGGGTGCAGTGGGGGCTCTGGGTTGGGGTGCAAGGTCTGGGAGAGAGACAGGGTGCAGTGGGGGCTCTGGGTTGGGGTGCAAGGTCTGGGAGAGAGACAGGGTGCAGTGGGGGCTGTGGGTTGGGGTGCAAGGTCTGGGAGAGAGACAGGGTGCAGTGGGGGCTCTGGGTTGGGGTGCAAGGTCTGGGAGAGAGACAGGGTGCAGTGGGGGCTCTGGGTTGGGGTGCAAGGTCTGGGAGAGAGACAGGGTGCAGTGGGGGCTCTGGGTTGGGGTGCAAGGTCTGGGAGAGAGACAGGGTGCAGTGGGGGCTCAGGCTGGGGTGCAAGGTCTGGGAGAGAGACAGGGTGCAGTGGGGGCTGTGGGTTGGGGTGCAAGGTCTGGGAGAGAGACAGGGGGCAGTGGGGGCTCAGGGTGGGGTGCAAGGTCTGGGAAAGAGACAGGGGGCAGTGGGGGTCTGGGTTGGGGTGCAAGGTCTGGGAGAGAGACAGGGTGCAGTGGGGGGCTCAGGGTGGGGTGCAAGGTCTGGGAGAGAGACAGGGTGCAGTGGGGGCTCAGGGCTGGGGCAGGGGGTTGGGGTGCTGGGTACTTACCTGGGGCAGCTGCCGTTTGCTGATGCGGGGAATTGGTGGCTCCACAGAGCCTGTACTGCCCGGTGCTCACCCGCAGGCGCTGCACCGCAGGTCCCATTGCCTGCAATTCCAGCCAGTGGGAGCTGCAGGGTTGGAGCCTCAGGCAAGGGCAGCGTGGGGGCTGAGTTTTGCGGTGCGCATTGTGGCACAGTGCTGGCTGGGGTGAGGCGGTGCAGGAACAGCAGTGTGTGGAGGCCCCCGCCCAGGAAGGGCTGGCCCAGAACACGGGGCCTTGCAGCCTGCAGCTCCTACAGCCCCTTCTCATTTTGGCCCTGCTGCTGTGGCTGGAGGAAGACGCCTCTCCCCGGCTGCAGCAGCCTGAGCCCCAACTCGGGGCTTATTAAGGAGCTGTGCAGCCCCCCAGCTCAGCAGGACTGAGTGGGGCACACGCTTTTCACCCCAGGCCCCCGGTTCAAACCCAGCCTCGTTTCTAAGGGCCTGTACTCTGGCAGGCAGCGCTGGACCTGGGGCCGGGGGCTGTGCCAGGCACTACAAGGCCACCTCACGGCCCAACACCGTGGGCACTAGCCTCAGGCCAGGCTTCGAGGGCTGAAGTGCGCAGGCAGGACCACTGCCAGCCCAGCTCCCTGTGCGCTGGTGTCAGAGCCTGTCCCTGGGCCCCCAGCCAGCCCCACGGCTCTCGGGCAGCACGCTGCTCTGCACGTCCCCTGGGGCTGCAATTCCTGGGGAAGGCGGCCATTGCTGGGCTGCGGTGGGGACGGCCCCGCTGGGAAAGCTGGGTCGAGAGAGAAACAGACCCCTGGGGGCAGGAGGCACAGGCAGGCAGCTCAGTCCTTGCTGGGCCTGCCCTGCCGCACATGGCACCTGGGCCACAGGTTACCTCTTAAGTCCTCTGCCCTTTGCCAGCCCAGCAACCCCCCCTGTGTCCAGCAGGGCCAGCTCCCACCTGCCCAGGTGCCCCGAGGTTAGGGGCTGAAGAGGGGAGAGCCTCCCAGCCCTGGGCTCAGGAGGGCAGCAGGGGGACCCCCAGGGGGTGTGGCTGGGGGCAGCAGCTCTCAGCCCTTCTAAAGGCAGAGCACGCGGAGGCAGCGTGGGGCGTGTGCCCTCCCCCGCTCCCTGCGGCTCCTGTACCAGGCCTGGGTTGGGGTTGATGGACTGGGCGCAGATTGCAGGGCTCCCACCTTCTCCCTGAGCGCTGGCCCCTGCCAGGCCCGGGGCAGCTGCGCACACAGCTCCCCTGCCCAGTGTGCTCCTGCCAGTACTCAGTGCTGCGGGCGGGGAGCCTGGGAGCCCCAGACCACGCCGGGCACGAGGCAGCACTGTCACCCCAACTAGCGGGGGCTCCTTGCTCTCAGTGACCCTCGAGCCACGCCCTGCAGCACAGCTGGACTTCCAATGGCCCCCTGGACCCCTCCCCCCACCAGAGCCCGGGGGGTAACTCAACCTCCACACCCCGAGCTCCTCGGCCCACCTGTGCTGCAGTCGGGGTGGCCTGGCCCAGTCCAGAGAATAGGGCAGCTCAAGAGCCAGGGGTGACTCTGGAGCAGAGGTCCGAGCTGCTGTGGGTTGCAGGGGGGTCAAGAACAGAAGTTCAGCAGCAGCCCTGCTCTGACAGACAGTGGGGAGGTCTGGGTCGAGAGGGGTCTGACCCGGCCCAGGCTGGAAGAGGTGGTCCAGTGCGGGGTTGTGTCTGGGGACGGACGTGGGTCTGGTCCTATCTGGAGGGCTGCCTGGGGCACAGCTGTCCTGACCTTCGGCTCAGCGCTCTCTGCCGGCAGGAGGCGCTGATGAGGCTCACCCGAAGGACGACGCTGTAACTGGAACGTATTCCAGCTTTGCCGATTCCTGGCTGCATCTGAAGCCGTTTTACAGGGCTGTTCAGATGAAGCCCAGCTGGCGGACGGAGCACGGGGCAGGCGAGACGGAGCCAGGGTGCTGGGAGCAGCACTTGCCCGTGGTTTGGCTCCTGTTTGCTGTGCTGAGGGCTGCCCCTGCCGGTCCCCCGATGGGAGCTGCCGCCACATGCAGCTATAACCTGTGCGGCTGTGTGCTGTCCCCCAGACAACCCCTGTGCAAGCTCCCAGCTTCCACATCCCTTCCCTCCCCCGGGGTGTGTGGCGGGGTGTGACTGTGTCGGGATGCAGGCCCGTAAAGGGTTAATGAGCCCTGGTGACGGCTCCACGGGCCACCTGTCCTGGGCTCTCTGCTGCCACCAGCAAGGTGATCGATTCCTGCCGGCTCTGGGGATGGTAGATTCTGCAACAACCCCCTGCACAGCTGGGTTAAGCCAAGGCGCCGGAGCAGAGCCTGCTGAGCTGGGCTATATTTGAGTGGTGACCTGGAGATGAAGTGTCGCCGCCCCCGGGAGCCAGCCAGCGCCCCAGTGACTTCTCCCTCCTCTGACAGGACACACTCCCGTTTTTTTCTCATCACCTCCCCGACCCGCGAGCAGATGCATGCGGGACAGATACACACACGCTCACGGAGCCTGGAGCCTGTCGCTTTAAAAACTAACCCACTCGAATCAACAAGCGACTTAATTTAATCTTGGGGTTAAAAATAGTGCAGCGAGCCCCATCCGACCATTACTCAGCACTTTGGCACGTGGGCTGGTCCTGCACACACACAGCCTTCACAGTCCCGCGCAGCAGGGCCCTGGCCACTGACCAGCGACGTGGCCGAGGCGTGCCTGGACAACTGAGGCTGAGTGCCCAGCTGGGATACATTCCCTCTGTTTCTCTGGGGGGCTTGGCCTCTCCCAAACAATCATTATAAACACCAGGGCCAAAAAGAGCAGCACTGGCAATCCTTTAGGGTTTAAATCACCTCTTCCCTGTGTAACAGCAGCCTGGCCCTGAAGACAGAGGGGGCTGGGGCTGCTTTGCAGGGAGAAAGGGGGTCTCTGGCCTCTCCTGAATTTTGTCTGGCATCTATTAAACCCAGCTCTTAACTGCAACACAGCCTGGGTGCTGAATTCAGCAGCTGGGAGCAGCACAGCCTTTGGGGCAGGGAGTTTGTTTATAGACAGAGGCGGGTGATTAAGATAACAAAAGCCTTGTCATTAAAGTGAACTAAATCGGATGATCCTGAAAGCATTGTGAGACAGGCCAGTTAGAAGATAGGAAAGAAAAGGTGGGACTAATGGGGAAGAATGGAGACCAATAACTACTGGCGTCTGCACTGGGATCAGAGCTCTGTAACACGTGCATAAGTGACCTGGAAAGAAAAGTAAACAGCGAGCTGGCAACGGCTGCAGATGATACAAGACCATATTCACAGAAGACTGCAAATGGTTACAAAACTGGGGGCCAGGGCAACACCATGGTAGATGGAATTCAATGTTAATGCCCATGACAAAATATAACAATAGACATACAAAATGCTAGTGTCTAAATCAGGTGAAGCCACCCATGCGGAGCTCTGGGAGTCACTGGGGGTAGTTTTTTGAAAATCTCTGCTCTCTGCCTAGTAGCAATAAAGAAACAACCCCCCCCGCCCCCTCTCAGTGGTCACTCGATAATGAGTAGGTCGTCTTCATGTCACCCTTCGATTTGCGACTCTGTTGATGGCTGATCAGCCCATTTCTGGAGCCTCAGATCTAATCACAGAAGAGGCAGGTGTTGGTAGCTGTTGGAGGAGCATGGGGCAGTTTTTGAAGCTCTTTTCTTCTTCTCTGCCTCTGCTGTCTGCACTGTAGCGGGACCCTCAAATTGTGCCACCTCATTCCATGTGTCGATACCGATGCTGCACTTTTTCACGTGTGCCTTCAGCACATCTTTGTATCACTTCCGCTGGCCCCCAACGTGCCTCTGTCCTTCCTCCAACTTGGAAAACGGAATCTGTTTTGGGAGGTGCTGCTCAGACATCCGAACTATGTGACCAGTCCAGTGAAGCTGTTGATGAATAATGGCTTCAATGCTGGTCATGTTTGACTCTTCCAGGACGCTAGTGTTCGTGCGCCTCTCCCCCCAAGAGAGATTTAGGATTCTCCTGAGGCGGCGTTGATGATATTGTTCAAATGTCTTCAGATGACACTTGTTTATTGTCCAGGTTTCACATGCTTGCAGCAGCGTTGGAAGAACCACAGCACAGAATACAAAGAGCTTTGTCTTGGGATAGACGTCCCAGTTCTCGAAGACCCTTTGTCTCAGGTGGGCGAAAGCAGAGCTTGCACGGGTCAGACTATGCTGCATGTCCACACCAATGTCAACTCTAGCAGAAAGATTATTTCCAAGGTAGGGGAAGTGCTCCACATGCTCCTGCAGTTCTCCATTGACTTCAATAGCAGGTGCATGAGATTGTCCCGCTGGGGAAGGTTGGCGGAGAGCCTTGGTCTTTTTGACGTTCAGTCTGAGGCCAAGATTCTCGTATGCTTCAGTTAAGGCACTTAAGATGGTCTCAGGGGCTCTGGGAGAAAGAGCAACAACCATGTTGTCATCCACGCACTGGAGCTGCATGAGCGAGGCTGGGGAGGTCTCCTCAGATTGAAAAGCTTCCTGTTCATTCCATATGCAACCCACACACCTGTGTGCGGTTAATGGTCCCATGGAGTGGTACCTAGACCACTTCACAGAGAAATGTGCCTTCTACAGCCCAAGCTGAGAGCCAGTTGGCCTTTGGCTCCCACTGCAGAGGCTTCTGCCGTAAGCTCTAGAGATCCTGGGTTTGAATCCCCCCTCCTGCCCCCCCCGGGGGGGTGCAGTTACACCTAGACAGTGATTGTGCCATCTGGAAGCCATCAATGAGGTGAGGGGTCATGGCAATGAAGATGCAGAACAATGATGCAGCCTTGTTTGGCTCCTGTTCTGACCTCAGAAGGGTTGCTTTGGGATCTGTTAGTGCTCAGTACTGTGGCAGTCATGCTGTTGTGAAGCACCTTTAAAATGCTAATGAAATTTTTGGGGCAGACGATCTTTGAGTGGATGGTTCACTGGTCACTATAACTGACCGAGTTGAATGCTTTGGTCAGGATGATGAAAGTCATATATGAGGCTTGGTTGTTGGGACTCGTTAGGAAAGGGATAGATAATAAGACAGAAAATATCATATTGCCTCTATAGAAATCCATGGTGCATCCATGCACTGAACGCTGTCTGCAGACTTGATTGCCTCATCTCAAAATATGTATGCTGGATTTAGAAAAGGTACAGCAGAAGGGCACCAGGCATTGTTAGGAGTATTGAATGCAGTCCACATGAGGGGAGATTACAGACTGGGGCTTCTCAGTTTGAACAAGAGAGGAGTCAGGGGAAGATATGACAGAGGTCTATAAAATCATGGCTGGTGTGGAAAAATTGACTAGAGAAATGTATTTACACCTACAAATAGCACAAGAACTAGGAGTCCCTCAAAGAAAGTGGTGGGCAGCAGATTTAAAACACCAGAAAGTATTTCCTCACAGGCAGCCGGTGGAGCTCTTTGCCAGAGGACGTTGTGACGGCCAGGACTCAGACAGGAACTCAGTCAGGCTGTGGTGAATAGGTCCCCCAATGTCTCTTAGCCGGGGTGGGCAAAGATCCAGCACCATGCTCTGCATGTCCCTCTCCTATGCTTGCCAGCAGCTAGGACTGGGCGACAGAATGGGACGAGCCACTCAACGATTGCCTCACAGATAACAAGCAGTCCTGTGGCGCCTCAGAGACTGACACATTTATTAGGTCCTGAGCCTGCAGGGGTAAGACCCACTTCCCCAGACGACTGGAGTAGAAAAAAAATAGGCTCCAGGGTTCTTCTGGCAGGGAGGGAGGGAGGTGGGAGGGAAGGAAAGAAGGTTGCCTCTCACTGCCCTGGCTGCTGGTCTTCTGCGAGTCAGACCTTGCAGTATCACAGGTGAGCAGCACGGGGTAGTAGTCAGGGGCCTGGAAGATCCTAGACTTTCCCTCCATAACCTTGTGGCCATGGGGCTGCAGCCGGCAGCACACCTCCTGCAGTGTCACGTCAGGAAGACAGAGGGTGCCTCCGTCCCCCTCAGTAGAGTCTCCAATCACCCCTGTCCTACATTTCCTCTCAGGAGTGGTGGCTCCAGCCCTCCCAGCCTACAGGATACATGGCTTCTCCCCCTCACCTCCCACAGCCAGGGCAGCATAACACTTCTGGGTCACCACGGCAGCTGGGCTGGGAGCAAGGGTGGAGCGCTGACTGCTGCCAGCGGTCTCCCGCTGACAGGTCCATCTCCCCGTCCCCCGTGAGGTGCCAGCAGCCCCCTGTCACTGGGTATCTTCCTAGCATCGGATGCCTCCATATACATCCTCTAGAGGAATTCCTTGTGGGCACAGATGCTCCCCAGCCTAGCCACCTCCTCCTTAGCACTCTCACCTGCCTCCCGAGTCGTTCCACCACCAGGCGCCTTTCACACGCCTGGTCCCCCCAGCCGGGCTTTCTGTGCGTGGGAAATGCAGGCACAGGCTCTGCAAGACCACACCAGCATCCGGGGAGAGGCATCCATGGTCTGGTTTGGATCTGGCTCAGCAGCATAACCAAGGGCGCAGCTCCATAAGTTGCAAGGCCCTTCCCCCTCTGTCTCCAGACTGTCTGCGCTGGCCCCTGCCCGGCCTGGGTGGACAGCGTCCAGGATCTAAGGGGATGACCCCCTCTCCCATTCTGCTGGGCTCTGACCCTGTGCCGAGCGGCGGCCGAGGACTGGGCTTCCCAGTCCCACACTGTCGCCGCCTCCGTGTGCATCGTTTGTTAAGATCCACATTTTATTTAGTTATTTGTTGGTTGTTATTTTTTATTCTCTATGTAAAATATGTTCCTAATGTTCTTGAAGGTATATTGTTGTTACAGTAATATACTCAGGAAGGATTTTTGTGAATTTTCCTTGATAAATATTAGTCAACTAGAGATATTTTTCAATTGGGAGGCGAGGGGGTGCATAAACAATATTTTGCCCTGGGTGCACCAGTACTTAGGTATGGCTCTGATACGGCCACTGGCGCGGGCGAAGGTGACAGGAGGTGTGCTGATACTGGCAGTGGGACCCTTCCGAACTAGAGTAGCTAAATTCACACTTCCGCCTTGAAATCCCCCTTTGCAGTGCCTCCTTTACTAGCTCACCCCGTCTCTACAGCTGTACCTGCCCTGCAGAGGTTTTTCATGATACTTTTTTCCATGTCCCCAGGTCAAAATAAGTAAAGTCAAAAAATTGCATTCTCATAGGCACGGCGCTGCAAAACGGAGCGATCTCATTTACAGCCGCAGTTTGCAGCCATGGCCAAACACAGCCCTCTCGTTTGCTGCCACAGCACTGCAAAAGGGGCCTTCCCGTGAGCCGGTAATAGCTGAGCTTTGTTCACACGCATTCATTTAAGGGTGCGTGTGTGAGTTCGACAGAAGTCATTCGCAGAGCTGGAGTTATTGTTTCAAGGAAAAAGGCCTCTTAGCTCAACTTTTCGTGCATGGCAGCGTGAAAGCGACACTTTTTTTTTTTTCCCAGAAAAAGGTTGTTTTGTTTTGTTTTGTTTTTCTGAAAAGAACCTGCAAGTGTAGACAAGCCCTTAGCCTCTGGCTTTTAAGGCCTTCTCTCCTAGGTCAGCCCTACCCATACAGGGAGAGGGTGTTCACAAGGCGGAGGGAAGCTGATCAAGGGAAGAAAGGCTCAGACAATCCCCAGATGCACAATCCCAACAGACACAGTGACTGACATCACTGAAATCACCTGCCAGAGAAGGAAAAATGCAAACAGCCAAACAAACTCCCACCCGTGTTCATTCACTGTCTCCCTCTCAGCCGGCCCTGTTTGTGGTCCCCTGTTCTCATGACACTCGCAGTCTGCAGCCAGCCACATGATGTGCTTTGAGTCTCCCCACCTCTTCCCCTTGGCAGGAAAGTATTTATAATGATGCACAGGGCTGTCCCAAGGCAGGGGCGGGACCTGGCGCAACCCAGCCCCGTGCCCCAAGCCCCACCCCTCCTGTCCCCCTTTACACCCTGCCCCCCAGTGGGGAGGGGGATTGCCTGGGGCTGGAGATTGCACCTGGCGGCAGTAGCAGCAGCAGGGTGGCTGCTTCCCAAAAGCGCGGGGCCTGGGGCAGCCACCCCACCTCATGCTACGGACAGGGATGCTCCAGTTATAGAATTGCTCCTGCTCTCCTTAGCGGTAGGGTACCCCCAGGGAACCACCATAGCAGCGTTAGTCAGTCCACAGACTGTTCACCCTCCCTTCCTGCTGCTCCCAAGAGGTGTGTGCTGTGCACCCTGGCGCAGCCTTAGGGCTCAGTCCTGCACAGGACTCCCCAGTGAGCACTGTTACTGCCAGGCTCAGTGCAGCTGTTTGCGTGAAAGACGTCACCAAATAGCGGACGCGTTTGGCAGGGCTGGAACTTCCGCTCCGGACCCCTGCGTAGGCTGGCAGCTGAGTGCTCAGCTCCCACCGAATTTCACTGGAAGCCCCACTCCCTTGGGTTGCCTTGAAAGCCTCCACCTTCACCGGGTGAAAATAACCGGCATTGCTCACAATCCCCATTGTCCTCTCCTCACCCCCCGCAGGGCGGTGGAGATACAACAGTAACTGTAAGAAATGCAGCTGTGGGGTCCCGGGGCAGAGGGATGGCGTGTGGGGGTGCAGAAGTCAAGGCTGGGGTGCACAAGGCGCTCCGGGCAGGGTTTAGGGTGTGGGGGTGCAGGAGGCAGGGCTGGGGTGCACAAGGCGCTCAGGGCAGGGTTTAGGGTGTGTGGGTGCAGAAGTCAAGGCTGGGGTGCACAAGGCGCTCAGGGCAGGGTTTAGGGTGTGGGGGTGCAGGAGTCAAGGCTGGGGTGCACAAGGCGCTCAGGGCAGGGGTTTAGGATGTGGGGGTGCAGAAGTCAAGGCTGGGGTGCACAAGGCGCTCAGGGCAGGGTTTAGGGTGTGGGGGTGCAGGAGGCAGGGCAGGGAGTAGAGTGTGTGGGGAGCCCTGGGACCAGGTTACTTTAATTGGCCCAGGCTGGGCATGGCAGCCGGGCAGCCGTGGCCAGATAAGAGGCCAGGCCGGATCAGGAGCTCCGGGTCCAAACATGGCCTGGGCCAGGACTGACACAGCCTGATAGTGGGTGATTCTGTGTCCCCTCCTATCCCCGCAGCAGGAGTGGGGCTGCAGCCAGCCCCTCCTGAGGCCACGGGGGCTGGACAGCAGGGCCTGCCTCAGGATAAGGGCTGGGGACAGGCTGCCACCGCTACAGCCAGGAGGCTGGGACTGGGCTGCACATCAGGGTGGGCTGTCGTGGTGGTGGCTGGGGCCTGGCTGCAGGGAACTGGGGACAAATTGTGGTGGCTAAATGGGGGTGGCCACCACCAGCCCCTCCCAGGAGCCTGTCTGGGAGTGCACACACCTCTCCTCCAGCACCCCCCAGCCTGAGGGAGTGCCCAGCACAGCTGGCTCTGACCAGAGCAGTGCACCAGGGCTCACCATCCTACTTTCACCTCTGACCTTAGCAGAAGTTTCCACTAACTCCAGGGAAAGCGTCTGTCCCAGGCCCAGAGACCCAGAACGTGTGTGCCGTTAAATACACCAGCTGAAGGGGCCCAGGGCTGACCTTCGCCCTTACCTCTTGGCATTTCACAATCCCACTAGGCCTCTCTTTGCATCTTTAGGCACCTAAATGCCTTGAAAATCTGGCTCCTGTCCATTGGGCCAGCCAGTGCAGGGCTGGGCTTCCAGACAGCTTTTCTCTGGCCACTCTTCCACCACTGCCACTTTATAAAGAAAAGTTTTAGGAAACCAGAGGGTACACAGCACACCCTTTACCTTAGCAGAGCGTGGCTACAACAAAATCTGCGACCAACGCACAAAGCTACAGCAGTTGAAAGCTTCTCCACCTCCACAGTACACTGCATTGGCATAACTCTCTCACTGTTTGCTAGAATTAATAGCACAAGTCTGCAGGGCCAACATTAGAAAGGTGAAAGCACAAAATGAACTCCAACTAGCTAAAGACATAAAGGGAAACAAGAAAACATTCTACAAATCCATTAGAAGCAAGAGGAAGGCCAAGGACAGGGTTGGCCCATTGTTCTATGAAGAGGGAAAAACAATAACAGAAAATATGGAAATGGTAGAGGTACTTAATGACTTCTTTGTTTTGGTTTTCACCAAAAAGGTTGGTGGTGATGGGATGAGTACAACAGTGAATGCTGGAGAAAATGAGGTAGGTTCAGAAGTTAAAATAGGAAAAGAACAAGTTAAATATTACGTTGACAAGTTAGATGTCTTCAGGTAGCCACAGTGTGATGAGATACATCCTAGAATACCCAAGGGACTGATCATAAGAGGTGGCTCAACCATTGGTTATCATTGTTGAAACATCATGGAAAATGGGAGAGTCCAGGAGACTGAAAAAGGGTAAATACAGCTCCCATCTCTAAAATGTGAAATAAGGACAACTGAGGAAATTCAAATTACAGACCAGTCAGCTTAACCTCTGTGCTAGGAAACATGATGGAACAAATAATTAAGGAATCCATCTGCAAACCTTCAGAAGATAACAAGGCAATAGGTAACAACTCATGAACAACTCACGTCAGACCAACCTGATAGCCTTTTCTGATACAATAACAAACCTGTGGATAAGGGGCAAGCAGTAGATGTGGTATACCTAGACCTTTGTGACAAGGTGCACTCGCAGAAGACCCCCCCTGGGATGTTCCCCGGGGTGCTGATCATGCCACGATACCCACCTTCTTGTTCTCTGGGGCTCCCCCACCACCCTGTCATGCTGAGCCAGACCCTGTGGTTTCCCACAGCCAAGGCCAGAGTTGGGATTACCGCCCCCCTGGAGAGCAATGCAGGCACTGCTTAACTACAGCTCTGGGTGTGGCACAGCACCCAGGAAATCAACCCCCCAGGAGGGATCAAAACCCCATATAAATCAGTCTCTTTCTGTGCAAAATATTTGTGCAGGGAGGTCTCATCAAGTAAGTGTGATGTGCGCGGTGGTAGCCCTCCCCAGGTCATAACAATTTACTCTGGGCTTGATTATAAATAAAACAGTTTTTATTCAGCAAAACAGTAGGATTGAAGTGATTCTCATAAAACCGTCAGATGAAAATGAGTTACCAAATCAACCAAAAGTGAGAACACATAGCTAATTCTAGTCTGGAGAGCTCTTACCCAAAGCAGCGGCCTGTATACCAGGTGAAATCTTCAGGTCAGAAATGATATTATCCTGACCTGGATCTTCAGTAGAGTTGTCTGTCTTTCCTAGGGTGCAGCAGGCAATTTCCAAGGCAGGCTGAAGAGAAAAGATGGAGAAGGCCCTCTTTAGACCTTTTCTCTGTGGAAAATAGTACCCTGAAAAGCTTGGAGAAAGGGAAGACAGGAAAAGTAACAGAGAGGGAGCTGTGCTAGTCTGTATACTATCAAAACAAAAAGCAGTCAAGTAGCACTTTAAAGACTAGCAAAATAATGTATTAGGTGATGAGCTTTCGTGGGACAGACCCACTTCTTCAGACCAGAGCCAGACCAGAACAGACTCAATATTTAAGGCACAGAGAACCAAAAACAGTAATCAAGGAGGACAAATCAGAAAAATATGATCTGGTCTGGCTATGGTCTGAAGAAGTGGGTCTGTCCCATGAAAGCTCACCTAATAAAGTATTCTGCTAGTCTCTAAAGTGCTATTTGACTGCTTTTTGTTTTGATAGAAGACAGGAAAGTTTGTGAAAAATGAGAGTTGCTGAGGGGAGGGTCTGTGGCTTTCCGGTGCACTATAAGGCCTCTGTGCACAGGCCACGTTCTCAACTGGCCATCCACTGAGTGTCCCCCCTCCCATGATTGCATCCGATCCCTGACAATAAT
This sequence comes from Carettochelys insculpta, assembly GCF_033958435.1. Taxonomy (NCBI): domain Eukaryota; kingdom Metazoa; phylum Chordata; order Testudines; family Carettochelyidae; genus Carettochelys; species Carettochelys insculpta. The sequence goes on from NC_134164.1 coordinate 14,769,750, forward strand.
ACAGGGACCCTGACTGTACTCTCAAAGTTAGAAGAAAGAGGATAGCAAAGTCTAGGAAAAAGATTTTTGATTTCCCTCTTCATTACACAGACATCGCCAACCCGGGGGATCGCAGTGAAATATCAGCCACTGAGCTTATCATGGAAATAGGAACCTCAACTTGCCCTCCCCCCTGGCTTTTTTTTTGGGGGGGTTGGGGGGGCGGTCAAAGCATGAAGACAGATAGAAAATGTTAGGAAAAGGTTTTATAACAGAAATCTCAGACCAGCAGGTCTCTGCAATGGACAGCCGGCCCCTGAAACCATTTTTGGCGGAGGGAAATGCTATGGAGCCAGTTGAAATGTTCCAGTAGTTGAAGTAGTTCCCCTGACTATCTTAGCCGTCAGGGGAGACTTCCCTCCAATGGCAGCAAGTCCTCAATTCTCTTAGCTGCTGGGGGGTCTTTCCTGCAGCAGCTGCGAGCCCCCGAAATTCTTTCTCGCCCTTGGAGCGCTGCACCCTTGCAAGCCAGGAGACGGCTCTGCCTGGCAGCATGGTCAGCACCGAACGGCAGGCACGTCCTTTTATTGGGTTGGGCGCTACCCATGTGATGTGGCTGAGCGTGGGAATGACCCTGACTGCGTGGCGCCTGTGGGGGAGGGAGGGGGATTCGCGCACAAATGTCAACTGTTGAGAAGAAGTTTCTCGGCCTCTTGTGCCAGCGCGACCCCCACAACAGCCTTGTTGCCACGTGGTGCGGCGGGGCAGCGGCTGGTGCCAGGCAGTGCAGGAAAACATACCAAGTGTAGAGGCAGAACCACGAACTCCCTGCAGGGGCTGTTTGTAATGGGGGGATGCGCTCATAGCACCGGTAGCAAAGAAAGAGACGTTTTTCATCAGCCTCTCCTACAAACATGACCTCACAGCCACAGGCTTCCTCGTCCTGATTTGAAATTCACAGTCTTCCTGCTACCTAATTCCTGCGCACCTGGAGAGCGGTGGCCAGAGCGGAGCACTGAGGGCTTTGTGGGGTACATACGGGACACCGCTGGAGACCAAGGAACTCGATTTTAAGACGGGGCACTTCCACAATGGCCTTTAATCGAATGTTTGGATTCGAGCTTGAAGCTGCACCCAGCAGGTACCGACGATATTGTGAAATCGATACTAGTGCTCCCTCAGCCGAGCTAATGGGATTTAAAGTGAAGACGCTCACGTGGTAACATCGAGCTAAGTGCCTTACATTCGAATGTATCGCGCAGTATAGTCGTAGCCTTTGTGTGAAAGTATTCTCCAAGATAGAGACTGTCACAGGAGTGAGATCACTGGTACCTGTCTCTTTTAGCTAATCAGCCATTGTCTATTCACTGGTCTGAACTTAGACAGCAAAGTTCCTCAGATCTGGACCAACACCCATTAAAAGCCCTTTGTCCACTAAGTGCTGCTGGTCCCTGACAAGTCAGGCCCTCACAAGAGGTTAGCCACATCTCTGTGGAGCTCTTCACGGACACAAAGACTTGGAACAGAAATAGGTAGGCTGTACTTACACCTTCAACTACAGAAATGATACATGCACAAAAAAGCATTTCTGAGGTGTGCATATTTATATTCATAAACCATTGTCCATAGAGCTGAGGAGGGTCCATACAACCTTCTTATCAATAAATTAGGGAAATACAACCTAGATGTGGCTAGTAGCAGGTGGGTGCATAACTGTTCTCAGACAGTAGTTATCAATGATTCGCAGTCATGCTGGAAGGGCCTCACAAGTGGGGTTCCACAGGGATCTGCTTTAGGATTGGTTCTGTTCAATATTTTCATCAGCAATTTAGATATTGGCATAGAGAGTATGTTTATAAAGTTTGCAGATGATACCAGGCTGGAAAGGGTTGCAAGTGTTTTCATAGAATCATAGAATACGAGGACTGGAAGGGACCTCAAGAGGCCATCGAGTCCAGCCCCCTGCCCCAATGGCAGGACCAAGTACTGTCTAGACATTTATCTAACCTGTTCTTAAATATCTCCAGCGATGGAGATTCCACAACGTCCCTTGGCAATTTATTCCACTGTTTGACGGCCCTGACAGTTAGGAATTTTTTCCTAATGTCCAACCTAAACCTCCCTTGCTGCAGTTTAAGCCCATTGCCTCTTGTTCTATCCTCAGAGCCAAAAAGAACAAGTTTTCTCCTTCCTCCTTATGACACCCTTTTAGATATCTGAAAACCACTATCATGTCTCTCCTCAGTCTTCTTTTTTCCAAACTAAACAAGCCCAATTCTTTCAGCCTTTCTTCACAGGTCACGTTCTCTAGACCTTTAATCATTCTTGTCGCTCTTTTCTGGACCCTCTCTAATTTCTCCACATCTTTCTTGAACTGCGGTGCCCAGAACTGGACACAATACTCCAGCTGAGGCCTAACCAGCGCAGAGTGGAGCAGGAGAATGACTTCTCGTGTCTTGTTCACAACACACCTGTTAATGCATCCCAGAATCATGTTTGCTTTTTTTGGAGGGCAGGGTCAGAATTCAAAGTGGTCTGGGCAAACTGCAGAAATGGTCTGAGGTTAATAGGATGAAGTTTAATAAAGACAAATGCAAAGTACTCCACTGAGGAAGGAACAATCAAGTTTCATACACACAAAATGGGAAAAGGCTGTCTAGGAAGGAGTACTGCAGAAAGGGGCCTGGGGTCATTGGGGACCACAGGCTACATATGAGTCAACAGTGAGACACTGTTGGAAAAAAAGCAAACATGATTCTGGGATGTATTGACAGGAGTGCCAGGAGCAAGACATAAGAAGCAATTCTCCCATTCTACTCTGCGCTGGTTAGGCCTCTACAGGAGTATTTATTGTGTCCAATTCTGGGCGCCACATTTCAGGAAAGAGGTGGAGAAATTGGAGAGGTTCCAGAGAAGAGCAACAAAAATGATTAAAGCTCTGGAACACATGACCTGTGAGGGACGACTGAAGGAATTGGGTTTGTTTAGTCTGGAGAAAGAAAACTGAGGGGAGACGTGGAAACAGCTTTTTAAGTACCTAAAAGGTTGTTACAAGGAGGAGGGAGAAAAATTATTCTCCTTTGCCTGAGTTTAATCCTTCAGGGGGCCCCTTAGGGATCTGGGCAAATAGATTAAAAAAGCAAAGCAACAACGGTCAGGCATGGTGATAGAGCCTGCTGCAAGTGCAGGGGCCTGGACTGGATGACCTCGGAAGGTCTCTTCCAGGTCAGTGAGACAGGTACATCACACCTTTGGTGATCGGACATGAAGTAATGGGCTTAAATTGCAGAAAAGGAGGTTTAGGCTGGACTTTAGGAAAAGCTTCCTGTCGGGGTGGTTAAACGCAGGAACGACTTGCTGGGAGAGGTTGTGGAATCTCCATCCTTGGGGATATTTATGTGCAGGTTAGATGAACATCTGTCAGGGATGGTCTAGACCAGGGATCTGCAACCTGCAGCTCTGGAGCCACAGGTGGCTCTTTAAGGACTTCTTTGTGGCGCCCAACACTGTAATTGCAAAAAAAAATCCTCCTGATTATCTTCAATAAACGGTGAATGTCTAAAAGCAACTGCAACCCCTGAGAGGTTGCTTTTATGCATCCCTACCAGACACGCAAAATCAAACCCTGGTAGGTTCACCCTGAGAGGCTGGGTCTTCCAGACTGGTGTAGATGTAGCCCAACCAGCATAACGGGCAATTTTTGTGGCAACTCAAGAGCCCATTGAGCTGGAAAAGCCGTTCATGGATGGCAAATACATCAAAGTGTGATTATCAAAGCATAAGAGGAAGCTGTACGGTGATTTCAAAACCAAAAATGAAATAGTTCAGAACCTAGCGTCCTTCAGAGAGAGAGAAGGTTTGGGAGTGAAAGTCAGGAAGACAGCGGTAAAACGCACACGTGTAAGGTGTGAGGACACAGAATATGTACAACTTTTGTGAACGTCCTGCAGTAAACATGTATCACATTACAAACCCTTGTGTGTGCGCTGGTTTTAAAGTAGTACAAAAAGCCTGGTCTGACGTTATTTAATGACCACCTCGTATTCACACGCATTGCGACTCTTGAATTACTGACTTTTTTACCAAATTTGAAAAAAAAAAATTGTCTCCTCTTGCTATTTTGGTTGCTGACCCTTGGTCTAGATGGTGCCTGATCCTGCCACATGGGCAGTGGACTGGACTTGGTGACCTCTGGAGGTCCCTGCCAGCTCTAGTGTTCTATGATTCTGTGATTCTATGAATTAAAATTTCTAGAAATCGTGACAATAATACCATAATGTCTGAGGCAGTTTGCGATAACCATGGCTCCCTCACCAATGCTACTTAGCGGGTGGATTATCCAGGCAGGCACCACTGCATCTTGTAACAACAGGACAAACTTTTCTGTTAGCCTATAAGGTGCCACAGGACCCTTCGTTGCTGTTACGAAAATTTGTGATACTAAACTACCCCTACCCAGCCCCCTGGTGTTTTGGGTCATCAAAGTGTTCTGGGCCACCTCAGGGCATTCTTGTGCTAGCTATGAAGGGTCCAATCCTGCAGTCTGCTACATGGAGGCAGACCCCACGTCCAGAAAAGCAGCATGCAGTTTGCAGGATTGGGGGTTAGAGTATGACCATGTTTTCTCTTAGACCCTGTGCACAGCGCTAAGCGCACTCTCTGCATTTCACAAAGGGGCACAAAACCGGCCTATCCATTTCCACTAAGAGAGGGGGGCATTTTTCTTTCTCTAAGGCATGCCTACATTTGGGAACTTTTATGCACTGCCTTGTAACAGCCTTAACCAAGGGAAAGACATCAAAGAGTTAAGTCCCTGCAGTTTGCAACAGAAAGGAGGACCTAAGGCTTCATGCTGCAGGTCCTGTCATGCCAGGCTGAGGGTAACAAGCTGTGACCTTCCACACAAGTTTGGGAAAACACAAAGCTAGGCTTTAAATGTCTCATTGGAGACATCACTGCAGAGATCACTTTCTCCCAAGAAAAACTGCATCCTAAATAAAATGGCTCCCTCACAACTGAGCGAGAGTCTGCTACAGACCTACAAAGCAGCAGCCCCCGTTCTGTGCCGTTTTCCAAAATGTGTAAGAACATGCTTTTGGTTTGAATTTTTGAAAGTCATTCAGTCTCCACCGCTGCTGGCTGGAGTTGTCACCAGTTTAGCTGTGCAAACTGAAGCAACATTCCCACCACCTCCTTGCTTTGGAAGACATGAAATGGCTACAGGCAGTCGTAAGCCATGTAAACGTTGGAAATAAGTCATGCATTCTGCAGATGCACTTAATTAAGACCACGATGCTTGGTGCACTTCTGACTATTTCCTCCAAACAGTTACATCCTCCCTGTGGGCAGAGGACAAACGGAACTGGGGGACTTGGCTTTTTGGGTCTGTAACCGTTTGATGAACAGAGAGGGAGCCGCGCTAGTCTACACGCTATCGAAACACAAAGCAGTCAAGCAGCACTTTAAAGACTAGCGAAGTCGTTTACGAGGTGAGCGCTCGCGTCCCACCGCAGCTCAGCTAATAAACCATTTCGCCGGTCTCTAAAGCGCCGCTTGACTGCTTTTGATGTGATGAAAATACGAGTTTGCACAGCGGAGCCCCCGCGGCTCCTCATCTCTGGCCGCGGCCCGGGGCACGTCCTGCAGGCACCACGCCCAGGCGGCACGGCGGGCGACGGGAGCGCGGCGCTGCTCGGCGGCGGCGCACGGGCGCCCGGCGGCCGAGACGGGAGCGCGGTGTGTTTTGCAGGACGGCGCCGGCGCCGGCCCCGGCCCCGGAACACGGCCGCGTGTCCCGCGCGCACACCGGGGCCGCGGGAGGCTGCGGCTCGCAGGCGGGAACGCGCACCCCGGGCGGGCCCCGGCTCGCAGCGCGGAGGGGCAACGCCTGCAAACGGCGCGAGCGGACCCCGCGGTGTGCGCCTGCGCACTGCGACGGGCCCGCCGGGGCGGGGAGGGGGGTGCACTCAGAGCGCGCCTGCCACAGCTTAGGGCACGTGACGCGTACGTGGGGGGGAAGTGCCGCCCCCACCAGGCGCAACCGCCCCAACTTATCCCCGCGGAAGCGGCGCCCGCTCCGGGGAGCGGTGACTCATGGGAGTTGTAGTCTCTGCCGCTGCCCAGGTCCCAGTCAGCTTCGCGGGACCCTTCCCCCCATGCGGACCACACTTCCCGCGCGACCTTGCGGCGGCGCCATTTGCCTCATGCGCCTGCCCCCCCCCGCCCCCGCGGAACGCTCTGCCCATTGGTCTGGGGATTGCCGCCCATCATCCGGACGAGGAAGGGTGATTGGGCGAGCGGGCGGCTCCGCCTTGCGCAGTTTGCCACGGCCACTGGCGCGGTGAGGAGGCGGTGGCGGCGGCCATTTTGTGTGTTCGTCCGGAGCCGTGCGGCATACGGGGGGGCGGAGCCCCGTTCCCGCTCCGGGGGCTGCTCCCCCTGGAGGCTCCGGTCGGCGCTGCGCTGACCAGCCCCCGCCTTCCCCGTGACGCGCCCGCCCCGGGCCTGCAGCCCCGCCCCCGCCGCGGGCTGGAACCGGCCTGGGCCTGGGACGCAGCCCCGAGCCCTGCCCTGCTCACACCGGGGGAGCGGCGCGCCAGGGCTCCTGCTCGCCCCAGAGGTGGCTGCGCCCCGCCTCCGAAGTCGCGCACCGGGCGCCGAAGCCAGGGCCGATGCGCGCGGCCCCCGCAGCGGGTTTAACCCCCCTCCGCCCCCCGGCCGGCGCGTGCACGTCTGGGCTCGGCCCGCCTGTGTAATCAACAGGAGACCCCCCCCCCCCCATCACCGGGGCAGCTGCTTCCAGAACAATCCCCCGAGCGCCGCTCGCGCGGGTGGGCGCCGCGCGGGGTTCGGGTGGAAGCTGAATGCGGGTCGGGGAGATCGGAAGCGACGGCTTCGGCGGCAGGGAGGTTACTCCGGAGTGACACCGGCGTCAATGGGCAGAATTTGAACTAGTTGCTCGTCACATAAACACCTGCTGTCAGGCAGCCCCACACGGAGGTCCCTGGCACGAGGTTATTTTTAATTAATACTTTGTGGAAATTAAACAATTTCTAGGAAAAAATAATGATTTTTGAATTTTTTCTTTCTTTTTTCTAAAGCTGTTCGTGTTAATGTTTAAGTACTTGGCTGGCTTCAGATCAGACAACTAACACAAAATTAGGCTTGTGTCAGTAACTAAGGCTACGTTTACACAGGCAGCTTCTGTCAACAGAGAAACCCCAGCAAAATTTCTGTCAACAGGTGGTATCTACACACAAAAGCAGCTTGAAAGAGCAATCCACTCTGTTGAGAGCAGCCGGACTGCCTTGCCCTCTCCACAGAAGGGCTGACTGGAAATTCTGCAAACTGGAAGCCCTCTGCGTTAAAAGAAGAATCTACACTAGCACTTTGACCCCAAAACACTGTTAACAGAGGTATTATCCCTGATCGGGGAGAGGTATAACACTGCCAGCTGAACAGCTGAGTTTGTCAGCAAACTCTTGACAGAGCGCTTTAACCGTGTAGACGCTCGGTGAGTTTTGCCGACAGAAGCTGCCTGTGTAGACACGGTTTAAGTGCGGACGCTGAGAGGAAGGGTCTCATACTTTGGAAGTGAACATTTGGTATGATTTTTATTTTCCATGCTTCTACTGTACTGTTACACAGTGTAATTTTCTAGGCAGTGTATTGAAAAATAATCCTCAAATCTAGTCTTTTATTTTGATGCATTTAAATCACACCCCACCCAAAATTCTCACACTCGCTAAACCCAGTTGATCATGGCATATGGATTCCTAGGCACATTGATGGTACAGCGAGGCAACAACTGTCAGTGTGCCATTTGTAAACTTTTTAAAAAGTCTTTGTGTCTAGGGCCAGGGCTAGCTTGTTAACTTTTCGACTAGTTATGAAAATACCCTGATAATTACACTGGAACAAATCTTGTCTCAGAGGCTGTGTCTACACTAGCACAAATCTTCAAAACGGCCATTTTGAAGATGATTAATGAGGTGCTGAAATGCATACGAGTGCCTCATTAGCATGCCGCCGGCCATGGCTCTTCAAAATTGCCGTGTGGCTTGTCCAGGTTGGGGTCCTTTCTGCCGACTTTGAAATCCCCTTATTCCTATCTGATGATCCCCTTATTCCTATCGACTGGCAGTGTGCTAATGAAGCGCTCAATATGCATTTCAGCACCTCATTAGTCATCTTTGAAATGGCCATTTGCATGGCCATTTCGAAGATTTGTGCTAGTGTAGACACAGCCTGAATGATTAGTTTCATTACTTTAGCTGTTGGAAAGGAGCTGTAGTGTGTTGTTCATGTGCAAGTTTCAAGATAATACAAAATTACATGAAAGGCTGTTCTTGAGAAGACAAAAAAGCAGGTCCATTGTTCTGATGAGCATTCAGAATTGTGGCAGTCTGTGTATGGTAAATACAACAAGAAGTCCTGTGGCACCTTATAGCTAACAGATATTTTGGAGCACAAGCTTTCGTGGGCAAAGACCCGCTTTGTCAGATGCATGAGACGAAGCAGGTCTTTGCCCACGAAAGCTTATGCTCCAAAATATCTGTTGGTCTACGAGGTGCCACAGGACTTCTTGTTGTTTTTGAAGATACAGACCAGCATGGCTACCTCTCTGATACTTGTATATGGTAAATAGCTTTTGATGCATGGTAGAACTTTTACTGGTTTTTGGTGTATTTAACATACAAATACACTACTTTTAGAGCACAGGACTGGGGGCTGAGAAAGCTGGCTTGTATTCTTGACTTTGTCGCAGACTCATTATGCAATGAGTCACGTCACTTAGGCCCAGATCCACATAGTTATTAGGCTCCTAACTTCCACCTTTTTGGTTCTCTGTGCCTTAAATATTGAGTCTGTTCTTGTATGGCTATGGTCTGAAGAATTGGGTCTGTCCCACGAAAGCTCACCACCTAATACATTTTTTGTTAGTCTTTAAAGTGCTACTTGATTGCTTTTTTGCTTTGTGGATTTGGGCTTTAGCCAGTTTCTTTTACATGTAAGGGTATAATGCTGACATGTCTATTCATTTATGTGGTGCAGTTCACAGTCTGTAAAACTCTTAGGTTGAATGCTGCTGGTTTAGTGAAACTCATTTACGAAATGTGCAATGGGTAATGGAAGATCATTCACACTAGGAAGACCAACCTAATCATGGATGATTTTCTACAAAAATTCCTTTCTTGCATTACTCAGGTGTCAATATTTTGCTCTGTGCTGCTTTACCACTTTATACAGTAGGTTCTTTCATACCTGGTATTCTATCATTTGGAACGCTCAAATAACCAGCATTTTAACCATAAGTAAATTTATGATGTTTTCTGTAAGTGCAGTATATTGAAAGTAACTACAAATGAATACTGCAAATACCATATACAATACTACTGTTATTGGTAGATAAAGTACTCTGCATACATTTTTGTTTGATTCGTAATATCTGATCTTATTTTTAGTGCCATGCATTGCTAGGTACGCATCTCTATTATCTAGAATACTTGAATAGCTGGCAATCTCCTGGTCCAGGGGCTTTCAAATATGGAAGTTTACTGTATAAAGTTTCAGCTTTAATCGCTGCTAACCCCTCCTTTCTTAATTGGTCATGTATATACCATCTTGCCCCGATTTTTTTATAATCATTTAGCTCTATTTACATTTAGCTGCAGATTTATGCTAATTATTTCTATTTTAAAACTGGACACCTGACTGATAAATAAAAAAGGTTGCTTAACTGAAGGTGTGGTTTCAAATTAATTAAACTAGCTCATCTTTGAGTATCCATTCAGGGTTTTGTGCTGGTTTAACAAAATTAATTAAAAGGGGAATGTGCTACTAGCAGCATGTTCCGTTAGGGTCCCAGAACTTGCTCCTCCTGTCCAAAATCACCCAAATTTCGTGACCTTGCAACACTGCAAAAGCCATCCACGTGATAGGGTTTATGCAGAGGACTCAGGCAATGTTCCCAGAGTTCAGGGAGCTGGAAGGGAGCATTATTGTAGGTGACTGGCTTACTCAGGTAATGGTCCATCTTTTTGTTTAAATGCAGCTGGGGTATTGCACTGCTGACACATTTAGTTGTCAGGGCATCCGGAGTCTCTATTACTACTTAAATGTGAAGAAACAAAGAACCTCTCCCTTGTACCATATGTGAAAAATTAATCCACGCTGAAAGGGGTGGCTTACAAAACATATTACTGTCCTGGGACAGTGTGTAAAGGGAGGTTAATACTATAGCACAGAAGAATGTGGAATTAAGGTACACAGTTCCAGCTATGTTGCATAGCTATGGTCAACATACCTTAATTTAGTCTTCTGCACCATCTCCCCTAAGGGAGGTCAATGGGAGCCTGCACTCCCATTGATTCCCCTTACACCTAATAGGTGCAGGAGTACCGTGGTTGACAGGTGCCCTGTAAGTTCAATTTAACCCATCCCCACTAGGTGCACTAAACTCCAGATCAGCCACGTGTACCCGATATGATCATGATGTACCCCAAATGTTCTTGGTGATCTAGGAACAAGCCCATTTTGTGCTCCAGGAATGCCTTTGAGATTTTGTTTCGTAGCTCTGGTGTGCATGTTGAGCATTTCAACATGTGATACTCTGTTCAGATGGTAGCATTAGTTTCCTGCTGAATCTTTCCTCCCTGTTTGTATGTTTTATTTTTAAACCAGTGGTTGCTGTTCTCATTTTTTCCTGAAGAGAATGATTATGCTGCTTCAAGGAACATGTTCCAGGAAGACCTGCAAAGACTGCCCTCTGCCACTACTCTTAGGTTGGGTGTGTCTGCATGGTGCACATCATAGCACAATCCCTCCTGGTGATTTAAAGGGGGAAGAAAAAAAAAACCCTCCATGCACGAGGTGAGTGTGATCTTGGGGAGTACTGCTCCTGGCAATAAAGCCCTGTCTACATCAGCACTTTTCAGCATTAGAATTTTCACACCTTTGAATGACTGACATTTTAGCACTGAAAGTAGCAGTGTAAACTTACTAATCCAGAAGAATAACTCAGGTCTCCCGGAATGGTTGGTGCTCTGGCACTCACCACACTGAAGAATCCCTCCTCAAAATGTGGAAGTTATGCAAATTATAGCTGTTTAATTAGTATCAAAATTAAGCCTTTTCTATCATGTAGTAACATGAAGTGTAGTTACTCTTTCAGAGCATTCATTACAGCTGGTAACATGAATCAGCATTCTGATGCTGTATTGCTTTCCACCCACATTAAAAGGGACACCCCTTATAAAAGGATTTTGTAGTATCTATTTTTTATAATTTTGTATTTCTGGGATCAGCTGTTTCTTTATCCTGTGCCTAGAATAAGGGAATATGTTCCAACCATTCTATTTTTAGCAAGTTGAAAAACCTTACAATGAAATAAGTTTAAACACTCAGATCCATTTTCTATAAATCACATACAGACCCAATTCTCAAGCTCTTGCAAGTGGACGTGTTTTGGTCACTTGTCTGTTTGTCCTGGCAGCAGCAAACAGAATTGGTCTTAGGTATTCCTTTCTGGCAGACCCCAGTCATAAGTTGAGAGCTTTGACATACAAAATCCCACAAAGCTGAATCCACTCACCCCTGTTGTTTAGCTTCTATGTACAACCCATAGGCAATGCCAGCATTATATAGCTTTATTTTCTGTTGGGAGTTGCCTGGATCTTAGCAAACTGAAGAAACTGTAGCCAGCATAAAGGACACCTGGAGCAAACCTACAGAAGTCTGACAAGCTAGGTCTAGATTACTGAGATCTTTTTGTATATCTTTTGTCCTGTTGGGAGAGCCTTTTCAGACATGTGGCCCGTACGTACAGCGCCAAGTGTCAGACACCCCTCACTCCCCATCAATACATCCCTTCTCCCTCGAATGCATACAAGGATGATGACAGGACACTCCTGACAGATCTGCAGTCTGGACGCACGCTCTGTCGACAGATGCCTGCAGTCTAGATGTAGCCAAAGTGATGCTAATTAGGAAGAAACACTGCACAGAACTGGCAAGCATCCCTTGCACTACCCTTTGGGGATGTCACTGTCTTATACGTCTTAAGATGGCATACTGCCTTAGGGTCAACTCAGATTTTTGACTGATACGATAGCAACACTTTCATCTTTGGCTAACGTGAGTGCACCTGTCCCCTTCACCTAATCCAGCCAATCCGGCAGGTGCTTAGCGCTGCCAGTCTGGATTATTCTTCACTCCACCTGGATCTAGACAAGTTGACAAAGCTCAGGCAGATACAGAATGTAGTAGAAGCTGTGCCAAAGACCACACATTCTGCAACTTGGACAGTCTGCCTGTTCATTACCCCATCTGAGTTCCAGAGCCCTCTGATGTGAAAGGCAAGCCATGAGAGAAGTGGGGAAGGGGAAACCCTTGCCTTCTATAAGCATCTGCATCGCTGCAGATTAATAAGTAGCCATGCACAGATGAAAGACAGCTTCTCCCTGGCACTGCCTCTTAAAATAATTTGAAGCAACCCTGCTCTCCCCTACTCCTGGACTCCCTGGCACTACAATATTCCCCAGCTTTTGTTCAACAGCACAATGCCAGGTGGAAACCACTGATGAAATCACAGCATTGATTTGGAGAATTGCTACTCCACTCTGGAAGAATCCCCATCAATTTGTTCACACCTTCAGAAATGTCCCAGATCAGACATTTGGGAAGTGCTTGAACCAGCTGGTAGAGATGTTTCCTGCTGTTCATTTTGCAATCTGTTCTTACTCTTCACAAGACTGTTAGGAGCAGCAATGCCCACTTCACACCAGACTGTCTTCTCTGCAACTGAAACCACAGTGCTCCAGCCTACTCTGAGTGATGTCACAGGACTAAGAAAACAAAAAAGTAGTCACGTAGCACTTTAAAGACTAGCAAAATAATTTATTAGGTGAGCTTTTGGGGGACAGACCCACTTCTTCAGACCACAGCCAGACCGGTGTGGTTATGGTCTGAAGAAGTGGGCCTGTCCCACGAAAGCTCACCTAATAAGTTATTTTGCTAGTCTTTAAAGTGCTACTTGACCCCTTTTTGTTTTCTTAGTGTATAGACTAGCACAGCTCCCTCCTTCTATTCAGGAGTAAGAAAATTTAAGACTTTATTTACCCCAGATAGAGCTCTAATATTTCTTGTTCCCCATTCCCCCCACTGGAGAACTGATAATGCATGCCTTAAAGCAGAATTTGAAGGGAAGGTGTAGTTAAAAATCCATCTTGAGTCTTGCAATTAGAATCCCATAGCACCAGCTGTTAAATTCTCTCCATTTGAGTAATTTGTACAGATTTGTTTTTGAAACGGATTTTTGCTGTCCACCTCTACTGTAACTGCCTTTAGCTGGTGAATCTAACTTACTCCTGTATTTTAGAAACAGCTGCCACACAGACTAGCCTGACTTCAATAGTGGTAGAAATACACTGAGGGTGAGGAATTGAAAACTGTATGCACCTTTCCTGGGGGTTAGTGGGGCTCCCTTACCCAGACCAGGCCATCTTTCAGAATACAGGAGATCTCACTGTTCTGTGCACTGGGAGAAGGGCCCAAGTCCAACCCTATATTACATAAGCAGCAAAAATTTCAGCACAAGTGACACAACAGCAGCATTTGAGCATAATACAGGTATTGCCTTTTCCAGGCCCTTGATCTTGCATTCATTCCAATTCAAATTCATTGCTTCAGAGAGTAGGAAAAATAGGTTTTAAGATGCAATACAATTTGCACTGTACCTAGTTCCATCTCTTGGAAGTCATTTCTGTACTTTAAAACCCTTAAAGGCTACTATAAAGACACTTTGTTTTGTTGTTTAAAGCATATTTAAAAAGCTACCTGTAACAAACATACATGTACATGTTGTAGGTAATGCTTCATTAGGCTCTTACAAGGGGGAAAAAAATTAGAAAAATTCAACTCCCTGAAATTTAAGGCTGGCCAAAAAAAGTTTACGTTGTTGGAATAAGTTATAAATGACTGTCCAAACACACAATAAAGGAGAAGCAAAGTACAAGCCACTTGCCCAACAAGCCTCCTTCATTTACCTTTGCTACAGCAGAAATACTTGCAGGCCACCAGAATGGAAGTGAATCAACTTACATTAGCAGGGTTAGTTAGAATTGGAACTAGGAAGTTCTGTAGCCTGCAGGGAGCAGAAGGAAAGAATCAAATCTAGGCCTGAGTTTGTTCATTTTACATTTGGCAATACACCTTTAAAATATACAAATACTTTAAAAATTATTCAAAACACATTTCCACCTAGGAGAATGCTATTTTGAATATTTTTCTAGAAATCACACCAAAACTGTCACATTTACAAGTCATTAGATTTATTAACTATGATGAATTTTATTGATTTCAGAATGTGGCTGATTTACAATCTCCTTGAGTTCCCCCTCCCCCCCCCGGATTTTTTCCCTTTTGTTTTAAACATAAAATGCATAAACTGAGTCAAATTTACTTGCACATCGAGAGCCATCCCTCCTCCCACCCCCAGTCATATTTATCTTAAAAACGGGGGAGGCGGATTCTCAGTTGCACACAGTTAACAGAACACACACTACACTATAACTACAGCTCCAAAACAATACAAGGCGGTGGTTTATTCCGATTATGGTTCATAAAAAGGCTCCACTGTCCGTTATATACACGTGTATGTTACATTCCATCACTGTAGAAATCCCCCGCCCCCGGTCCCCCCGAAGTTTCACTCCCCCAACTTGGGCAGCGGTTTCTCCTGCTGTCTGTGGCGCTCGTTCTCTTTCCGCAGCTGCAGGTTCTCGGCTCTGAGCCGGTCCAGTTCCAGCTGCAGCTCCCTGACCCGAGGGTCCTCTGCCGAGTCCCCCCCAAACTTTTTGCTTTCCAGCCTCAGCCGGTTGTTCTCGTCTTCCATGCGGGACAGGCACTTCTCCAGCTCCAGGTACTCCTTGACCAGCTCCTGCTTGCTCATGTTCTGCAGGCTCTCCACGTGGTACCGCTCGTACGTCTCCGAGAAGTCCCGCTGCAGGAACTCGCTGCCGTCGCCGCCCATCCCGTCGCTGCCCCCGTCCTCCTCCGCCGCCTCCTCCAGGAAGTCCTCCTCGCTGGTGTCGTCCGACTTGGCGGCGGCGCGCCGGGGGTACAGCCCCGTCTTGAGGTCCGGCTCCTCCTGGTCGTGGTCCTCCATGAGGAACTGGGTGGTGTTGTAGGGCGCCACGGGCTGCCCCTTGGCGAACATCTCGGCGCGCAGGCGGGACGCGCGCTGGCTCTGCCGCTCGTCGAAGAGCTTCTTCTCCTCCCAGCTCAGCTTGTGGTAGGGCTTCCAGTGCCGCTTCTTCTTGGACGGCCGCCGCCGGTGCTTCTTCTTGCCCAGCTGCCGCCATTCGTCCTCGCCGCCCGCGGCCGGCCGGTACTGGGGACCCCCCGCCGCCGCCGCCGCCGCCGCCGCCTGGGGCCCCTCGGCCGGGCCCTCGCTGTGCTCGGCCCGCGGGCTGCCGGCCGGCTGCGGCGCTTCGCCGGCGGGCCAGTCCGCCTCCCCGGCGCCGCTCGACGGCTGCGGCTCCTCCATGGTGCCTCGGCTCCGGCGGGGCTCAGCGGTGAGCGCTCTGCCCGCGGCGCGGCACGACGGCCCGGGCGCTGCACATCGGGGCCGGGCCCCGAGGGGTTAACGCGGCCGCGGCCACCAAGGGGTTAACGTTGTTGGCCCCGCCCCGGAGCGAGCCGCTGCCTGGCTGCTGTGCCGAGACCTGGCACACTCATCACAGAAACAGCCTCTTCCGCCTCCGCCTGGCCCCTCCCTCCCCGAGCCTCCCGCACCCTGCGCTGCCAGCTCCCAACTGCAGCGCCCCGCTCGCTGCCTCGGCTTATATAGAAGTAGGGGACCCCGCCCCGCTCTGCGCAAGCGCGCCGCCCGCCCCGCGCCTCGATGCATTCTGGGATTTGTGGTCTCCAGCCCTGATCGATTCCCTGGCCCGCGCCTGCCAAAGCGACTACGGTTCCCAGAGTCGCGGCGGGGTCCCTTCTGCGGCCAATCAGCTGGAGGAGTGGGCGTGGCCAAGCGCACACTCCTACGCATTGGCCTCTGAGGCTTCGGTAATACGATTGGCCCTTCGTCCGCAGCTAGACCAATGAGAGTAGGGGTGGCACTTGGTCCTTACCATTGTGTTTTTTTTTGTGGGGGGGTCGAACTCTTGGGCGTCAAACGGCTCCAACCGACTTTCAAGAGGCTCTAGAAAGTGAAAAGTCAATAGCCGTACGGTTCTCTTTCGCGCAGTGTGCGCGCCGCGGAACGTCCAAGCGCCTCTCCCCACGAGGGGAAATGGTACGATCGAAAATAGTCCTGGAATACTTTGTGGATTGCGCGGACGAGACTGCGGCTTGGGACACTCTGCTCCTTCAGTCACAGCGTGCGGGGAGAGGTGGAGGGTGAAACCCGACTGGAAACGAGAGACGCCTGAAGGTGACACACGCGTGGGCAGCGGAAGGATACCAGGGCTTGGGAGCTGCGTAAAATGTGAGGTGTCTGTGATGAGACCTCGCTCGGCGCGGAAGTAGATGTAAACAAACCGGAGAGAGAGAGAGAGAGAGAGAAAAAAGCCCCTTCTTAAAGGGGCAGCGTCTCCTTCTGCCGCCCCCACTCCCGCCCCCGCCCCCGCGGCCGTCCAGAGCGCTCGGACGCCTGGGTCCCCACGCGGAGTTAGGAGCCGTGTCCCGCGCTCAGGGTGGCTGAGAGCCCAGGCGCTGGCTCAGCCCCTCCTCCTAGTCAAGCGCTGCCCTCGCCGTGCCTCAGTTTCCCCGTCTGTACAGTGGGGCCGGGGTCGGTGGGTGTAAATCCCGCGCTGCGCCCGGGGCTGCCCTGCCCCACTCACGCCCTTTGCTGGGCGAGCTGCAAACCTGCTGCCCCCCACCCACGCGCCCCGTCCCCGCTGGGGCCGCCGGCTCTGGCCCCTTCGGCCAGGCGTGGCAGGGGAGCGGAGCGCGCCGCAGGGGCAGGAAGGGCTCAGCGCAGAGCCGGCTCTCCCAGCGCTCTTGCCGGTCAGGCGGTGGTCACCGGGCGCGGGCTGACAGCCCCGGGGGTGGCCCCAGCGCCTGGCTGACAAGTGCGGCCCGCGCAGAGCGGGTCCCGAGCATCTGAGGTCGAGGTTCTCCTGAGTCCCGCGCGCCCTGTGCGCCTGCCCGGTCTCCTGCTGCTCTGGGCCATGAGAAGGAAGGAGGATCTCAAACCGCAGTGGTGCCGCGGGGTAGGCAGGCCAGGTCTGCTGTTGCTTGGGGGCCTGCAAATAAGGTGTCTCCTGGACGCTTTCCAGCACGGTTGTCAATGCTGCAGATGCTAAGGCCCCCGACAGGCTCCTAAAGTCCATTGCAATCAAGGATTAAGGTCTGATGGACCCAACCACGTGTAGCGCGAGAATGTGTGTGTCAGGCTTCATCAGACCTTCCCTTTGGAGGTGTACCAGGAGTGCTTCTCAAACCCTCAGGGCTCCTTCCTTCCATCAGTCCCCCTTGGCACCATTGGAATCAGAGGAGCCGGGGATCTTCCACTGCCAATGAAAGGGGATGGGGCCAGGGCCTTGTCACCATATTCTGCAAATGGGGGTGTTCCCCCCTCTCTTTCGCAGATCACACTTGGGGCTGTTTTGTGTCCTGCTTTGCGTCCTGCAAAACATAGGGCAGACACAGCAGATTTAGGAAGTCAGAGTTGCTGGCTAAAGTGCTACATCTTTCTTGGGTGGCCAAGGGATTGCTACTGACATTATTGCACACTGAGTACACAAAAATCCCCCTTGCCTTTAAACCAGCAGCGTGTCTCTTAAGGACAGCACAAGGAAGAGTCACACTGTCACAGTGCATGGACGTGCATTTTTACTATGTTAAGGAAGCAGCACAGTCAAGTGGTCAGAGCATGGGAATTGGCTTTGAGGGGTCTAATCTTGACTACCAGTCTCTTACTGTGTGAGTTTACACTCTTGGTACCTCAGTTTCCCCACCTGTAAAATGAGGATCATGATTTTGAGGAGTGAGCTGGGAGGCTGTGGAAAGCGCTTTGAGAGTCTTGGATGGGAAGAGCTTGAGAAAGGCAAATATTTTTACTATAGCACATTTCAAAGCCCATTAACAACCTTAACGAACAGAAGGATGGCTTCCAGATTAACAATGTGTATTGTAAAAAAAATTCTTGTTCATGATCTCAATATGTTAAATTTAATGAATTTTTACAAAATGGAAAATGTTATTTAATTTTTACTCTTTATATGGTTTTTTTATGTTTGTTTTGTTTTCGTTTCATTCGAGTCCTGCAGATACATCCTGCCGTAGTGGGACGGCTTTGAAGAAATGGTTTTCATTTCAGGACAAACCTTTCTATTATTCTTCAGTTTTATAAGAGTTTGTTTATAGAAAAAATCAAACTTTGGGTCCTAATTTCAACTGCCTGTTTTATTTTTGAGCCTCAATATATCCTTATGGAGGCAGAAACTGAGGCCCAGAGAAGCTGCATGAGTTGCCCAAGGTTACACAATGAATCAGTGTCAGAGGTTGGCGCAGACTTGTGACGGCCCACTTGCCTGCTCTGAGTGCACTCACTGTTCTAGTTTAGCAAGCCTTTTGCAAAACACCTGGCAGAAATTGCTTAAGGAAGGTAGAGCGAGAGCACTGCTTGTAAAATATCTCTCTGCCTCGGGCCTAACGCTGCACCTCCAAGTGAGCAGCTGAGGCGTGAAGGTTTTTTTTTCTTCTCAGTCTCACTTAACAATTGATCAGAAGGGAGAACTCCAGGACAGCACAAAAGGGATTCTGCATATTTCGTCTCACGCCAATAAACACTCAGCTACTAACGCATTTGCTTCCAATGTCTTAAATACAGTGAGCAAAGATTAGGTCACAATCGGACCAGTAGCTGCCCACACGTCAGTCTGGAGCTGAAGGCTACAGCTGCGGAAATGCAGCTCAGTC
This sequence comes from Carettochelys insculpta, assembly GCF_033958435.1. Lineage (NCBI taxonomy): Eukaryota > Metazoa > Chordata > Testudines > Carettochelyidae > Carettochelys > Carettochelys insculpta. The sequence continues at coordinate 14,788,659 of NC_134164.1, forward strand.
TCTGGCTGCAGTAGAGAGCAGGCACCTCTCTTGCCTGTTGCAAGGTGCGTCCCAGGGTTGTAAGAGTGGTTCTAACCTCAGCAACAGCTCACCAACGAGGAACCTCTGCTGGGAAGGGGAAGGGCTGGTCCCGCAGCTACAGCCTCAGGCGGCTGCAGCCGGCCTCCCCTTGGAAATGTTCACACGCACTATTGGCTGCTTGAGCTGCACGGGCAAAGGCTGCACAGGAGCTGTGTGGGGGTGGGGGGCAGGCGGTCGCGTGTAGCATCTGCTCACGTGACCCCGTTTACTGAGTAGCTCGGGCAAGCGATGCTCTTTGCTGGATGGAAATCACGGGGCCCACCGTTAATTTTAAAGGGCCTTTTAGGGGCTGCCATTTCCCTTAGCCTGCTGGGCTTGGTTCTCTGCAGTGGTCAGACGTTTCTCCTGCCCTCCAGTGCCCAGCGTGACTGTCAGGAGCCTGGGTTTAATGCTTCACACGGCTGAGGGATGGGCCCGCCAAGAAGTGGCATTTGGTTGCCCGTCGCTCAGGCCCAGCTCCACCCCTCCCCCATCTAATTCACCTGGCCAGAGCAGCTGGGGGAGCAGCTGTGGGTACGAGCAGGGGGCCAGGAGTGTGCTTGTGGGAGCGGGACAGATCACAGGCGCGCCGTGAGTGGCGGTTGCTGGACGGGTACCACCAGTGAATGCGGCGTTCTGCCCCTTCCCCTGAAAAGACCCCGGGCAGGACTTTCCCGTACGGCAACAGCAAGGTCGCTGCAGTGCTGCCGTATTCAAGCACTGCTTGCGGCTGTGCCCCGGCAGCCTAGCAGCTGATCCCTGGCAGGCCCCTGGCTGGGAGAGAGCAGCAGGAGAGCTGGAAGGGCTGGACTGCTGCGGCTTGGCAAGGTGGCTTGAGGCTGAGGATCCAGGGCAAGGGGAGGGAACCCCTCCATTCAGCCTATTTAGTCCTGGGCTGCCAGTGGGGCCAGCTGCTGGACTGACAGACCCACCCACCTGCCTCCCAGGCCAGCGGGCACCTTCCCTCCGCACCTAGCTGGGAGCACACCCGGCCCCCTAGCACCGAAATGGCCTGCAGTGACTCCCCGCTCCTCTGAGCCGAAAGCAGCTGGCCCAGGGCTGGGGCACACACAGGGCCCTGCACGAGGCAAAGCAGGCTGGGCTGAGTCCAGCCTTGAGCAGCCACACGGGGCCCAGAGTGACCTTCTGATGTTGACTGCTGCATAAACTCCCGGCCCTCTTGACTCAAAGCCGTCTCTCCTCCTGCGCGAGGCCAGCTTCTCCTGGGCAGTGGGGATGGCCAGGTCTGGCTGGGATATTCCTGAAGGTTTCATCACAAGGCATTACCTCTCATTGCTGGCGACTCCGGGACAATCCCGGCGGGTTGGCAAGGATGTGCCAGTGCCCAGGCTTTGGCTCTGTGGCCTGTATTGCTCAGAAGCCAGAGGCGGGGGCAGTGGGAGGAGAAGTTGGCCAACCCCTAGCCTGCCTGCCGGGTCCTGTCCCTGTCAAAGACAAGGCCCCACCTCCTTCAGGAAGCAGAAGCAGCAGGGCTCGGTTTAAGGGACACTGGCCTAGATTGGTTGGGGCCCCACTGTTTCTGGGCGCAAAGGGGTCACCGGGCGGGTTCACGGCCCTGGCGAATGCGTCCAGCTCTGGGGGGCTCTAGCCAGGCACAAAGCGCAGGAGACCTGGCCCCGGGGTAAGGCCATACCAGGGCAGCCAAGCCAGAGCCCCGCGTGAGGGCTGAAGGGGGGGGGTGTCGCGGACCCGCTCGCTGGTGCGCAGAAGGAGTAAGGGCCCCCATTCGGTGAGTCTGAGGTGCTAAGAGGAGGGGGTCAGACAGGCCCAGCTGGGTATGGAGGGGACTGAAGCTGCCAAACAGTGATGGGGGCGGAGGCCGACTGAGACGCTGCCTGTCAAGCCTGAGTCCGGGGCCCTCTGACAGCAGCTCTGCCGTCAGGGGCAGACCTGGCCCGATCCGGGCTTTGCCCCGGGGTGACTTGCCGGGGCTGGTTTCTCGTGTTACAGGGTTAAAGCGTCACAGCTGTGGGCCAATGCGGGGGTCGGGGGGCAGCCCAGGGCTGCCAGTGATTATCTGATGACAGCAGAGGGTAACCGCCCGGGCTGCTAGTGCCTCATGGAAAACGTCCCCAGGATGCAGCCGCCCCTCGGCCACCCCCACGCAGCACGTCCCTCCCGGCCCTCGAGAGTCCCAGGGTCACTGATGGGCGCACCGAGGGTGGCTGGGGGCTTGGGGGCTGGTGGGCCCCACCTTGTAACCCCATTGGCCCCCGGGGCTGCGCCTCCCCAGGAGCCCCCAAGGAGCGCCTGCTTGCCAGGAGCCGCCCCGCTCGGTTCCACGCTGCGAAAGGCCAGGGCTGCTGGCAGGGACGCAGGCGGGGTGGTTCAGCCCGAGCCAGGCACGCTGCAGGCCCCCGGGGCTTGTGGCCAGACCTTGGGCTGCCGGCCAGCCTTCCCGGCTGCGCTCAGGGAGCTCGGACAGCCAGGTCTGGCGTGGGCCCGACGCTGCTGGGCCGGGCAGTGCCAGCCGCACCTCTTTACGCATGGGCAGGGACGCGCCTCTGCCCAGGCGGCAGCAGCCCAGGGTCGGACGGCACCTGCTGCCCTCAGTCAGAACGACTGGCGGTGCCCCCGCCGCCAGGCCCCCGGGCTGCAGTCCAAGAGGCTGACCGGAGTCCGCAGCGCCCGGGGCCACCCCCATGGTGTGAGCAGCTGGAGGGGAGGCAGCCGCTTGGGAGCTCAGCCTGGCCGGCGCCCGCCAGCAGCAGCAGCAGCCCCAGAGCCCTCCGGCTAGGCCGCCTGTCAGCCACTCCCGCCGCGTCAGAGGACCTGCAGCGCCTGCAGCTCCGCCGTGTTGGTCCCCGGCGTTAGCGGGACCCCAGGGCCGTGCAGGGCCTCTCTCCCTGGGCCTCCTCCACAGCCTCGGAGGCCTCTCTGCTGGCCTCGTGGTTAGCGCTGAACGTCCAACCTCCTCCTGTCAGCCGCTTTCCGCGCCGGGGGCTCGCGGGGCTGCGCTGCCATTGGCCCTTCCCCTCCGGCGAGGTTAACGCCTGCCGGCTGCGCCCCCCGCGGCAGGGTTTCGGGTGCCAGACCTCTGCGCAGCGGTGGTGCGGAGTCCCAGGTTCCAGGCCGGGACGGACCATTAGACCCTCCAGTTGTGGGGTTTTGTGGGGGGAGGGGGATAGGCCCTGTACTGCAGGTGTGGGGTCAGGCAGGCGGCGGGCCCCGCTGTTATTGGCACAGGTAGTCAGCCTGGATCTTGGCCTTGCACTTGGCCCTGTTGTTGAGCAGCTTCTCCTCATCCAGCAGCTCCTTGTGCGGCTCTGTGGCCAGCTCGAAGTTGGGGCCCTCCACAGTGGCGTGCACAGGGCAGGCCTCCTGGCAGGACCCCAGGGAACGCACTCGGTCATGTCGATAGCACAACGGGTGGCTCGGCAGCTCAGCCTCGATGGTGACACCTGGGCAGGGCAGACGGCCTCGCAGGGATTGCGCTGTTCCTCTCCGGATGGGCGGCGGCGCAGGGCACGTTCTCCCTGGAAGTGCAGGCTCAGGGGCCCGTCTCAGAGGGGAAGTTCATAGTGGCAGGTTCCCGGAAAAAGTAATGCAGGGTTATACCCAGGCCTCGGGTGAGCTCTGTCCGCCAGGGCTTGAGTGGCCCGGTCAGGGGTGGTTTTCATGTCCATGTTCTCCTGAGCGTTCACATACCTGTAGGATTCTTGGGGGCTGTAACGCTGAGCAGCCGGGTGAGACTCAGGCAGAGCGGTCGCCCTGCGCAGGAAGCTCAGGGCATCACCCACTGCCACGCTGGGGCGTCTGCCTTCACAGGCCGTTCCCTTTGCTCTCCTGCCCCAGAGCCGTCCTGTGACCCATCTTGGGCTCGAGCGTGTTCCGCAGAGTGGTGCTCGGCCGCCAGCGAGAGCGCGAGGATCACTCTGCTCCTGGGTGGTTTGGGCCGATGAGGAAGTGCCCCGCACCTCCGCTGGCTTGCAGCACAGCCCGGCCAGCGCTTGCTCTTGCCAGGCAGGCGCGCAGGGACTCTGCCCCGCTCACCGCTGGGCTTCTCCACGCAGGCGGACTCAGCCCTGCGCCCTCTGGAGCTTAGTGCAGGAGCCTCCCCGGCGTGAGCCGAAAGCAGCTGGTGCTCAGCTCATGCTGCAGAGGGACCTCGCTCTGCCTCTGGCTGAGGGGTCTGGGTGCCACCCGGGGGGCCAGCAACCTGCGCCCCGCGGTGAGGCGGTGGCGCGAGCTCCTTGCTCTCGCGGCCGGGCCTCGAGGAGGGCCTGGCGCGCTTTGCTGCCCTGCCCAGTGGTAGTCGCCTTCCACAGGTGGCCACTAAAGCCGGATGCAGGATGGCAGTGCCCACCTCTGGGCCGTCACGCACAGAGGCAAGTCCCCTCCCCCGCGGACCCGTTAGCCTGGCTGGGCACACCGCTGCACTGGAGGTCAAGGCCACTTCCCAGAGCCCCCCGACCCCGCAGGCCGGGACACACTTTGCACTTGGCGGTGTTCAAACAAGCTGCCTGGGAACGGGCCGCTTCGCACGTGCTCCCCGGGCTGCGCTGGCCCCGCTGCTGGGCAGGGAGCGTGGCCCATGCCGCACAGCACAAGGCTCTGCAACGTTGGCCGTGCCGGGGCCCTGCTGTGCTAGTTAGCGCCCACCGGACAGGCGCTTTGGGGGCCCACGGGCCGGGGTGGATTGCCTGGGCCATCGCCTCTGGGGCTGGCGTGGGGCGGTAGCAGGGGTCCCAGCCCCACTCTGCGCCGCTACCCTGAACATAGCGTCCGGCCCCGGCTGGGAGGTGTCAGCAGAGCGGTGCAGGCGGCCAGTGCAGAGGGGGCCTGAGCCAGGCCCCCACGAATCACCCAGCTTGGGCGCTCCGGTACAAGGGGCGTGGGAGCCACGAGCTGCTCTCAGACTGCCCAGCCCAGCCCAGCCCCTGCCGACCACACTGCTGTGGCGCTGCAGCTGGCCAGGCAGCTCTGACTTGCCCAGAGCTGTGGGGTGGGGGGGCCCAGGGTGGGGTGCTGGGGGGCAGGTTGGGAGGGAGGAGCCTGGCAGAGCTGTGGGGTGAGGGGAGCCCAGGGCGGGGTGCCGGGGGGCAGGTTGGGAGGGAGGGGCCCAAGGTGGGGTGCGGGGGGCAGGTTGGGAGGGAGGAGCCTGGCAGAGCTGTGGGGTGAGGGGAGCCCAGGGCGGGGTGCTGGGGGGCAAGGTCGGGAGGGAGGGGCACAGCAGAGCTGTGGGGCGGGGGGGCCCAGGGTGGGGTGCTGGGGGGCAGGTTGGGAGGGAGGGGCCCGGCAGAGCTGTGGGGTGAGGGAAGCCCAGGGTGGGGTGCTGGGGGGGCAGGTCAGGAGGGAGGGGCACAGCAGAGCTGTGGGGTGGGGGTGCCCAGGTTGGGGTGCCGGGGGGGGGGAAGGTCGGGAGGGAGGGGCACAGCAGAGCTGTGGGGTGGGGGTGCCCAGGGTGGGGTGCCTGGGGGCAGGTCGGGAGGGAGGGGCACAGCAGAGCTGTGGGGTGGGGGTGCCCAGGTTGGGGTGCCGGGGGGGGGGGGAAGGTCGGGAGGGAGGGGCACAGCAGAGCTGTGCGGTGGGGGGGCCCAGGGTGGGGTGCTGGGGGGCAGGTCGGGAGGGAGGGGCCCGGCAGAGCTGTGGGGTGAGGGGAGCCCAGGGCGGGGTGCTGGGGGGCAGGTCGGGAGGGAGGGGCCCGGCAGAGCTGTGGGGTGAGGGGAGCCCAGGGCAGGGTGCTGGGGGGCAGGTTGGGAGGGAGGGGCACAGCAGAGCTGTGGGGTGGGGGTGCCCAGGGTGGGGTGCTGGGGGGCAGGTCGGGAGGGAGGGGCACAGCAGAGCTGTGCGGTGGGGGGGGCCCAGGGTGGGGTGCTGGGGGGGCAGGTCGGGAGGGAGGGGCCCGGCAGAGCTGTGGGGTGAGGGGAGCCCAGGGCGGGGTGCTGGGGGGCAGGTTGGGAGGGAGGGGCACAGCAGAGCTGTGGGGTGGGGGTGCCCAGGGTGGGGTGCTGGGGGGCAGGTCGGGAGGGAGGGGCACAGCAGAGCTGTGCGGTGGGGGGGGCCCAGGGTGGGGTGCTGGGGGGCAGGTCGGGAGGGAGGGGCCCGGCAGAGCTGTGGGGTGAGGGGAGCCCAGGGCAGGGTGCTGGGGGGCAGGTTGGGAGGGAGGGGCCCGGCAGAGCTGTGGGGTGAGGGAAGCCCAGGGTGGGGTGCTGGGGGGGCAGGTTGGGAGGGAGGGGCACAGCAGAGCTGTGGGGTGGGGGAGCCCAGGGTGGGGTGCCTGGGGGCAGGTCGGGAGGGAGGGGCCTGGCAGAGCTGTGGGGTGGGGGGGCCCAGGGTGGGGTACTGGGGGGGGAAGGTCGGGAAGGAGGGGCACAGCAGAGCTGTGGGGTGGGGGGCCCAGGGTGGGGTACCGGGGGGGCAGGTTGGGAGGGAGGGGCCCGGCAGAGCTGTGGGGTGAGGGGGCCCAGGGTGGGGTGCCTGGGGGCAGGTCGGGAGGGAGGGGCACAGCAGAGCTGTGGGGTGTGGGGGGGCCCAGGGTGGGGTACCGGGGAGAAGGTCGGGACAGAGGGGCACAGCAGAGCTGTGGGGTGCGGGGGGGCCCAGGGTGGGGTACCGGGGGAGAAGGTCGGGACGGAGGGGCACAGCAGAGCTGTGGGGTGCGGGGGGGGCCCAGGGCGGGGTACCGGGGGGCAGGTCAGGAGGGAGGGGCCCGGCAGAGCTGTGGGGTGGGGGGGCCCAGGGTGGGGTACCGGGGGGGCAGGTCGGGAGGGAGGGGCCCGGCAGAGCTGTGGGCAAAGAGGACCTGGGGGTCTCTCTGGGAACACGACCCCCAGCAGCTCGCGGCAGCTCGGCAGCCTGGCCGGGAGATCTGGGGACCATTGAGTGGGGCGCTAGGAAGGGAAGGAGACCCCACGGCAGCCCTGCCGGTGCCATGCCCGAGCACGGGGGCGGGCGCGACAGAGGAGCGTCCAGGGCCTGCTGCAGAAGGGGTTGTCCCAGCCGCCTCCAGCTTGAGGCCTGGTACTCGGGCCTGCGGGCTCAGCGGGGCTGCCAGCAATCCTGGGAAGGAGCCAGGGAGCCTGCAGGGGCTTGGGCAGCGCCGGGCAGAGAACCCAGGCGTCCTGGCTCCAGGGCCCTGCGTGAATGGCCGCTGCCTGCGCTCCCGGGCAGCCCCGGCGCTGGGCTCGGGCGCTAGCTCCTGCGCTCCCAGGTGGTGGCGTGTTCTCCATGGCCCCACGGGCCATGTTCCCACGCAAACGACATCACGAGCATCTGCGGGGCCTGCGGCGCTGTGACTCGGGCTGACGCACGCGGAGGAGAGGCCTCGCGCCCTGCGGCCCCGGGCAGGGCCTCAGCTGGGGATTGCTGTAACCCCCCCCGAGAGCCGGCTGGGGGCCAGGGCCACAATGGGGGACACACCAACGGGGGCTGCAGACGAGCTGTGGGCACCGAGGCGCGAGCCCCAGACTCCCCCGGGGTAGTTACTCACCCAGCCGCTCGGCACGTGGCCAAGTGATCACACAGCAGGGGCTGGGCGCTGGGGTGGGCAGGGCCGGGCAGACACCCTGCAGGTGGCCTGAGCAGTGTCAGGGCAGCCGGGCATCCGGGCAGGGGCAGGAGTGACAGGAGCAGGGGGAGAAATCCCCCAGGAGACCGGCAGGGCTGGGAGGTGCAAGGGGCTGCGGTGCTATGAATGGATCCGTGTGAATGCACAACGCCCCCCTGGGGAAACGCCCCCACCCCCCCGGACCTGAGCTCCCGGACCAGGTTCTCCCGGGTGATGGGGGTGGCCGTTTGCCTCTGACTGGCTCCCCATCGCCGAGGCAGGCGGCTCACAGGCAGCCCCTGGGTTGGAGCTGGGGGACAAATGGTCTCTCCCTCAATGCTGCTTTGCTAGCAGAACTGTCTGGGGAGCTCGGCGCCGTCAGTGTCTGTCAGTGGGCAAAACGTGCCGTGTTCCTGGCGCTTTGGCTAATTTCATTTCTTTGTCCCTCGTGCCGGCCGGTTCGTTGAGAGGGCCTGTGCCGGGAGAGCCACCCAGAGCGCAGCCACTAGCAGAGGCACGAGTCCCCGGGCCCAGCTCGACTCTGGCGGGAGCTCTGCTTCGGCGGGAAAGTCCCATTTCCGAGGTGAATGGCACAAAGACGCCAGCGGGGGCCTTCCCGGCCGGCTGGGGGGCAGGGGCTGTTTGGCGGTGGGATCCACCGGCTGCCACCTGCCTCTCCCAGGGCTGCCTCAGCCTGCAGCTGCCTGAAGCCTGCTGAGTGCAGAGCGAGAGTCGTCCGCCAGCTCTCCCGTGTCGCTGAGCGCAGCACAGCCGCAGTGGCCCCCAGCAAACCCCTCAACCCGCCGCTCCTGCCCTCCCACGCGGAGGGGTCACTGCCAGGGGAACAGGCGCTGAGCCACCCAGGCGCCGTGTCCTCTGCAGGGAAAATCCCGCTGGCCCTGGGCCAGCTGACTCGGCAGCCGAGAGCCATGGGGGCACTCAGAGAACAGAAGCAAGGTGCAATGGGGTTCAGGGGTCCCCAAGCTCTGCACCCCGTCTGCTGGCAGGAGTGACTCTCACTCAGCAGGTACAACAGGAGGTTTATTAGGCAACAAAGGCCCAGTTTCTCACAGAAGAGTCAGTGCAGCAGCCAGAGACAGTCCTTCCAACCCGTCCTGGGGAGAGGAGCCCGAGGGGTGCCCCTCTGGGATGCAGCTTCCCCCCTCGCCAGGCTGGCTGCCTTCCAGCTCTCTCTCCCCTCCAGCTTCTCTCTGCCGCCTCCGATTCAAACCCAGCTCAGCTCCTCCCTGCTCTTTGTTCAGGGCTGAGGTGTCACCTGCCAGCCCAGGTTAGGGCCGCAGGGTCATCCTTAGCCCTGGGAGCTGCTCTGCTTGTCTCACACATCCAGCCTGAGTCTCACCCCTGCACCCCCCCGCCCCCACTCCATCACACAGGAAGCCTGCGGGGTGAGCTGGGGAAAGGGAGCAGTTAAGGCCCTGGCGTAACACTCTTGCCCAGCTGGGCTCAGCCCTGCCATTACTGGAGCTCTGCTGCCTGAACAACAAGGTCTCAGGAGGTGCCACCGGCTGCCCCGGAGCGGGAGGACGTGCAGGCGACGTGCCCCGACCAGGGAAGCGCAGCACAAGCTGTGTCCGGCCCTAGTTCGAGTCCCGAGCCCTCTAGTCACACCAATGCCCTGAGCTGGGCTGGCAGCCACAGGGCTCAGAGCCAGCCCTTCCCGCGTTTAATGGGTGCGCTTGAGCGCCTGTGCTCGGGGCCAGCTAGGGTAGACGGGCAGAGAGGCCTGTGGGGCCAGGGCAAAGGAAGGCAGCCAGCAGCGGGGTCACTGGGCAGGCGTGATTCAGCGGGAGCCCTGGTGCTCCTCTGGGGGGGTCTGTGGGCACCCCCGGCGCAGACCATGCCGGGGGCAGGGAACAGGGGAGTGGGAGCGGGAGCGGGCGAGCCAGGCTCAGCCGTGGGCGGGTGTGTGATGCATTTGGCAGCTGAGCCAGGGCCCAGCTCTGCAGGCCGGCGATGTGCTTTGCACCGGTGACGTCCTTGGGACCTGGCTAACGGGAGGGGGCCGGGCGGCAGCGGGCAGGGTGAGCCACGCGCTGGAAGGGAATGGGAACAAAGGGCTGCCCGCATGGCACAGGCCCCCCTGGCCGACAGCCCCAGCGGGTGAACTGACCAGAACAGCAGCAGGTCAGCCATGATCCACCCCTGGCGGTTCAGCTCCAGCGACAAGCCATCGGCGGGCGGGATGCCCAGAGCCAGGCCCCAGGGCAGCACTAGGGGCCCCCTCCCCCCCACCCCAGACAGGGCCCGGAGGGACACGCCGAGGTGCACACTGAGGCCGGCCCTCAATCAGGGGATCCCCTGCTTGGGGGCACCCATTTCCCACCTGCCTGTAGGCACCTGACGGACTTCCTCCTGTTCTTGGCTTCACTGTCTTTCAAGAGTTGGGTGCCATCCTTTGATCTCAGGGAACTGATGCAGTGTATATCCCCTGCACCGCATGCTCCTATACCCTCACTGCACACCCCTGAATTCCCCACAATACTCCCTGCACTGCATGCTCCCATACTCCCACTGCACACCCCTGAATCCCCCACAATACCCCCTGCACTGCCTGCTGCTATACCCCCTCTGCACACCCCTGAATTCCCCACAAAACCCCCTGCACTGCATGCTCCTATACCCTCACTGCACACCCCTGAATTCCCCACAAAACCCCCTGCACTGCATGCTTCTATACTCCCACTGCACACCCCTGAATTCCCCACAAAACCCCCTACACTGCATGCTCCTATACCCTCACTGCACACCCCTGAATTCCCCACAAAACCCCCTGCACTGCATGCTTCTATACTCCCACTGCACACCCCTGAATTCCCCACAAAACCCCCTGCACTGCATGCTCCCATACTCCCACTGCACACCCCTGAATTCCCCACAAAACCCCCTGCACTGCATGCTCCTATACCCCCACTGCACACCCCCTTATTCCTCACTCTACCCCCTGCACTGTACAGTCCCACACTGTCCAGTATAACCCCCTTAGAATTCATCCCTGCACCATGTACTGCACACCCTCGTTCCACAATAGCTCCTGCATGGCACATGCCTACACTCCACACTGCAGTCACCTACACACTGCACACTATCCCTCCATTGTCCTCATCTAAACACAGCCCACACACTGCACTCACACCCGTAAACATCCGCCCCAATGCACACCCAGCCACCCCCACATCTAAACACAGCCCACACACTGCACTCACACCCGTAAACATCCGCCCCAATGCACACCCAGCCACCCCCACATCTAAACACAGCCCACACACTGCACTCACACCCGTAAACATCCACCCGAATGCACACCCAGCCACCCCCACATCTAAACACAGCCCACACACTGCACTCACACCCGTAAACATCCACCCGAATGCACACCCAGCCACCCCCACATCTAAACACAGCCCACACACTGCACTCACACCCGTAAACATCCACCCCAATCCACACCCAGCCACCCCCACATCTAAACACAGCCCACACACTGCACTCACACTCGTAAACATCCGCCCCAATGCACACCCAGCCACCCCCACATCTAAACACAGCCCACACACTGCACTCACACTCGTAAACATCCGCCCCAATGCACACCCAGCCACCCCCACATCTAAACACAGCCCACACACTGCACTCACACCCGTAAACATCCACCCCAATCCACACCCAGCCACCCCCACATCTAAACACAGCCCACACACTGCACTCACACCCGTAAACATCCACCCGAATGCACACCCAGCCACCCCCACATCTAAACACAGCCCACACACTGCACTCACACCCGTAAACATCCACCCCAATCCACACCCAGCCACCCCCACATCTAAACACAGCCCACACACTGCACTCACACTCGTAAACATCCGCCCCAATGCACACCCAGCCACCCCCACATCTAAACACAGCCCACACACTGCACTCACACCCGTAAACATCCGCCCCAATGCACACCCAGCCACCCCCACATCTAAACACAGCCCACACACTGCACTCACACCCGTAAACATCCACCCCAATCCACACCCAGCCACCCCCACATCTAAACACAGCCCACACACTGCACTCACACTCGTAAACATCCGCCCCAATGCACACCCAGCCACCCCCACATCTAAACACAGCCCACACACTGCACTCACACTCGTAAACATCCGCCCCAATGCACACCCAGCCACCCCCACATCTAAACACAGCCCACACACTGCACTCACACCCGTAAACATCCACCCCAATCCACACCCAGCCACCCCCACATCTAAACACAGCCCACACACTGCACTCACACCCGTAAACATCCACCCGAATGCACACCCAGCCACCCCCACATCTAAACACAGCCCACACACTGCACTCACACCCGTAAACATCCACCCCAATCCACACCCAGCCACCCCCACATCTAAACACAGCCCACACACTGCACTCACACTCGTAAACATCCGCCCCAATGCACACCCAGCCACCCCCACATCTAAACACAGCCCACACACTGCACTCACACCCGTAAACATCCGCCCCAATGCACACCCAGCCACCCCCACATCTAAACACAGCCCACACACTGCACTCACACCCGTAAACATCCACCCCAATGCACACCCAGCCACCCCCACATCTAAACACAGCCCACACACTGCACTCACACCCGTAAACATCCGCCCCAATGCACACCCAGCCACCCCCACATCTAAACACAGCCCACACACTGCACTCACTCGTAAACATCCACCCCAATGCACACCCAGCCACCCCCACATCTAAACACAGCCCACACACTGCACTCACACCCGTAAACATCCACCCGAATGCACACCCAGCCACCCCCACATCTAAACACAGCCCACACACTGCACTCACACCCGTAAACATCCGCCCCAATGCACACCCAGCCACCCCCACATCTAAACACAGCCCACACACTGCACTCACACCCGTAAACATCCGCCCCAATGCACACCCAGCCACCCCCACATCTAAACACAGCCCACACACTGCACTCACACCCGTAAACATCCACCCCAATGCACACCCAGCCACCCCCACATCTAAACACAGCCCACACACTGCACTCACACCCGTAAACATCCGCCCCAATGCACACCCAGCCACCCCCACATCTAAACACAGCCCACACACTGCACTCACACCCGTAAACATCCACCCGAATGCACACCCAGCCACCCCCACATCTAAACACAGCCCACACACTGCACTCACACCCGTAAACATCCGCCCCAATGCACACCCAGCCACCCCCACATCTAAACACAGCCCACACACTGCACTCACACCCGTAAACATCCGCCCCAATGCACACCCAGCCACCCCCACATCTAAACACAGCCCACACACTGCACTCACACCCGTAAACATCCGCCCCAATGCACACCCAGCCACCCCCACATCTAAACACAGCCCACACACTGCACTCACACCCGTAAACATCCACCCCAATGCACACCCAGCCACCCCCACATCTAAACACAGCCCACACACTGCACTCACACCCGTAAACATCCACCCGAATGCACACCCAGCCACCCCCACACCTAAACACAGCCCACACACTGCACTCACACTCGTAAACATCCACCCCAATGCACACCCAGCCACCTCCACATCTAAACACAGCCCACACACTGCACTCACACTCGTAAACATCCACCCCAATGCACACCCAGCCACCTCCACATCTAAACACAGCCCACACACTGCACTCACACCCGTAAACATCCGCCCCAATGCACACCCAGCCACCCCCACACCGTGCACACTCATACCCCTGCACAACTACATTTCATAAACTCCCCACAGCCTTCCCACGGCACCGCTCTGTCCACGCACAGCTCCCAACACTCCACTGCTCACACCTGCATCCACTGCTCTGCACATACCCCGTCTCACACATCACAGTGCACACAGGTGAACACACACAGGCAGTGATCCAGACACACCCCACACTGTACGGGTGCAAACAGACCAAAGTGCAAGACACACAGCATGTATAGAGCCACACAAGTCACTCCTTGCCATACACAGTGTTTCCTGTACACACTCAAACACACACACACACAGACACTTTATTGACACCTGCCCCTGCCCCCATGCACACGCTGCACCCATGGGGGGAGGGCACACTTTCCCAGGGCCCTGCGCCAAGCTCTAGGTTACGGCATGTGTGGGAGGGAACCATCCTACCAGTTTGTACTGGGCCAGAAGAATTTATGCTTGATCCTGACCTCACCTGCTGGAGCAAGCGTTTTCAGCTGGACCCTTTGGTCACTGAGAACTGAAACCTTCCATGTCAAGCAGGGAGGCAGAGAAGCAGCTGGGCCACCCTGCCCTCCCCAGAGCCAGGCTGGCAGAGCCACTGAGTGCCTGGCGAGTGGGCGCTGTGGCTGCGGGCTGGCGAGCTGCCCAGGAGCCGGGGAGGAGAGCCTGGAAATGCCCCCAACATTCCAGCTCGGTTCTCCTTGCACAGACTCAGGTTTGGCAAATGCGCTTTGTTTTCCAGGAGCGCAGTGGTTTCTCTGGGCAGGACTCAGCAGCTCCCATGCAGCACCACGACTCTCACACGGACACACGCACGGCCAGGGGTCCTGCTGCCAAATGCTTCTGACACACCAGCCGGGGGGCAAATCGCAGCCCTCCCCGCAGGCCTGTGAGAACAGCCCCTCTGAGTGCACCCCGGCCTGGGCAGCAGGTCCAGAGCGGTTTGCAGAGGTGCGAGGCGCCGGGGAGCCCTGCTCCACTGCTCTTTGCACAACGCTGATAGCACCGTGGGCCTGCGACATTGGCTCAGCTTGGCAAAGCCCATTCCCCGAATGCCCAGCTTAGGGGGCATGGCCAGACTGCTCGTCCTGGAAAGCTGCCTGCCCTTGGAGGCCATACGCAGCCAGGTGGAGGCTAGAGCTGCCCCAGGGCTGCTCTACCATATACCAGTGGTGGAACTGGCCCCCAGGACCGCAGACAGCCGAAAGCCATGTTACCCCTCCCCCATCCCAGGGGTCCTGACCCAGGCACAGCCCAGAACTGGGGCGGGCACGGCGGCTTTGGCTGCCTGCGGCTGTCCATCTCCCCACTGGAGTCATTGCAGCTGGCCCAAAGCCAGGGCTGGCCAGCTGGGTGCCCTGCACAGGGCCTCTCCCCCACCCCTTCCAGCCCTGGCTCGCTCCAAGGTGCCCCCAGAGATATGGGACCCACTGGGCGCTCGGGCTCTAGGCCAGGGCTTGCTGCGACCCCCGCCTCCCGGCCCAGAGGTGCCAGGGGGGGAGGGCAGCTGGAGCACCAGTGGTCCCTCTGTTTTACAGCCAAGGGTGGAATGAAGGTCACCTGCACCAGCCAGGAGCAGGGCTGAGGGGGTCTGGTGTGGGAGGGGCTCAGGGCTGGGGCAGAGAGGTGGGGTAAGGGCTCTGGCTGGAGCCAGGGATGAGGGATTTGAGGTGCAGGCTGCCTGAGGGCTGGGGCAGGGAGACAGAGCTCCCCGCCCTCGCTGCAGCAGCACCTGAGCTGGAGGAGAGCCTCGCCCCCTGGCCACAGCACCTCCGGGGTTGGGGGTGGGCTGTGGGACTGGCACCTCACCCCAGAGGCAGCCCTGCAGCCCCCTGGCCCCCCAAGTCTTCACTCTCCAGGCCCTTGGCAGCCTGCTGCCCAGCCGCACTGTTTATGGGCAACTCAGGTTACCGCCTGCCTGGAAGCTACCCAGCCCGGCCCAGCTGCATTTGAATGGGATTGCCCGTGTGTGTGTGTGTGTTACCCTGGAGCTGAAGATTTGCACTCGTATCACACTGCGCTAGGCCAGCTGCAGAGGAGCAGTGCACCCACACCGGCTGGGGAAGCAACCAGCTCCAGCTGGCAAAGCTGCGTGTGGGCTCTCCAGACACAGGCTGTGGCAGTGGGGGCTGAGCTGAGGTGGCCTTGCCCTGCCAGCTGCTTTGCACGTCACAGGAGGCAGCCCTAGGCACGGGGTGGTACAAGGCACTGGCCAGGCCGAGCTGAGCTGGGAGCCTGGCAGCCGCCAGTGGCACGGCCATGAAGCCTGTGGAGCTCGGGGCCAGGGGAGCTGCAAAGCTGGCAGGTGGGAGAGCCCCAGTTCTGACTGGCTCAAGAGCCAGTGGGTGGCAGGGCGCCAGTTCTGGCTACGCCCGCCGGCGCCTGCCCTGCGGGTGTGGCAGTATAGGCCTGCTGTCCCACGCAGGAAGGTGGGCTGAGCTGGTTCACCCAGCAAGGAGGCCGCCAGGCTGTCGGGGCAGCTGTGCCGGAGGCCCTGGGCAGCTGCATGAAGCTCCCCCGAGAGCCCAGGCTGGGGCTTGCAGGGGCAGTGCCAAGGGCCAGATTCCCATGCGCCCCGGACCCATAACTGTGCCCCCAGCAGGCCGAGCTCTTCTGACAAATCGGCCCCCAAAGACACGTAGACACAGTAGCGCCCGAGCCCAGGACACAGGGCTCTGCTGCCACATGGTGTCCGGGCCCTGCAACATGCAGGCACTTGCTGGGCTTTCAACACCTGTGGGGCTGTGTGCGGTGGGCTGTGCGTGGTGGGCAGCTTGGGGCCATGTGGGGCCATGTGCCGTGTGCAGTGAGCAGCATGGGGTGGTGCCGTGTGTGGTGCGGGGGCCGTGTGGAGCTGTGTGCGGTAGGCAGTGTGGTGTGCAGTGGGCAGCGTGGGGCCGTGTGCGGCTGTGTGCAGTGGGCAGCGTGGGGCTGTGTGCGGCTGTGTGGAACAGGCAGTGTGGGGCCGTGTGCAGCTGTGTGCTGTGGGCAGCATGGGGCTGTGTGTGGCTGTGGGGAGGGTGGGGCTGTGTGCAGCGTGGGGTCGTGTGGGACAAGCAGCGGGGGGCCGTGTGGGGCTATGTGGAACAGGCCGCGTGGGACAGGCAGCGTGGGGCCATGTGTGGCTGTGTGCTGTGGGCAGCGTGGGGCCGCGTGGGACAGGCAGCGAGGGGCCGTGTGCGGCTGTGTGCTGTGGGCAGTGTGGGGCCGTGTGGGGCCACGTGGGACAGGCAGCGGGGGGCCGTGTGCAGCTGTGTGCTGTGGGCAGCGGGGGGCCGTGTGGGGCTATGTGGAATGGGCCGCGTGGGACAGGCAGCGTGGGGCCATGTGTGGCTGTGTGCTGTGGGCAGTGTGGGGCCATGTGGGACAGGCAGCGTGGGGCCGTGTGGGACTGTGGGCAGCGTGGGGCTGTGTGCTGGGTGGGGTCGTGTGGGACAAGCAGCGTGGGGCCGTGTGGGGCTATGTGGAACGGGCCGCGTGGGACAGGCAGCGTGGGGCGGTGTGGGGCTGTGCTGTGGGCAGTGTGGGGCCGTGTGGGGCCGCGTGGGACAGGCAGCGTGGGGCCGTGTGGGGCTGTGGGCAGTGTGGGGTCATGTGGGACAGGCAGCAGGGGGCTGTGTGCAGCGTGGGGTCATGTGAGACAGGCAGTGTGGGGTCATGTGGGACAGGCAGCGTGGGGCCGTGTGGGACAGGCAGTGTGGGGCCGGCAGCGGGGGGCCGTGTGCGGCTGTGTGCTGTGGGCAGCGTGGGGCCGCGTGCGGCTGTGGGCAGCGTGGGGCCATGGGTACTGTCCCACTTTACAGGTGGGGAGGGAGCGGCGCTGCACAGCCCCAGGATGGGGATCTCCGTTTGCCTCCCAGTGCAGCCACCAGCTGCCCGTGCAGGATCTGGCCCCAACGTGGGGAGGACACTGAGGCACAGCCACCATCCTATGCCCAGGGGCAGGGCCCCAGCCCCACTGGTCCCACCAGGCTGGGGTGTTACCTCTTCACAGCTCTTACCACTGGGCACCTCCCTTACACCCTGCCTGGCAGTGGGGAGCATCCCCACCCCTCACAGCCCAGCCTCAAGGGCACATCCCAGCTTCGCCAACCGTCATGGCACCCGAGTCCATGCCCAGCCCCGCCCTTGGGACAGCACCCGACCCCTCAGCCACGAGCAAGGAGGGGGCCCGGCCCGAGCCATGCCCAGCACTACAGCCTAGGGCATTTCCCCAGAGGCCCCCTGGCACGTACTACACGTACTACATGATGGGGTCAAATTTAGCTACGACAGATCAGGAAAGGGATCTTGGAGTTATAGTGGATAGTTCTCTGAAGACATCCACGCAGTGTGCAGCGGCAGTTAGTAAGGCAAATAGGATGTTAGGAATTATTAAAAAAGGGATCGATAATAAGACAAAAGATATCATACTTCCCCTATATAAAACTACGGTACGCCCACATCTCGAGTACTGCGTGCAGATGTGGTCTCCTCACCTCAAAAAAGATATATTGGCATTAGAAAAGGTTCAGAAAAGGGCGACTAAGATGATTAGGGGTTTGGAAAGGGTCCCATATGGGGAGAGGCTAGAGAGACTGGGACTTTTCAGTTTGGAAAAGAGGCGATTGAGGGGCGATATGATAGAGGTATATAAAATCATGAATGGTGTGGAGAAAGTGAATATAGAAAAATTATTTACCTTTTCCCATAATACAAGAACCAGGGGACACCAAATGAAATTGATGGGTAGTAGGTTCAAAACTAATAAAAGGAAATTTTTCTTCACACAGCGCACAGTCAACCTGTGGAACTCCTTGCCCGAGGAGGCTGTGAAGGCCAGGACTCTATTAGGGTTTAAAAAAGAGCTTGATAAATTTTTGCAGGTCAGGTCCATAAATGGCTATTAGCCAGGGATAAAGTATGGTGCCCTAGCCTTCAGTACAAGGGCAGGAGATGGATGGCAGGAGATAAATCACTTGTCTTCTGTTCTCCTTCTCTGGGGCACCTGGCATTGGCCACCGTCGGCAGATGGGATGCTGGGCTTGATGGACCTTTGGGTCTGACCCAGTATGGCCATTCTTATGTTCTTATGGCATTGTGGAAGGGTGAAGCCTGGCTCAGCATCTCCGTGGGCCTCTCACCAGGCCGGTGTGCCACACAGAACCATGGTGTGCCACACAGAACCAGTCTCCGTGGGCTTCTCACCAGGCCCGTGTGCCACACAGAACCAGTCTCTGTGGGCTTCTCACCAGGCCGGTGTGCGCCACACAGAACCAGTCTCCGTGGGCTTCTCACCAGGCCGGTGTGCCACATAGAACCACGGTGACCCTCCCTCCACTGCCGGGGCAGCAGGGCCTTGAGTGCCACTCCCACTAACACAGTGATGGCAGCAGTAGAAGGCTGTTATCTGCATGCAGCCCAGCTCCCAAGGGAGAGGAAGAAAACCACATTGCCTGCTACTGGCAGCACAGCAACGCCCGGACCTGCGGGCTCCAGACTCCGCAAGGGAGGGGTTTCGAACCTGCCACCCCCTGGCCCAGGCCCACATCTCCCAATCCAGTTGCACCCCGTCCTGGCTCCCGCTCCGCCAGACTCCTGTCCCTCTGCCCTGTCTCCTCCCCTCTCCGCCCTGTGACTGAGTCAGGCCTGTTCTGCCTTCTCCACCGGGGCCTGGGCCTTGCAGGGCAGCTCTGGGCCCGCTCTGTTCCTGACCCGCAGATCCCAGGAGAGCCCAGCTCTGCACCTGCCGTCGCAGCCTGAAGCATGCTTGGCGCAGGCCAAACCTGCAGAGACGAGCTGCCAAAGACCTCCCTGCGCACGTGCTAAGCGCCACTTTTCAGAGCTTCTGCCTTGGCCAAACTGGGGCCCAGGGGCGTGGGAAGAGCCGAGCCCCCCACCTAGCACCAGTAACCTTGCCCAACTCCAGGGCCCTGCTCTGAGCCCAGGGCGCGTAGAGCTCCCACCCTGCCAAAAGAAATCCCTGATTTCAAAGGGCAAAACAAGTCTAGGCCTCATCTTTTCTCCCGACGTCTGGAAGCAGAATGGCAGCTGCCGTCAGCTGGAAACCGCACAGCGAGAAGCAACTGAGGCCCGCTCCACGCCCAGCGGAGACGGACGCAGCTGGAAACCGGCACAGCGAGAAGCAACTGAGGCCCGCTCCACGCCCAGCGGAGACGGACGCAGCTGGAAACCGCACAGCGAGAAGCAACTGAGGCCCGCTCCACGCCCGGCGGAGACGGACGCAGCTGGAAACCGGCACAGCGAGAAGCAACTGAGGCCTGCTCCACGCCCAGCGGAGACGGACGCAGCTGGAAACCGGCACAGCGAGAAGCAACTGAGGCCTGCTCCACGCCCAGCGGAGACGGACGCAGCTGGAAACCGCACAGCGAGAAGCAACTGAGGCCCGCTCCACGCCCAGCGGAGACGGACGCAGCTGGAAACCGGCACAGCGAGAAGCAACTGAGGCCCGCTCCACGCCCAGCGGAGACGGACGCAGCTGGAAACCGGCACAGCGAGAAGCAACTGAGGCCCGCTCCACGCCCAGCGGAGACGGACGCAGCTGGAAACCGGCACAGCGAGAAGCAACTGAGGCCCGCTCCACGCCCAGCGGAGACGGACGCAGCTGGAAACCGCACAGCGAGAAGCAACTGAGGCCCGCTCCACGCCCAGCGGAGACGGACGCAGCTGGAAACCGGCACAGCGAGAAGCAACTGAGGCCCGCTCCATGCCCGGCGGAGACGGACGCAGCTGGAAACCGGCACAGCGAGAAGCAACTGAGGCCCGCTCCACGCCCGGCGGAGACGGACGCAGCTGGAAACCGCACAGCGAGAAGCAACTGAGGCCCGCTCCACGCCCAGCGGAGACGGACGCAGCTGGAAACCGGCACAGCGAGAAGCAACTGAGGCCCGCTCCACGCCCAGCGGAGACGGACGCAGCTGGAAACCGCACAGCGAGAAGCAACTGAGGCCCGCTCCACGCCCGGCGGAGACGGACGCAGCTGGAAACCGCACAGCGAGAAGCAACTGAGGCCCGCTCCACGCCCGGCGGAGACGGACGCAGCTGGAAACCGGCACAGCGAGAAGCAACTGAGGCCCGCTCCACGCCCGGCGGAGACGGACGCAGCTGGAAACCGCACAGCGAGAAGCAACTGAGGCCCGCTCCACGCCCAGCGGAGACGGACGCAGCTGGAAACCGCACAGCGAGAAGCAACTGAGGCCCGCTCCACGCCCGGCGGAGACGGACGCAGCTGGAAACCGCACAGCGAGAAGCAACTGAGGCCCGCTCCACGCCCAGCGGAGACGGACGCAGCTGGAAACCGCACAGCGAGAAGCAACTGAGGCCCGCTCCACGCCCAGCGGAGACGGACGCAGCTGGAAACCGCACAGCGAGAAGCAACTGAGGCCCGCTCCACGCCCAGCGGAGACGGACGCAGCTGGAAACCGGCACAGCGAGAAGCAACTGAGGCCCGCTCCACGCCCGGCGGAGACGGACGCAGCTGGAAACCGCACAGCGAGAAGCAACTGAGGCCCGCTCCACGCCCGGCGGAGACGGACGCAGCTGGAAACCGCACAGCGAGAAGCAACTGAGGCCTGCTCCACGCCCGGCGGAGACGGACGCAGCTGGAAACCGCACAGCGAGAAGCAACTGAGGCCCGCTCCACGCCCGGCGGAGACGGACGCAGCTGGAAACCGGCACAGCGAGAAGCAACTGAGGCCTGCTCCACGCCCGGCGGAGACGGACGCAGCTGGAAACCGCACAGCGAGAAGCAACTGAGGCCTGCTCCACGCCCGGCGGAGACGGACGCAGCTGGAAACCGGCACAGCGAGAAGCAACTGAGGCCTGCTCCACGCCCGGCGGAGACGGACGCAGCTGGAAACCGGCACTGCGAGAAGCAACTGAGGCCTGCTCCACGCCCGGCGGAGACGGACGCAGCTGGAAACCGGCACAGCGAGAAGCAACTGAGGCCTGCTCCACGCCCGGCGGAGACGGACGCAGCTGGAAACCGCACAGCGAGAAGCAACTGAGGCCTGCTCCACGCCCGGCGGAGACGGACGCAGCTGGAAACCGCACAGCGAGAAGCAACTGAGGCCTGCTCCACGCCCGGCGGAGACGGACGCAGCTGGAAACCGGCACTGCGAGAAGCAACTGAGGCCTGCTCCACGCCCGGCGGAGACGGACGCAGCTGGAAACCGGCACAGCGAGAAGCAACTGAGGCCTGCTCCACGCCCGGCGGAGACGGACGCAGCTGGAAACCGCACAGCGAGAAGCAACTGAGGCCTGCTCCACGCCCGGCGGAGACGGACGCAGCTGGAAACCGCACAGCGAGAAGCAACTGAGGCCCGCTCCACGCCCGGCGGAGACGGACGCAGCTGGAAACCGGCACTGCGAGAAGCAACTGAGGCCTGCTCCACGCCCGGCGGAGACGGACGCAGCTGGAAACCGCACAGCGAGAAGCAACTGAGGCCTGCTCCACGCCCGGCGGAGACGGACGCAGCTGGAAACCGCACAGCGAGAAGCAACTGAGGCCCGCTCCACGCCCAGCGGAGACGGACGCAGCTGGAAACCGGCACAGCGAGAAGCAACTGAGGCCTGCTCCACGCCCAGCGGAGACGGACGCAGCTGGAAACCGGCACAGCGAGAAGCAACTGAGGCCTGCTCCACGCCCGGCGGAGACGGACGCAGCTGGAAACCGCACAGCGAGAAGCAACTGAGGCCCGCTCCACGCCCGGCGGAGACGGACGCAGCTGGAAACCGGCACAGCGAGAAGCAACTGAGGCCCGCTCCACGCCCGGCGGAGACGGACGCAGCTGGAAACCGGCACAGCGAGAAGCAACTGAGGCCTGCTCCACGCCCGGCGGAGACGGACGCAGCTGTGGTCGCTCTCCTGGAGTGCCCGGCAGGGATGTGCAAAGTGCTCAGGGCCTCCTTGGCAACCCCAGGGCCCCTCGCAGCCGTGAGACGCGAGGGAGAGTCGACGTGGCCTCCAGCTATGCCAGTCTCCTGCTGGAGCTGGTCTTCTCCCTGAGCGAGGAGCTGCCCTGAGAAAGGGGCTTTGGTGCCAGGACGCGTGAGGCAGCTGTCGTAATTATAGTATGACTGGAGCTTCACGTCTCCTAGAGCTGGAAGGGACCTTGGGAGGTCATCTGGTCCAGTACCCTGCCCTCTCGGCAGGGCCAAGCACCAGCCCTGGCTTCTATTTGCCCCAGTCCCTAAACGGCCCCCTCAAGGATTGAGCTCACAACCCTGGGGCTTAGCAGGCTGCTGCTCAAACCACTGCGCTATCCCACCCATTACCGGGCCCTTGGGCAGCTCCCAAGAGCCCTTACATCCTCCTCCCCAGGGACAAGAGGGCGGCAGACACAGCACCAGCTGCCAGGAGGGAGGGAAGCCGGGGCCCAGGCCCAGCTGCTCGCAGGTGCAGAGAGGCCCTGAATGCCGCAGTAACCCAGGAGGGCCTGGGCAATGCACCAGCTCAGTGGGCAGCCTGCAGCAGTGCCGGGAATCCGCTGGCTGGGGACTGGCCTCTGGCAGGGAGGCCGTGGCCCTTGCAGGCAGCCGTTGAGCTGCACCCCCTGCCACACACCGAGCCGGGAGAAGCCGTTTGCTCTGTCTTTAATGGGGCGCCTGGTGGCTGCCGCGGGCGGTCGCGGAGCAGCTCGCCCGAGCGCGAGTGGGGAGAACCCGACAGGCAGCTCTCAGGCCTGCCCAGAGACCCCGCGCAGTAAAGGGGGTCTCGGGAGGAGGTGGCTGGGCTGGGTGTAGGCGGGCTCCAAAGGCGCTGAGGAGGGGCTGCGGCCAAGCCCCCCTTGCCACGCTGCTGGGCTGGTCCGTCCTGCCGAGGCACCGCCCCAGCCGGGGGCACAGCCACTGCTCCCCAGGGATGGCGGCTGGATTCTTCTCCTTCCCCGGCTGCTGGGAGCAGAAGCCCTGCGGTGCCCCTGCCGGTGCTGAGCCGGAAGCCGCGGCGGTCACCTTGTCCTGCGCTGCAAGCGCCACAGCAGCCAGCGGGCGAGGAAGGGCCAGAGCAGCAGGAAGAGCAGGGTGCGCGCCCGGGGCCAGCCCCACGGCTTCTGCGGGAGACAAGCACAGGGCAGAGGGAGGGGTTGGCTCCTGGGGCTGGGAGACGGTGCAGGGACTGGGAGGGGGAGGGCATCAGCTGCTCCATTAGCGTCTTCAGCTCGTTAACCTCGCCCTGGCCTTAGGGAGAGCCCAGCCACAGCGCCATGCTGCCGCCGGTCAGCGCAGGGTCACCCATCTCCCAGGGGTGACAGGCGGGACCCACCCCCACCCCCACCCGGCGCGGGCACCCAGCTGAGCCGGGGCCCCCAGAGTCAGTGGGGAAGAGACGCTGGTTCCCAGGTCCCAGCCCACTGCTTTCGCGGCTCACAGCCCTGCCCTGGCTGGGGACCTGCTGTGGGCGCCTGGGCCCGGGCGCTGATGTGGCCAGAGCCCTGTGCAGCAGCGAGTCCTCCAGCCCCTGGTGGGGGCCAGCGCAGCGCCTGGCTGGGCCCAGCCCGAGGGGCTCTGGGTCCTGGGCTGCTCTGCCAGCCATGGGGGTGGCTCAAGGGCTGCTGAGGAGGGAGCCGGGCCTGTATCCCCTCCCTCTTTGAGTCCCTCCCAGCCCAGGGCCTGTGTCGCTCAGCCCCTGACCCCAGCCGGCTGCAGCTCAACTGCAGGGAAGCCCAGGGCTGGGGCCACAAGCCCCCCGTACCTGCATGCCAAGCGAGGCCAGCGGCGGCCCAGGGGTGGATTCGCACTCGTGTGCCTGAAAGACAGAAAGGGGCTCAGCTCAGCACCTGGCAGCCAGGGGGTGGGGCTGGCAGGAGAGGCTGGGCACAGGGACGGGAGCCAGCACCACCGTTCTCACCGCATGACCCCCGCCCCGGAGGCAGCCAGGGGTCCCCATCCCAGGTCACGGGGCAACGGCTCCTGCTCTGTGCGCTGGGGCCACCCGCCACTGCGGATCCAGACGCCGGCATGAGCCCCGTCCCACTGCCCAGAGCAGAGCCCCGGGACTCCCCACCCCCGCCCGGCCCAGACCTGTGCAGCACTCAGCGCTTCCAGCTGGCTCAGCCTCTTCCGGACGCTGCGCATGTCCTCCTGCAGGGCACGGACTGCGCCCTCCAGCTGCCGCTGCAGCCTTGTGCTGGCCAGGCCCTCCCGGGCAGCGTCACACCAGTCCCCCGGGGCCCCAGCAGCTGGGGCAGCCTGCGGCGCTGCAGGGGAAGGGCAAACAAGGGCAGTGCTCAGAGAGGACAGCAGCTGCGGCGAGCGCCCTCCACGGGCGAGGGAGGCGGCTGCCCAGGCCAAGGCCAAGCACACACAGCTGGGGCCAGGCTGGGCAGCACACATGGGTTGGGAGGACCTCTGGGTCTGCTCCCTGCGGCCCAGCCCAGCACTTCCAAAGCGCTCAGCTCTGCCTGAGGCGGGCCAGGCCCGGCCCACATGCTACTCAGCTCAGGAACGAAGCACCTCTGACCCCGGCGCCTCAGCTCCTCGGCAAGGCTGGCTGGGACCCGCCAGGCAGGGCACCTGCAGCCCCCGCGGGGCAGGGACTCAGCCAGCGGCTCCACACCGAGGCACGCGCGGGTTTGCACCCCCGCGGGAACACGCGGCCGGCTGCTGGCGTTCTGCTGCTCAGCCCTGACTACCCCTGGGCCGCCCAAGCGCTCGGCTTCCAGGGAGCCCTGCCCATGACCCCCTTCCCTTGGGGACAGCCTGGCTGGGGATGGGCTCGCCCCCAGCCACTCCCGCAGGCGGCTGCATGGCGCTGCCTTCCTGGTGGGAGACAGGCCGTAAGGTCCTGCACTGTCCTGGCCGCTGCCCGCTGGCGAGCTGCGGGGCTCTGCCCGTTCCAGCCAGGCTGCACTCAGCACGCCAGCTCCGGGCGCAGGACACAGCCCAGCAGCACATGCATGGCGGCGGGCAGGGATCAGGCCAGCCAAGCACGGACGCCCAGCCGGGCAGCCTGGCGAGCACCACCAGCTATGGACGAGGCAGCTGCAGGGGGGCACCCGGCAGGAGTGAGCGTGCGCAATGGAGTCTGCCAGCCCGAGTCACAGCCAGGCCCGCGGCCGCCCAAGCACACGCCTGGGTCGGGGAAGGGCGAGAACCCAGGAGTCCCAGCTCCCTGCCCGCTGCTCTGCCCTGCCCGGCCCAGCTCCTCCTGTCGTGCCCCCTGGCCCAGGGCACAGCCAAGGAGACACCACCACAGAGCCCGGCTCGGCAGGCCAGCGCGGGCCACGGAGGGGCCCTGCCAGCTCCAGCGCACCGGGGCTGCCCCTTTCGGCAGCGCTCGGGAGCAGAGAGCAGGGCCAGGCACCTTCCCCAGGGGAGCAGGCCCAGGGGTCACTCTGCCCCACGCAGCCCCTGGCGGCCTTCGCCCCAGGCCTGTTACACGTTAACCTCTCAAGGCCAAGCAGCCTGGGAGGAGGCGGGGGGACGGAGTCTGCTTCCAGGGGGCAGGAGCCCAGCACCCGCCCTGCCACGTCTATTTCACAGCCGGGCCACCTGGGGTGGGAGCCCTGCGGCCCCGCAGGCGGGAGCCCGGCACTCCCCTGCCTGTCTGCCCGCCCAAACCAGCCACGTGGAACCCAACTCCTGGCAAACCCCGAGACAGGCCCCTGGGTGGCCCCAGCACCCCGACACCCCCTCTCAGCCCGGCCTACGCCTGCCATTGAGGTTGGGGCCTCTGCCCCTCCCCCGGCACCAAGGCCCCAGGCTCTGCCCCTCGGCACGGGGGTCCTGAGCTCTCCCCGCCCAGCACCAAGGCCCAAGCCAGCCCCCGGGCGCAACACCCACCTGTCTCTGTGCGTTCGCCTGGCTCCCCTTGCTGGCGGGTGTCCGGCGCTGGGCCGGGGTCCGGGCAGGGCGGGTGAGAACTGCTCAGGCAGAGGCTCAGCCCTACCACGCACTGATCAGGCTGCAGGTAGAAGGGCGGCAGTGAGAACCCCGAGTGCCAGGGGATGCGGTGCCCAACCACTCCTGAGCCGGTGCCAGCTGGGCACACAGGGGACCAGGACACTAGGTGTCCCCTGTCAATAGACACAGCTGGGCAAGGCGAGCTGCCTAGTGGTTAGTGCAGGGAGGCTGGGAGCCAGGACTCCCTGCCCAGCACTGCCACGGTGTGAACCACTCACCAGCCCTACCCCGCCTCTCCCTGTAACCCAGCCCCCCACATCCCCCTGCTCTGCCTCCGCCCCCACCCCAGCTCTCCCTGTAACCCAGCTCCCACGTCCCCCTTCTCCACCCCCAGCCCCTATCCCGCCCCTCCCTGTAACCCAGCCCCCCACATCCCCCTTCTCCACCCCCAGCCCCTATCCCGCCCCTCCCTGTAACCCAGCCCCCCACATCCCCCTGCTCTGCCCCCACCCCCACCCCAGCTCTCCCTGTAACCCAGCTTCCACGTCCCCCTTCTCCACCCCCAGCCCCTAACCCGCCTCTCCCTGTAACCCAGCCCCCCACATCCCCCTGCTCTGCCTCCACCCCAGCTCTCCCTGTAACCCAGCCCCCCACATCCCCCTTCTCCACCCCCAGCCCCTATCCCGCCTCTCCCTGTAACCCAGCCCCCCACATCCCCCTGCTCTGCCTCCGCCCCCACCCCAGCTCTCCCTGTAACCCAGCTCCCACGTCCCCCTTCTCCACCCCCAGCCCCTATCCCGCCCCTCCCTGTAACCCAGCCCCCCACATCCCCCTGCTCTGCCCCCACCCCAGCTCTCCCTGTAACCCAGCCCCCCACATCCCCCTGCTCTGCCTCTGCCCCCACCCCAGCTCTCCCTGTAACCCAGCTCCCACGTCCCCCTTCTCCACCCCCAGCCCCTATCCCGCCCCTCCCTGTAACCCAGCCCCCCACATCCCCCTGCTCTGCCCCCACCCCCTAACCCGCCTCTCCCTGTAACCCAGCCCCCCACATCCCCCTGCTCTGCCTCCGCCCCCACCCCAGCTCTCCCTGTAACCCAGCCCCCCACATCCCCCTGCTCTGCCTCCGCCCCCACCCCAGCTCTCCCTGTAACCCAGCCCCCCACATCCCCCTGCTCTGCCTCCGCCCCCACCCCAGCTCTCCCTGTAACCCAGCCCCCCACATCCCCCTGCTCTGCCTCCGCCCCCACCCCAGCTCTCCCTGTAACCCAGCTCCCACGTCCCCCTTCTCCACCCCCAGCCCCTATCCCGCCTCTCCCTGTAACCCAGCCCCCCACATCCCCCTGCTCTGCCCCCACCCCAGCTCTCCCTGTAACCCAGCTTCCACGTCCCCCTTCTCCACCCCCAGCCCCTACCCCGCCTCTCCCTGTAACCCAGCCCCCCACATCCCCCTGCTCTGCCTCCACCCCCTACCCCAGCTCTCCCTGTAACCCAGCTCCCCACATCCCCCTTCTCCACCCCCAGCCCCTATCCCGCCTCTCCCTGTAACCCAGCCCCCCACATCCCCCTGCTCTGCCCCCACCCCAGCTCTCCCTGTAACCCAGCCCCCCATGTCCCCCTGCTCTGCCCCCACCCCCTAACCCGCCTCTCCCTGTAACCCAGCCCCCCACATCCCCCTGCTCTGCCTCTGCCCCCACCCCAGCTCTCCCTGTAACCCAGCCCCCCACATCCCCCTGCTCTGCCCCCACCCCCTACCCCAGCTCTCCCTGTAACCCAGCTCCCATGTCCCCCTTCTCCACCCCCAGCCCCTATCCCGCCTCTCCCTGTAACCCAGCCCCCCACATCCCCCTGCTCTGCCCCCACCCCAGCTCTCCCTGTAACCCAGGCCCCCACATCCCCCTGCTCTGCCTCCACCCCCTACCCCAGCTCTCCCTGTAACCCAGCCCCCCACATCCCCCTTCTCCACCCCCAGCCCCTATCCCGCCTCTCCCTGTAACCCAGCCCCCCACATCCCCCTGCTCTGCCTCCACCCCCTACCCCAGCTCTCCCTGTAACCCAGCCCCCCATGTCCCCCTGCTCTGCCCCCACCCCCTAACCCGCCTCTCCCTGTAACCCAGCCCCCCACGTCCCCCTGCTCTGCCCCCACCCCCTAACCCGCCTCTCCCTGTAACCCAGCCCCCCACATCCCCCTGCTCTGCCCCCACCCCAGCTCTCCCTGTAACCCAGGCCCCCATGTCCCCCTTCTCCACCCCCAGCCCCTACCCCGCCTCTCCCTGTAACCCAGCCCCCCACATCCCCCTGCTCTGCCCCCACCCCCTACCCCAGCTCTCCCTGTAACCCAGCCCCCGACATCCCCCTGCTCTGCCCCCACCCCCTACCCCAGCTCTCCCTGTAACCCAGCTCCCCACATCCCCCTGCTCTGCCCCCACCCCCTAACCTGCCTCTCCCTGTAACCCAGGCCCCCATATCCCCCTTCTCTGCCTAGTCCCTATCCCAGCTCTCCCAGTAACCAAGCTCCCCACAGACCACAAGCCTCAATACAATCCCAGCCTTCTCCACCTCCATGCAAAGAGGGGGGCCACAGGCTCCCTGCCGGACTGGACCTTACAGCCTGTGAGCTCGGGGTGAGCCCCCGGCCCAGCCCTTGGGAACCCCTGATTTATCTTGCCACCCAAGGACTAGCTGGAAGCAGCCAGCAAAAGCTGCGGGGGTGCAGGGGATCCTGCAGTAAACCCAGCTTGCACCCAGCACAGACACCCCTCCTCCCCTGCACCAGGGCAAGTGACACCCAGCCCCATTTGCATAAACTGCAGCAGCCACACCCCCTCCTAACCCCACTACAGGGAATCAGGCCAAGCTCCGCCCATGAAGCCCTTGAGTGGCAGCCCTGGTGGCTCCGCCAGGGACACTGAGGCAGGAGCAGGGCGGGTGGCACAAGGACTAGAGCCCTCCTCCCATGGCCCCCAAGCAGGGTGCAGGGGTCGCACACGCACGGCCCGAGCCGGTTGTGCTCTGCAGGGAGCGTGGCCCTGCCCGTGCACACGCAGGCAGCAGTGCGGGGCCCCCAGCTCGGAGCAGCTCTCCGTGGCCAGGGGGTGGGAGGTTTGCTACTGCCCGGATTCCCGGGGACCGGCAGAGCCCAGGGCTGCAGGGGACACGGGGTTCTCCGCGCGGGGGCCAGAGGGAACACAGCCCCAGCTGGGCAGGGGCAAGGAAGGACAGGCTGCAGGGGAGCCAGGCCTGGCACAGCACTGAGTGTGGGGGAAATCGGGGAGCCGGGCCGGATGCAGCGGAGGGGGTGGGGGTGAAATGGGGGTGTTGGGCTGAGGGCAGGCAGGGGAGGTGAGGGTGAAATGGGGGCGCTGTGTCAAGGGCAGGTGGGGGAGGGTGTGAAATGGGGGCGCTGTGCCGAGGGCAGGTGGGAGAGGGGTTGAAACGGGGGCGCTGCACTGAGGGCAGGCGGGGGCAGGGGTGAAACGGGGGCGCTGGGCCGAGGACAGGCAGAGGCAGGGGTGAAATGGGGGGCGCTGGGCCAAGGGCAGGCAGGGGCAGGGGTGAAACGGGGGCGCTGGGCCAAGGGCAGGCAGAGGCAGGGGTGAAATGGGGGTGCTGGACCGAGAGCAGGAAGGGGCAGGGGTGAAACGGGGGGCACTGGGCTGAGGGCAGGCAGGGACAGGGGTGAAATGGGGGTGCTGGACCAAGAGCAGGCAGGGGCAGGGGTGAAACGGGGGGCACTGGGCTGAGGGCAGGCAGGGACAGGGGTGAAATGGGGGTGTTGGACCAAGAGCAGGCAGGGGCAGGGGTGAAACGGGGGGTGCTGGGCCAAGGGCAGGCAGGGGCAGGGTTGAAACGGGGGGCACTGGGCTGAGGGCACGCAGGGGCAGGGTGAAACAGGGGGCGCTGGGCTGAGGGCAGGCAGGGGCAGGGGTGAAATAGGGGTGCTGGGCCGAGGGCAGGCAGGGGCAGGGGTGAAACAGGGGGCGCTGGGCTGAGGGCAGGCAGGGGCAGGGGTGAAATAGGGGTGCTGGACCGAGAGCAGGCAGGGGCAAGGGTGAAACGGGGGGCGCTGGGCCTAGGGCAGGCAGGGGCAGGGGTGAAATGGGGGTGCTGGACCCAGAGCAGGCAGGGGCAGGGGTGAAACGGGGGGTGCTGGGCCGAGGGCAGGCAGGGGCAGGGGTGAAATGGGGGGCGCTGGGCCTAGGGCAGGCAGAGGCAGGGGTGAAATGGGGGTGCTGGACCCAGAGCAGGCAGGGGCAGGGGTGAAACGGGGGGTGCTGGGCCGAGGGCAGGCAGGGGCAGGGGTGAAATAGGGGTGCTGGACCGAGAGCAGGCAGGGGCAAGGGTGAAACGGGGGGCGCTGGGCCTAGGGCAGGCAGGGGCAGGGGTGAAATGGGGGTGCTGGACCCAGAGCAGGCAGGGGCAGGGGTGAAACGGGGGGTGCTGGGCCGAGGGCAGGCAGGGGCAGGAGTGAAATGGGGGGCGCTGGGCCTAGGGCAGGCAGAGGCAGGGGTGAAATGGGGGTGCTGGACCCAGAGCAGGCAGGGGCGAAACGGGGGGTGCTGGGCCGAGGGCAGGCAGGGGCAGGGGTGAAACGGGGGGCGCTGGGCTGAGGGCAGGCAGGGGCAGGGGTGAAATGGGGGTGCTGGGCCAAGGGCAGGCAGGGGCAGGGGTGAAACGGGGGGCACTGGGCTGAGGGCACGCAGGGGCAGGGGTGAAACAGGGGGCGCTGGGCCGAGGGCAGGCAGGGGCAGGGGTGAAATAGGGGTGCTGGGCCAAGGGCAGGCAGGGGCAGGGGTGAAACGGGGGGCACTGGGCCGAGGGCAGGCAGGGGCAGGGGTGAAACGGGGGGCGCTGGGCTGAGGGCAGGCAGAGGCAGGGGTGAAATGGGGGTGCTGGACCCAGAGCAGGCAGGGGCAGGGGTGAAACGGGGGGTGCTGGGCCGAGGGCAGGCAGGGGCAGGGGTGAAATAGGGGTGCTGGACCGAGAGCAGGCAGGGGCAAGGGTGAAACGGGGGGCGCTGGGCCTAGGGCAGGCAGGGGCAAGGGTGAAACGGGGGGCGCTGGGCCTAGGGCAGGCAGGGGCAGGGGTGAAATGGGGGTGCTGGACCCAGAGCAGGCAGGGGCAGGGGTGAAACGGGGGGTGCTGGGCCGAGGGCAGGCAGGGGCAGGAGTGAAATGGGGGGCGCTGGGCCTAGGGCAGGCAGAGGCAGGGGTGAAATGGGGGTGCTGGACCCAGAGCAGGCAGGGGCGAAACGGGGGGTGCTGGGCCGAGGGCAGGCAGGGGCAGGGGTGAAACGGGGGGCGCTGGGCTGAGGGCAGGCAGGGGCAGGGGTGAAATGGGGGTGCTGGGCCAAGGGCAGGCAGGGGCAGGGGTGAAACGGGGGGCACTGGGCTGAGGGCACGCAGGGGCAGGGGTGAAACAGGGGGCGCTGGGCCGAGGGCAGGCAGGGGCAGGGGTGAAATAGGGGTGCTGGGCCAAGGGCAGGCAGGGGCAGGGGTGAAACAGGGGGCACTGGGCCGAGGGCAGGCAGGGGCAGGGGTGAAACGGGGGGCGCTGGGCCTAGGGCAGGCAGGGGCAGGGGTGAAATAGGGGTGCTGGACCGAGAGCAGGCAGGGGCAAGGGTGAAACGGGGGGCGCTGGGCCAAGGGCAGGCAGGGGCAGGGGTGAAATGGGGGGCGCTGGGCCTAGGGCAGGCAGAGGCAGGGGTGAAATGGGGGTGCTGGACCCAGAGCAGGCAGGGGCAGGGGTGAAACGGGGGGTGCTGGGCCGAGGGCAGGCAGGGGCAGGGGTGAAACGGGGGGTGCTGGGCCGAGGGCAGGCAGGGGCAAGGGTGAAACGGGGGGCGCTGGGCTGAGGGCAGGCAGGGGCAGGGGTGAAACAGGGGGCGCTGGGCCAAGGGCAGGCAGGGGCAGGGGTGAAATAGGGGCGCTGGGCCGAGGGCAGGCAGGGGTGAAACGGGGGGCGCTGGGCCTAGGGCAGGCAGGGGCAGGGGTGAAATAGGGGTGCTGGACCGAGAGCAGGCAGGGGCAAGGGTGAAACGGGGGGCGCTGGGCCAAGGGCAGGCAGGGGCAGGGGTGAAACGGGGGCGCTGGTGTAATGGGGGCTCTGGGCCGTGCACAGGAGGGGACAGCTCTGCAGGAGAGCCGATCCCTTGCCAGAGGAGCACTGTGGGCCCGGACTGAGCCCTGGGGCGGCGTTACCTGGCCGGACTCAGTCTGCTCCAGGGTGTCACCGCAAACTTTGCTTTGTGCACCGTCAGGCTCTTGGCTGCTCTCGAGGGCTCGGTCAGCTTGGCCCAGCTCCCTGCCTGGAACGGGGACGCACGGCTCAGCTGAGGCTGGGAGCTGTGTTCCGCCCAACCCCCTGTGCCGGCTGCCACATGCCCCTGTGCCCTTCAGGGCTACGTCTACACTAGCCCCAAACTTCAAAATGGCCACGCAAATGGCCATTTTGAAGTTTACTCATGAAGCGCTGAAATGCATATTCAGCGCCTCATTAGCATGCAGGCGGCTGCGGCACTTCGAAATTGACGCGCCTCGCCATCGTGTGGCTCGTCCCGACGGGGCTCCTTTTCAGAAGGACCCCGCCTACTTCAAAGTCCCCTTATTCCTATGCGCAGATGGGAATAAGGGGACTTCGAAGTAGGCGAGGTCCTTTCGAGAAGGAGCCCCGTCGGGACGAGCCGCGTGGCGGCGAAGCGCGTCAATTTCGAATTTCCATTTCCATCTCAATTTCAATTTCCATTTTCGTGGCCATTTTGAAGTTTGGGGCTAGTGTAGACACGGCCCAGGTGTGGGCCCTGCCCTGCCCCCGACTACAGGTGCCAAGGACAGGACACCAGGTGGGTTCCCCTCCCCAGAGGGCCCCAGCTGTGCTCTGCAGAGTGAGGAACTCACCTCATGCCCCTTTCGCCATGGGGAATGGGCTGCCCAGGAGTCACCACTGGGCCCACTGCTCCCCAGGGCTCGAATCCCACTTCCACCCTGCCCTGGACACCTCTCTGCATGGCCCCACGTTCCCAGGCTGCTCCAGGATCCCTAAGTGGGAGCGACTGCTCCCGGGGTCCGGGCTGACAGCAACACGATCCGTGGGCAGCACACGGGGCCAGCAGCTGCCCTGGGTCTTTCACAGGCCTGGGCGAGAGGGGCTGGGGGTTACGCTGCATCCTTTGTCCACTCCCGTCAGGATTTTCTAGAGCTCTACAATGGCCCTCCTTAGTCCTCTCCCTACCAAGCTGAAAAGCCCCAGTGCCATCGCTCTCCCCTTGTGGGGAGGCCCTTTCGCGCCCCTCGTTATATCTGTTGCGCTTCTCTGAACCTTTTCTACTTCTGAGGTATCTGTTATGGGGTGGGGCAGCCACGCCCGCAGGCAGCAGTCAAGATGTGGGAGTCCCACGGATCATATTCTCTTTTCCCTTAAGGGGTCCTACCACCCTGTTCGCCTTGACTGTCACTGCGCCTCGAGTGGACGTTTTCCCAGTGGTGACGCCAAGTCTCTTTGTGAAGTGGTAACAGCTAATTGCATAGAATCCTGGGGCTGGACGGCACCTCAGCAGGTCGTCAAGTCCAGTCCCTGCCCCAGGCAGGACCAACCCCACTAACCCATCCCAGCCAGAACGTTTAGACCCCACCATTGTGCATCCCCACCTGGGGAACGCTTTGCCAGCGGACACTGGGAAGGCTGCGTGCATAAGAAAGTACTAGATACGCTCACGAAGGACAGAGCCAGCAACAGCGACAAGCCAGGCTGAGCAGGGCCGGTGCCCCATCTCTGCTTGTCAGAGGCTGGCAATGGGCAGCAGGGGCTGGCTCACTACCTGATCGCCTGTCGTGTTCACCCCGCTGGGCACTGGCCGCCGTCGGAACGCAGGGCTGGGTGCACCTTTGCTCTGAGCCAGCGGGGCCCCGCTGGTGTCCTGACAGCCATTCTGCAGCGTTCAGACAGGAAACCCTCCCAGTGCTGCCGTTCCCGAATGGCGGCCCACTGAACCGAGCCCCCAGCACTGCAGCAGGACACAGCTGCAGGTTGGTTTGAAAGTCTCCTTGGTTCCAATCAATGACTAAAAGCAAAGGGGCTCTGGAGCGAGGCGCCGCCCCTCCCTCTGCCTGGGGTTGGAGTCAGCAGCCCCACAGGTCTCTCCTAAGCAACGCTGCCCCATAGGCAGCCCAAGGCCCCAGGGGCGGCTTCCCAGGGGGTGCTTGGCTGTCTCGAGTGGCAGCCGTGCCTGCTACCTCAGGCTCTGCGTGGGCAGGTGGCAAATAAGAGCACTTCTCTGATGCAGCAGTGACTGGCGGATGAGAGCCCCGAGGCGCCGAGACACAGGCCATCCTGCTGCAGGGCGTAAGTCAGGCACACGGTGCCGGGGTGGATATCCCAGTGTTCCCACCGCGCAGAGGGTGCTGGTCGGGCAGAGGCAGGACAGGGACCCCTGGGCACAAGCCATTAGCTACCGGAAGGTGAAGTCAGTGAAGCTCCCAGTTTACATCAGCTGAGGATCTGCCCTGAAGCTGCCCTGGCCAGACTCTGCTCCCATCTGCAATGGCTCCCGCTGCCATCTCGACAGGGGGACTCTGCCCAAACTCAGCAGGGCCCTCCTGTCACACCCAGGGCAGCTCCGAGGCAGGGCTCATATCATCAGAGCTGCTCACAGGCCCCCCCATGTCCTGGACCCAGCAGGAGGGGAAGTGCTGGCAGCAGCCAAACGCTGCTCAGTGCCTCCGGGGCTGGAAGCTGCTCCCGGGCAAAGGGCAGATCCTGGCCCAGGTAGCAGCTCTGCCAGCAGGCTGGGAGCCACGGGCAAAGGAGTTTGCCCTCAGACCGGCACAGCTGGGGGCAGCTCGAGTGACCCTGGTTTGAACTCTCCTGGCAAGGAAGCAAGTGGCAGCTGATGTCTTAAAGGTCAGAGAAGACGTCACCATGAACACCGGGCTGCTGCATTTAACCAGCCAGCCCAGCCGAGGGGAGAGTGGCTGAGCTCCCAGCAGGGGTGGGATGTCAGAGCCCAGCCTGGCTCTCCTCCGGCTCCCTGCAGAGGAGGGTCCCAGGCAACATTCCCTCTGATCGGTCCCACCCACATGTAATTTGTTTCATCTATGTGTGTAATAAATTTTATGTGCACCAAGGTGTATGCAAATGTGAACCACCCACAGAAACAAAAAATGCAACTGGGGACACTGGAATCTCTCCTGGGGGGCTGCCCAAGCGCCCAGTGTGCAGAGAACATGGCTGCCAGGCTCCCCCACACAACCAGCATGAAGGAAATAAACCAGGGTCACGTTCGAGTTCGGAGCAAGCCCAGGGCCAGCCCTCCAGGTGCCTGTAATCTCCTCCCCCATCTCCCGACCCCCTTCGCAGCACTTGGAGGGTGGGAAAGTGCTCAGCCGCTGCTGCACAAACCCGTGCCAGGCAATGCCAGCTTAGCAGGTGCTGCTGGGCCAACACTGCGCTGCCAATGAGGGCACATGACCCGGGAGCCGTGTAACTGGAAGAGGAAGGATGGGCCAGTGGTAAGAGCTGTAGCCTGCATCTGAGAACTGCTCTGTCACAGCCTCCCTATATAACCCTGTGTGGTGACGGAGCCAGTCAGTACCTGCACAGAGGGAACTGAGAGATGCTCCGATACTACACTGACGAGGCTGGATCAGTACCTGTTAAGGACAGCCAGGGAGCCGGAAGGGATGGCCCATTTCCATCATGGGCGGGGGCATGCAGGAACCAGCCCAAGGAAGAACTGCTTCTGGAGGGGGAAACTGAGGCACAGAGCAGCCAAACAGCTTGGTCAAGTCCTCACAATGAGATCATGGCAGAGCTTAGGCTCGAACCCAAGAATCCTGCATCCCTGACGGCAGCTCAGCCCAGCCCTACTTACCAGCCTTCTTGAAGAAGGACTCGGGAGGCCTGGGCATGTCGTGTATCACCTCGTAGAGAGGTTGGAAGAATGCAAACACATCCTCCGACGTCTCCCCTGCTGGTGTTGTGTCTATGACCTGCAAAGAACCCAGAGCTCCTATGTCCCCAGGCTGGAGGCTGAGGGCCCCGCGCTAAGGCAATGGTTTTAACCCCTGGGGTGGAGCCTGGAAGCAGGTGCGACCGAGAGAGCCACTTTGGGCAGGCGCACACATGCCCTGCAAGCTCTGCCAGGACACCTCTGCTCTTGAGCTGCCCTGGTTCTCCCAGCCTGGCACCTTCCCCAGCTCTGCCAGTCCCCTGCCCTCCCCACCCCCAATGACTCTGAATCCAGGCCCTCCTCGGTGAGCTGCCTGGGGCCATAGCGAGGGCACCAGGGCCGGGGCATACCCAGGTGTGGGGAGCGAGTGGCCCAGCCCCACAAGCCGTACGCAGCAGGGAAGCGAGGAGCTCTGTACCTCCTGGGCTATCTTCTTCAGCTCCGAGACATATGCAGCCATGGCCTCCTCCCTGGACATCTTCCCCAGCCTGTTCCACGCGTCCCTGCCAACCAGAAGGTCTCATCACTGAAGCCCCAGGAACCAGGCTACAGCTCTCTTGCCCAGTGGTCTCTTTCCCAGCCTTACCACTTATACCGGCCGATGGGGTCCCAGAACCCAGGCCGGGGGATCTCACAGCTGCCCACTGTCGCCTGCTTGTAGTAGCTGTAGAACCGGAGCATCACCTCGTAGGGGGGGCGGTAGGAGCCTAGAACACACACAAACCCATCAGAGCAGGAGCCACTTCCCCACCACCCCCACTCGGGGCCTGGCCCAGGCTCTGCCCACGGGGGCAGGACCACGCGCTGCTGGAGTTCTGCCCTTCGGCGGGGGCACGGCGCCCACGCGCCCACCTGGTCACGGAAGGACCCAGGAGCCAGGGAGCTCAGCACCGTCCGGCCTCAGCTCCCGCTCGGGTCCAGGCTGCCTCCCGAGCACACCGGCTGCGGCGCGTTGCTGTGCGCGGCGGCGGCGGCCCGCCCCAGAGCCAGCTGCACGTCGGCAGCCAGCGGAGCCGCCCGTGGCGGGGTAAGGACGTGGGAGCGGGAATCGGCGGCTGCATAAAGAGGGTCACGGCCACGGCCACGGCCACGGCGCTCCCCGCCTCTCTCCGCCCGGGCAGCACCGCCCGAGATCGGGCCCGCGGAGCCCCGGCTGCAGCGCACGTCCCCGCCTCTGCCCGCTCGCGCCCCGGGAGATCCCCGCGCGCCCGCCCGGCGCTCACCGCCCCGGGGCAGCGCCTGGATCACCCCGGCGGCCGCCCGGAACTGCCGCTGGCAGCCCGGCTCCATCCCCCGCCGGATCGGGCCCTTCCCGGGGCTGCGGAGCCGGGCTCGGGGCGCGCCTGGGACGGACGGGCAGCCGGGGGGGGCTGCAGCGCTGGCCCGGCCCGGCCCGGGACGGGACCCCCGTAACCCACGGCCCCCGCTCGAGCCACCGGCCCGGCCCCCAGCCCCGAACCGCTGATCCAGCGCCACCTCCCGGGGCGGGGCGCGGAGACCGATCTCACCAATAGCCACATGTCTTCCATTCACTCGCCACACTTCGACCAATCAGCACCGGACTTTCAAAACGATGCGAATAAGCGCCTCCACGCAGAGCCCAATCAGCGCTCGCGGTGAGATCAGGCGGGGCTGGAGCGGGGTCAAGCCGCCACCGCACCAGAACAGCGCCCCCTGCCGGGCCGGCGACTGGCTGCAGACAGCTCACCTGGGGCGGCAGCGCCCCCTGCCGGGCCATGGATGGGCAGCTCACAGCTCAGCTGGGGCAGCAGTGACCTCTGCAGGGCTGAGAATGGGCTGCTGTGATGGGGTTCAGGGGTCCCCAAGCTCTGCACCCCGTCCGCAGGCAGGAGCGACTCTCACGCAGCAGGAGAACAGCAGGTGTATTAGCCAACAGGGCACAGCATCGTACAGAGGAGTCAGTGCAGCGGGCAGACAGCCAGTCCAATCCATGTTAGGGGGAGGAGGCCCCAAGGGGCCCCCAGAGCCGGGGCCTGGCCCCCTCCTTTGTCTGTCTCTCTCGCAGCCCAGACTCACTGCTTCCAACTCCCAGTTCCAATTCAAACCCCTCAGGGTCCACCTCCCCCTTTGTCTGCAGCCCAGAGGTGTCACCTGCTCCCCTATGTTACCCTCAGCAGGAGTCCCCCACCCTCTCTGAGCTTCCCCCCCCCCCACACTCGTATCCCCCACTACATCACATCTCTCCCCCCTTCCAGAAGGAAATGAGCGGGGTCACTCAGCCGGTGACCTGGGGACAGTCGGGGCCTTCCCCACGTGACAGGGCATCGGCTGCACCCTCGGTGCTCCCCTCGATGTTACCACCTCCATGTCGTAATCCTGCAGGGGGAGGCGCCGTATCAAGAGCTTGACATTGGCCCCTTTTGTGTAACGCAGCCAAGCAAGTCCTGTTGGTTCCCTCAGCTTGGTTGGTCTCCCTGCTACAGCCTCTCATGCATCAGCCACGTTCTCAAGTCGGGCAGGCAGAGCTCATACAGCTGCTCTAACACCAGCAGATCAAACAGTTCCTCTCTGGTCTGGGCCCTGCCCCATCTACCCATCAGTCCATACAGCTGCTCCAGCAAATGTTTGGAATTCAGTCACTGTCCGGTAAATGAAGGTACAAATGCTTTCCACCCTTGGCCTTTAGCCAGACCACTAAAAGGGTTAGTAACAGAGAGGAAGCCGTGCTAGTCCATACACTATCAAAAGAAAAAGCAGTCAAGTAGCACTTTAAAGACTAGCAAAATAGTTTATTAGGTGAGCTTTCGTGGGACAGACCCACTTCTTCAGACCATAGCCAGACCAGAACAGACTCAATATTTAAGGCACAGAGAACCAAAAACAGGAAGCAAGGAGGACAAATCAGAAAAAGATAATCCAGGAGAGCAAATCAGAGAGTGGAGGGGTCCGGGGGGAAGGTCAAGAATTAGGTTGAGCCAAGTATGCAGACAAGCCCCTATAGTGACTCAGAAAGTTCCCATCACGATTTAAACCATGTGTTAATGTGCCGAATTTGAATATAAAAGTCAGCTCGTCCACTTCTCTCTCCAAATAGGAGCGATAATGTCTCTTCAGTAACACACATACCTTGAGGTCATTGACAGAATGCCCCATTCCATTAAAATGTTGACTAACTGGTTTGTGGATCTGGAGTGTTTTGATGTCTGTTTTGTGCCCATTGACCCTTTGTCTAAGGGAGTTAGAAGTCTGTCCAATATACAAAGCATCCGGGCATTGTTGGCACATGATGGCATATATGATGTTAGTAGAGGAGCATGAGAAAGTGCACTAAAAGGGTTGTGTGCCTCAGTTTCCCGTTCCATTTCCCACGATAGGTTTGGAATGTTCACATATCCATTCTGGAGATGCCATCACTGGACCTAACCCGGTTATTCACAGAATCACGGGCACTTTCTCATGTTCCTCTATTAACATCATATATGCCATCATGTGCCAACAATGCCCACATGCTTTGTATATCGGACAAACGGTAAACACACTTTGACAAAGAATGAATGGACACAAAACAGACATAAAAAGCTCTTAACGCACAAGCCTGTCAGCCAGCAC
Organism: Carettochelys insculpta; assembly: GCF_033958435.1. NCBI lineage: Eukaryota > Metazoa > Chordata > Testudines > Carettochelyidae > Carettochelys > Carettochelys insculpta. The sequence goes on from NC_134164.1 coordinate 14,828,378, forward strand.
TTGAATGGAGCGGGCCGTTCTGTTAGTGACCTGAAAGTCTGTGTTTTACTGAAAAGGAACTTTAAGAATCACCTGCAAAGAGAGAGTGCCAAGCTCTGTTTTATATTCAAATTCAACACATTAACACGTGGTTGGAACCAGGACGGCGGTTACCTCCCCCATCATAAGGACTCTTTTACACATTTTGTTTTATCTGACTCTTGACTTCCCTCCTCCTATCGCCCCTCTGCTCTTCTGATTTGCCCACCTTAATTACAATTTTTCTGATTTGTCAACCTTGGTAACTATTTTTGGTTCTCTGTGCCTTAAACATTGAGTCTGTTCTGGTGTGCCTATGGTTTGAAGAAGTGGGTCTGTCCCACAAAAACTCATCACCTAATAAATTATTTTGTTAGTCTTTAAAGTGCTACTGGACTGCTTTTTTGTTTTTATAGTATGTAGACTAACGTGGCTATCTCTCTGTTACTATTCTCATGTGAGAGGTTGCAAGACTAGTTACAGGGAACAACGGTGACATTTCAGAATTACAAACTCCTTCAACATACAGTTCATGTTTCTACATCAATGTCAACACACCACCTGGCTCTTTCCAAACATTCAGTACATGGTGTAAGTCTACAACTTCTGGTAGCACCACCCATTGCTTACAGCAGTCACAGAGAGGAAGCCGTGCTAGTCTATACACTATCAAAAGAAAAAGCAGTCAAGTAGTGCTTTAAAGACTAGCAAAATAGTTTATTAGGTGAGCTTTCGTGGGACAGACCCACTTCCTCAGACCATAGCCAGACCAGAACAGACTCAATATTTAAGACACAGAGAACCAAAAACAGTAAACAAGGAGGACAAATCAGAAAAAGATAATCAAGGTGAGCAAATCAGAGAGTGGAGGGGTGTGATGGGGTTCAGGGGTCCCCCTGCACTGCACCCCGTCCGCTGGCAGGAGAGACTCTCACTCAGCAGGCACAACAGCAGGTTTATTAGGCAACAGATGTCCAGTTTCTCACAGAAGCAACAGCATAGCCGCCAGAGACAGTCCTTCCAACCTGTCCTGGGGGGAAGACCCCGAGGGGTGTCCCTCTGGGGTGTAGCTTTCCCCCTCCTCAGGCTGGCTGCCTTCCAGCTCTCCCTTTTCCTCGCCTCTAACTGCCGCCCCCGATTCAAAACCCAGCTCAGCTCCTCCCTGCTCTTTGTTTAGGCAGAGGTGTTATCTGCCAGTTGTAGCCCTAGGGTCATCCTTAGCCACTGGGAGCTGCTGCTTGCCTTGGACATCCAGCCTGACTCACACATGCACCCCCCCACACTCCATCACAAGGGGTAGGGGGGAAGATCAAGAATTAGATTGAGCCAAGTATGCAGACGAGCCCCTATAGTGACTCAGAAAGTTCCCATCGGCACATTAACACATGGTTTAAATCGTGATGGGAACTTTCTGAGTCACTGTAGGGGCTCGTCTGCATACTTGGCTCAATCTAATTCTTGATCTTCCCCCCCACCCCTCCACTCTCTGATTTGCTCACCTGGATTATCTTTTTCTGATTTGTCCTCCTTGCTTCCTGTTTTTGGTTCTCTGTGCCTTAAATATTGAGTCTGTTCTGGTCTGGCTATGGTCTGAAGAAGTGGGTCTGTCCCACGAAAGCTCACCTAATAAATTATTTTGTTAGTCTTTAAAGTGCTACTTGACTGCTTTTTTTTTACAGCAGTCAGTGTGAGTAACAGAACAAACCTGCTGCCATCGTACATTTATGTTGCTCTTAGGTAGACCACAACCTTTGTGTAACATCTTTGAGAATCTGGCCTTTTGGGGCTAAATGGCTGAGGCCTTTCTTTGCACCACAAAGTTCTAATCTTCTCCCTTGCCCCGTGTGGTGGAAATCTGATCTCTCTGGCTGTGCCCTCCTAGCAATAGCTGGGCCATTGCTGGTCCTCAGGGAGACCTCCTCCTCCCAGCCAGTCTGGAAATTTGCAAACCAAACTGCTTTCTGAAAGTTGCTTTGTGAATCCCAGATGCAGAATCCACACGAAGGAGTCCCTGTTTATCGCTGGGACGGGATTCAGGGGTCCCCCTGCACTGCACCCCGTCCTCAGGCAGGAGTGACTCTCACTCAGCAGGTAGAACAGGAAGTTTATTAGGCAACAGATGCCCAGTTTCTCACAGAAGAGTCAGTGCAGCAGTCAGAGACAGTCCTTCCAACCCATCCTGGGGAGAGGAGCCCGAGGGGTGCCCCTCTGGGGTGTAGCTTCCCCCCTCGCCAGGCTGGCTGCCTTCCAACTCCCTCTCCCCCCAGCTTCTAACTGCCGCCTCTGATTCACACCCAGCTCGGCTCCTCCCTGCTCTGCATTCAGGGCAGAGGTGTTACCTGCCAGCCTAGGGTACAGCCCCAGGGCCCCAGGGGTCATCCTTAGCTGCTGGGACCTTCTCAGCCTGTCACACACATCCAGCCTGAGTCTCACACATGTACTCCCCCCACCTCCATCACATCTCTCCCCCCTTCCAGACAGAACCGAGCAGGGTCACTTAGCCAGTGACCTGGGGAAGTTCGGGGCCCTCCCTGCGTGACAGGGCATCGGCTATGGTGTTGTTGTTCCGCTTCACATGGACCACCTCCATGTCATAGTCCTGCGGGAGCAGACTCCACCGCAGGAGCTTGGCGTTGGCCCCTTTCATGTGATGCAGCCAGGTCAGGGGTGAGTGATCGGTGTACACGGTGAAACGCCGTCCAAACAGGTACGGCTGCAGCTTCCCCAGCGCCCACACCATGGCCAGACATTCCTTCTAAATGGCCGCGTAGTTCTGCTCCTGGGGCAGCAGCTTCTTGCTCAGGTACACGATGGGGTGTTTCTCCCCCTTGTCATTCACCTGCATTAGCACCGCCCCCAGCCCCACGTCGGAGGCATCGGTGAACACCATAAAGGGCTCGTCGAAGTCTGGATTTGCCAGCACTGAGGCCCTGACCAGAGCCTCCTTCGGCGCGCAGAGGGCCTCCTGGCACTGCTCTGTCCAGACCACCTTGTCAGGCTTTACCTTTTTACACAGCTCCGTGAGGGGGGCTGTGATGGAGCTAAAGTGGGGCACAAACCTCCGGTAGTACTCTGCCATCCCAATGAAGGCCTGGACCTGTTTCTTAGTCTGGGGTGTTGGCCAGTCTCCGACAGCCTCCACTTTAACTGGCTCTGGCTTTAAGCAGCCGCTGCCCACCTTGTGGCCCACGTAGGTCACCTCAGCCATTCCCACCTTGCACTTCCCTGCCTTGATAGTCAGACCAGCCTTCTGGAGTCGGTCCAGCACCTGCTTGACCTGGGACACATGGTCCTCCCACGTCTGGCTGAAGATGCAAATGTCGTCCACGTAAGCCAGGGCAAAGCTCTCCATCCCTTTCAGTAGCTGGTCCACCAGACGCTGGAAGGTAGCGGGTGCCCTCTTGAGGCCGAAGGGCAGGACCAGGAACTCGTAGAGCCCCACAGGGGTGATGAAAGACGACTTGAGCCGGGCATCTTGGTCTAATGGCACTTGCCAGTACCCCTTGGTGAGGTCTATGGCAGTGAGGTAACGGGCTCCCCCCAGCTTGTCTAAAAGGTCATCAGGCCTGGGCATGGGGTAGGCGTCCGATATGGTGATGGCGTTAAGCTTGCGATAGTCCACACAAAACCGAACAGACCCATCTTTTTTAGGGACTAACACCACGGGACAGGCCCAGGGGCTGGACGAGGGTTGGATCACCCCCAGAGCCAGCATGTCTTCAACTTCCCGCTCTATGTCCTGAGCCGTCTTCCCTGTGGCTCTGAATGGCACACACTTGATAGGGGCGTGGGTGCCTGTCTCTGTTCGCTAGACAGCCAAATCAGTGCGTCCGGGTCTGTCCGAGAACAGCTGTTGATGTGAATGCAGCACCTCCTTGATCTCCGTCTGCTGGGCAGGGGTCAGCTGGTCTGAGAGGGGAATAAACTCCAGCAAGGAGCTGGCTCCAGTCCCTTTGAGCAAATCCACCAAGGGATCATCCCCCTGCCCCTCCCAGTGTCTGCACACGGCCAGCACCAAGTTCTCTCTGTCCCAGTATGGTTTCATCATGTTCACATGATAGACCCGGTGGCTGTGGGCCCGGTTCGACAGTTCCACCACATAGTTCACCTCATTTAGCTGTTTCACGGCTTTGAAGGGCCCATCCCAGGCCGCTTGCAGCTTGTTCCGCCGCACAGGTACAAGGACCATCACTTGGTCCCCAGTGGCATAGGCTCGGGCCCTGGCGTTACGGTCATGCCAGACCTTTTGCTTCCTTTGGGCCATGGAGAGATTCTCCCTGGCCAGGCCCATGAGCTCGGTGAGTTTTTCCCGGAAGGTCAGTACATACTGTACCACTGACGCCCCTTCAGGAGAGGCCGTCCCCTCCCACTCTTCTCTGAGCAAGTCCAGGGGTTCCCGTACCCTCCTTCCGTACAGCAGCTCAAACGGGGAGAACCCCGTGGATTCCTGGGGCACCTCCCTGTATGCAAACAGCAGGTGGGGTAAGTACTTGTCCCAGTCTTGGGGGTGCTGATTCATGAAGGTTCTCAGCATCTGCTTCAGAGTCCCACTGAACCTCTCCACCAGCCCACTGGTCTGCAGGTGGTAGGCTGTGGCCCAGGTGTGCCGGACCCCACACTTGTCCCACAAGCTTTGCAGCAGGGCCAACATGAAGTTGGACCCCTGATCTGTGAACACCTCCTTGGGGAACCCCACTCTGCTGAAAATGGACAGCAGTGCATCTGCCACGGTGTCAGCGTCGATAGAGGTCAGGGCCACTGCTTCTGGGTATCATGTGGCAAAATCTACCACCACCAAGATGTATTTCTTCCCAGAATGCGTTGCCTTGCTGAAGGGTCCCACTATGTCCATAGCTACTTTCTGGAAAGGCTCCTCTGTGATGGGCAGTGGCCTCAGCAGCTTTCCCCTTGTCCTGGGTCTTCCCCACCCTCTGGCAGGGATCGCAGGACAGGCAATATTGATGGACAGCCGCAAAGATCCCTGGCCAGAAAAAGTTCTGTAACAACCTTCTCCTGGTGCAGTGGATCCCCTGGGCTAAGTCTACACGTGAAGCCTACATCGAAGTAGCCTATTTCGATGTGACGACATCGAAATAGGCTATTTCGATGAATAACGTCTACACGTCCTCCAGGGCTGGCAACGTCGATGTTCAACATCGACGTTGTGCAGCACCACATCGAAATAGGCGCTGCGAGGGAACGTCTACACGCCAAAGTAGCACACATCGAAATAAGGGTGCCAGGCACAGCTGCAGACAGGGTCACAGGGCGGACTCAACAGCAAACCGCACCCTTAAAGGGCCCCTCCCAGACACAGTTGCACTAAACAACACAAGATCCACAGAGCCGACAACTAGTTGCAGACCCTGTGCATGCAGCATGGATCCCCAGCTGCAGCAGCAGCAGCCAGAAGCCCTGGGCTAAGGGCTGCTGCACACGGTGACCATAGAGCCCCGCAGGGGCTGGAGAGAGACCATCTCTCAACCCCTCAGCTGATGGCCGCCATGGCGGACCCCACAATTTCGATGTTGTGGGACGCGCAACGACTACACGGTCCCTACTTCGACGTTCAACTTCGAAGTAGGGCACTGTTTCCATCCCCTCATGGGGTTAGCGGCTTCGACGTCTCGCCGCCTAACGTCGATGTTAACATCAAAATAGCGCCCAACACGTGTAGCCATGATGGGAGCTATTTCGAAGTTAGTGCCACTACTTTGAAGTAGCGTGCACGTGTAGACACGGCTCTGGCGTCCTGCAAGCGGGAGATCATGGGCTAGGTACAGCAACCTGCACCGGTACTTTTGGGGAACCACCAGTTGCCTCTGGACCTCCCATGGCTCCGCTTTGCGTCTGGGAGCCCATTCCCGGTACAGGAATCCCTTCTCCCACAGGAATCTCTCCCTGCAGCCCTCCCCCAGCTGTGGAGCTGGGCTGAGATTGGCCAGTTCCTTCAGCTTCTGCAAGGAGGGGTCTCTCTGCTGCTCTGCCTGGAACTCTTCGGCCGGGGCAGGGGCAGAAGCCACTTCCCCATCCCTGCCTGGCTCCAGCACCACCGGCCTGTGAGACCTGTTTTTTTGGGGCTCCCTTTCTCCCAAAGTCGGCCCCTGAGGCTTCTGTGGCTTTGGCTGGGTATCCACCCCCGAACCTGGGGAGTGCACCCCTCGTTTTCTTTGGCTGAGGGTCAAGACCAGGGCACGAGGGCGTTCACCTGGCCAGTTCTCCAGATCACCTCCCATCAGTACATCCGCCGGCAAATGGCTGTGCACACCCACCTCCCTGGGGCCTTCCTTATCCCCCATGTCAGGTGCACCCTCGCCATGGGCAGCTTGAAAGGGGTCCCGTCGATTCCCGTTCCAGTAAGGTGGGAATTGGGCATCATCTGGCTCGGTGCCCCCACCGCAGTGTTGTGTCCAGTTCTGGGCACCGCAGCTCAGGAAGGATGGGGAGAAATTGGAGAGGGTCCAGAGGAGAGCGACGAGAACGATCGAAGCTCTAGAGAACGTGACCTATGGAGAAAGGCTGAAAGAATTGGGCTTGTTTAGTTTGGAAAAGAGAAGATTGAGGGGAGACATGACAGCAGTTTTCAGGTATCTGAAAGGGTGTCATAAGGCAGAGGGAGGGAACTTGTTCTTCTTGGCCTCTGAGGATAGAACAAGAGGCAATGGGCTTAAATTGCAGCAGGGGAGGTTCAGGTTGGACATCAGGAAAAAGTTCCTAACTGTCAGGGTGGTCAAACACTGGAACGAATTGCCAAGGGAGGTGGTGGAATCTCCATCACTGGAGCTATTTAAGAAGAGGTTCGATAGATGGCTTTCAGGGGTGGTCTAGAAAGTGCTTGGTCCTGCCGTGGGGGCAGGGGGCTGGACTCGATGGCCTCTCCAGGTCCCTTCCAGTCCTACTCTTCTATGATTCTATGATCTCCCCGCTGCCTCCTGGGGTATCAACTCGCTGGCAGAAGCTGCAGCACCACAAGGCTCCCAAGAATCGCTTTGTTCCACCTCTGGCTCTTATGAACCTCCTTTATTCTACTGAGCTCAGTTGGTCACTTCTGGGAGCTCACCTGTGGGTGCAGTGCATCCCACTGCCGACACCAGTGTGGTACGGTTCAGGGGTCCCCAAGCTCTGCACCCCGTCTGCAGGCAGGAGTGACTCTCACTCAGCAGGTAGAACAGGAAATTTATTTGGTGACAGAGGCCCAGCTGCTTTCAGAAGAGTCAGTGCAGCAATCAGAGACAGTCATTGCAGCCCACCAGGGTGAGGCGCCCGAGGGGTGCCCTTTGGGCTGTAGCTTCCCCCTCGCCAGGCTGGCTGCCTTCCGGCTCTCTCTCCCCCCAGCTTCTAACTGCCACCGCCCATTCAAACTCTGCTCGGCTCCTCCCTGCTCTTTGTTCAGGGCAGAGGTGTTACCTGCCAGCTTAGGTTACAGCCCCAGGGTCATTCTTAGCCGCTGGGAGCTGCTCTGCTTGTCTCTCGCATCCAGCCTGAGTCTCACATGCACTCCCCACACTTCATCACAATCCCTTACGGGCCCACCAGGCCCACAGCTCCTTTGCCCTTCCACCTTCGACGTCTGCCTCCCCCATGGAATCAGAAGTGGAGTTCATTACCAGAATACAAGTGTTCCCAGCATCTGGAGATGGGGAATTGCTGGTGCTCTCCTGCAAGTGACCTGAAACAGGACCACACTCCCCATACACTGGTCACACCCAGTCACTTGGTTCTCACAAGGCTGCTCACATTCCCTGATAGTTTTCACTTTACTTGGACCAACTTCCTGGAAACCTTTACCCTGCCTGCTCTGGACCCTTGCAGAGCACAGCCAGTGACTTCACACTCAGGCAGGTCCTGGCCAACAGGAGCTGAAACAAACTTCTCCACAGGCAAAGGGCTGCTCTGGCTCTTACAGACAAGCACCTTTCCTGTTCACTCTTCTTCACCTCACTCCTATTTTCCACAGTCCCCACAGACGGGTCAGGAAAAGTTTCAGGGAAATTCTCTTCCTCAAGAGCTCCCTCAAACAGCAGCTCACCCCTGTCTGCCTCCCCAGGGGCACTGCTCCCTTGAGCCACAACCAACTCCTGGGGTTCACCTACAGCCAGGATCATTTCTGGCCCATCAGGCGGATTCCCACATTATCCCCCTCCAGGCAGACGGCTGGTACCACTGGACCAAAGGTTAGGATCATTTTCCTCCCTTCTGCTACCAGCTTCTTTATCTTCGTTAGGCAGCATAACTCCATTGCCAGTCTGCTCTTCCTGTGTGCTGACTAGAGGATGAGTCTGGTCAGACAGAGTCCTCACACCCCTCCCAGTAACACCTCAGCATCAGGCAAAGAACAAGTACCAGAATCGTCTGGTCTCTGGGATTCCCTGATGATACTAACTGGATCAGACCGAGTTAAAGCATCATCCTCCCTAGGAGACACAGAACTTGGACCACTTCCCATGTGGGCTTCAGCTGCACTTGGATCCTGCTGTGGGATCTTGGGCCCATTGTGAGCCCCGCCATGCTCAGACAAAGGATTCACTTCCCTGGAAGCAGAAGCACCTTTCTTGCACCAAGGACCAGCGTCCTTATCAGGGATACCACTGCCCATCCCAGAGCCATTCCCTCTGCTCCAGCCCCCACGGCTGGATTCAGGGTCACACCTGGGATGCTCTTTCATGGTTCCCTCTCCAGCCACCCCAGGCTGGGGAATCTTCCTCAGACAAAGGACTAGTTTCCTCGCTGGCGCCTTTTTCAAACGCAGGCTCTGCTCTCTCCCCAGGCTGCTGCTGCTGGGAGACAGACAATGGGAGACACTCTGTCCTTTGTCCCAGCCCCACTGGCTGGTCTCAGACACACGCCCCGAAGGTGAGGCAGCTTCTCTCACAGACTTGCCATTCCCAGTGGACAAGCTGCTTTCCTGCACAGACACACAGGCACCTTCCTCAGCCCAGGCCTGGAAAACTCTTTGCAGGTCTGTCTTGGCCTCTAGTAGACGCTGGGTTGGAATCGCTCCTTCCCTCCTTGAGCTGCGGCAGGCCGCTCGGTTCAGAGCTCCATGCAGTCCAGGGTTCCCTGCCCCGATCTGGGCTCAGCCCGGCAGGAGTTCCCTTAACCCTCAGCTCTGCCACTGCACATCCATGCTGCCTTGTCCAGCTTCTTTAATCTCAATTCAGTTTCCAGGTGCTGCCACTTCACAGCGGAGTTGCTCAGCGTGGTTGCAGGCTCACAGGCCGATGCCCTCTGCACCCCACGATTCCTGGAAGAATCCTTCAGTGTGCCGGGCTTCTTGCGGGTCACAAGCTCCCTGGGGTTGGGCCATAGGCCCCTCCCCCCTCTGGGACCGATTCCAACAGACTCCCAGCGGAACCCCTTCTTCAGTGTGACACCCGCTCCCAAGGACCACGACCACACTCGCTTGGAAAGAACCCATTCAGTGTCTCAGCTTTCTCGCAGGTCAATTGTTTCCAGAGGTTAGGCCCTCAGCCCCTCTACCTTCAGGGACCAACTCCAACAGACTCCCAGGAGTGAGCATGGGGGAGGGATAGCTCAGTGGTTTGAGCGTTGCCCTGGTAAACCCACGGTTCTGAGCTCAATCCTTGAGGAGGCCTTTTAGGGATTGGGGCAAAGAGATGGTGCTTCATCCTGCCAAGAGGGCAGGGGACTGGACCAGGTGACCTCCCTACATCTCTTCCAGTTCTAGGAGATGCATAGAACTTATTTAACCCCTCCTCAGGTGTGACACCCCCTCTCCAGGACCACAGCTGCACTCTCTTGGGTTCAGCCACAGGCCCCTCCACCTTCAGGAACCGCACCTCACTGTCCTTCAGCACAGCAGGGTCTTGCTGGCCCTCCTTCTGCACTCCAGTCACTTACTGCTGGATGCTCCATCTTTGGGGTGCAGCACATCCCACTCCTGACATCAGTGTGAAAACAATGGAGGGGATCCTCAAGGAATCCGTTTTGGTGCACTTGGAAGAGGGGAAAGTGATCAAAAGTAGCCAACATGGATTCACCAGGGGCAAGTCCTGCCTGACCAATCTGATTAGCTTCTATGATGAGGTAACAAGCTCTGTGGACATGGGGAAGTCAGTGGATGTGATATACCTTGACTTCAGCAAAGCTTTTGATACAGTCTCCCACAACATTCTTGTCCATAAGTTAAGGAAATATGGATTGGATCCTTGGGCTATAAGATGGATAGAAAGCTGGCTTGATGGTCGGGCCCAACGGGTAGTGGTCAATGGCTCAATATCTGGATGGCGGCTGGTTTCAAGCAGAGTGCCGCAAGGCTCGGTTCTGGGGCCAGTGTTATTTAACATCTTTATTAATGATGTGGATGAGGGACTGGATTGCACCCTCAGCAAGTTTGCAGATGACACAAAACTAGGTGGACAGGTAGATACGTTGGAGGGTAGAGAGAGAATCCAGAGTGACTGGATAACTTTGAGGACTGGGCCAAAAGAAATCTGATGCGGTTCAAGAAGGAGAAGTGTAGAGTCCTGCATCTGGGGTGGAAGAATCCCAAACATTATTACAGTCTGGGGACCAACTGGCTCAGCAGCAGTACGATGGAAAGGGACCTAGGGGTTATGGTGGATGAAAGGCTGGATACGAGCAAACAGTGTGCCCTGGTAGCCAAGCAGGCTAAGGGCATACTAGGGTGCATTAGGAGGAGCATTTCAAGCAGATCTAGAGAAGTAATTATTCCCCTCTATTGGGCACTGGTGAGGCCACATCTGGAATATTGTGTCCAGTTTTGGGCACCCAGTATAAAAAGGGATGTGGATTTGCTGGAGCAGGTTCAGCGAAGGGCAACAAAAATGATTAAGTGTCTGGAGCACATGACCTATGAGGAGAGGCTGAGGGATTTGGGCTTGTTTAGTTTACAGAAGAGAAGACTTGGAGGTGATTTAATAGCAGCCTTCAACTTCCTGAAGGGGAGCTCTAAAGAGGAGGGTGAGAAACTGTTCTCAGTGGTGTCAGATGGCAGAACAAGAAGTAAATGGTCTGAAGTTGAAGAGGGAGAGATGTAGGTTAGATATTAGGAAAAACTACTTCACCAGGCGGGTGGTGAAGCATTGGAATGTGTTGCCTAGAGAGGTGGTGGATTCTCCATCTCTCGAGGTTTTTAATTCCCGGCTGGGCAAGGTCCAGGCTGGGATGACTTAGTGGGGGTTGATCCTGCTTTAGGCAGGGGGCTGGACTAGATGACCTCCTGAGGTCCCTTCCACCCCTGTGATTGTGTGAGTTCAGGGATCCCCAAGCTCTGCACCCCATCCACAGGCAGGCATCACTCACTCAACGGGAGAACAGGAGGTTTATTAGCTAACAGAGCACCGTGTTGTACAGAGGAGTCAGTGCAGGCAGCACAGACAGCCAGTCTGATCCATGTTGGGGAGAGGAGGCCCCGAGGGGCCTCCAGAGCCAGGGCCTTGCCCCCTCCCTTGTCTCTCTCTCCCCCAGCCCAGACTAACTGCTTTCCAGCTCCCAGTTCCAATTCAAACCCCTCAGGCTCCACCTCCCCCTTTGTTTGCAGCCCAGAGGTGTCACCTGGTCACCTGGGTTACCCTCAGCAGAAGCCCCCCACCCTCTGTGAGCCCCACACATACAGAGGTATCCCCTGCATATCACAGCTGCTTACAGTTCACCTGGATGAGTAGCGCCCCTGCAGGGCGGGGGATGGGCAGCGGACAGCTCACCTGGGGCGGCAGCGCCCCCTGCAGCAGGGTTATAGGCTGGGTGAGCAGCTGACCTGAAATGCCCCAGCCAGGGAGTGCGCCCTTGGCCTTTGTTAGCTTGGGCGTGTGCTGGTGACACACACAGTCCAGCATTCACAGCCGAGCAGAACTGCCACGACACGTCCTGCTGCCCAGCTGGGTTTGCATGCGTGTACACGTCCTAGCACCGCATCCTAGTGCAGTAGCAGGTCCAAACACCTGCCCCTCGCAGGACGCCATCACCCGCCAGCGCCACCACATCGGCCCTCCAGACGCTCGTTCCCCTCCGAAAGTCGCAGTGGCCTCCAAGTATCAGAGTGGGTGGCAGGAGCCCTGCACTGGTCTCGTGGGCTGCTGCTGTCCAGGTCGCTGACTGCGCTATGCACATGGCATGCAGGTCCCAGGGCCAAGGGAAGAACCTTGGGGCCGGGGGGGGCGGGAGCGACCTGGACATCATGAGCACGTATGAAATGGTCTGGCAGTTAAAGCCCAGGGCGGGCCCCAGGCCAGACTCTCGACTGCTCGTGCACAGTGTGGGGAAAGCACGGCCATGCGTGCCAGGCGGGTTCAACACCCGCTTCGTACTGTCGAGACAAAGCAGAGTCATGGAGCGCTTCGAAGATGAACCAGCCCATTTATTAGGTGACGAGCGCTCGCGGGACAGACCCACTTCCCCGGACTCTGAAGGGTCTGGCCCACGAAAGCTCATCACCTGGCAAATTCTTCTGTTAGTCCTCAAAGTGCCACCTGCCTGCTGCGTTGTTCTGGTGGAATACAGACTGACCCGGCCCGGCCGCCTCTGTCACTGCATAGCGGTGTGAAAGGGACCTGCCTCCAGCCACATCCCTCAAGGCCGATTCCCTGGGGAGAGGTGCCAGGCAGAGGGATGCAGAGTTCGCTGCATCCTAGGAGACCACCGGCCGCCGTGCTGGGAAGGCAGACACAGCACTGGGCGGGAGGCGCTCTGGGAGGTACAGGGTGTGATGGCGGTGGAGAAGACAGCACAGAGAGGGCCCTGGGCGGGTGGCTGCAAGGCCAGGCTGGCTGCTCCCCTCTGAGTGTCCCTGCGCTCTGCTGGCACCGTCTGCACTAGGCTGGCTGGCCCAGCGGGCACAGCTCATGGACATGCCCCACCCAGTGCTGCTGTGCCCATCCAGCGAGCCCTTCCACTAGCTCCCCGGTGCTGGGGCTGGAGCTGGGCAGCACTGGGGCAGGCAGTGGTCTGAGTAATGCGGGGTGGGGGACCTACGGCCCACTGGCCAGATCCGGCCCATGGCTTGCCAGGCTCAGGGCTCCATCCCCCTTCTCCCGCCCCCGCCCCGAGGGACATGAGCCAGAGCCGCTGCTTCCGTCAAGCTCGGGGGCCTTGGCTGGAGTGCCCGTGCCGGCGGCAGCAGGAGCCCCAGGTCTCCAGGCCCGATCCAGGCAAGCTGGGGCGGCTCCTGCCTCCTGAGCTCTGCCTGGCAGACAGGAAGGGGCCGTGTGTGCTCCAGGGGCAGGCACCACCCCATTGGCCAACTCGCGGCCCCTCCCCAGGCTGCACCAGGTGGAGCCCCGACTCCCATCCCGTGCCCCCTGCTCTGCACTAGCCTGGCGGGAGCTTGTTCAGCATGGGGAAGCCTTGTGGGTTCTTGCACAACGGGGGCGACCAGGCCTGAGGCTCCTTGCTGTGCCCTGCGTTGGGCATTAACGCGTGTGGAGCTCAGACGAGCCACCAGGAAGAGGCTTTATTCTGTAAAACCCTTGGAACAGGATCCCAGCTCAGCAGCCTCTGCCTGCAGCCTGCACCCTGCGTCAGCTCAGTCCCTGCTGGGGCAGCCCAGGCATCCCAGCAGCAGCTAGGACGTTCTCCCCGCATGCTGCAGTTCGCAGTCCACAACTCGTAGTTCCCAGGTTCTAGCCCCTTGCCACACACCCCTTCCAGACCCACACTGCCGCCACGCTCCCGCACCCCCTGCCCGTCTCCACCCCCACCTCCAGGTCATTCCTGCAATGACCAGCTAGACCCCCCACCCTACTCCCTGGCAGCCCACTGCTGGGCACTGAACCCCTCATTACGGCCTCACTCCAAAGCCCAGGGGAGCCCCACAAAATCTGCTAGCCTGGGCCGTGGTGGAACCGGAGGAGAGTGACATGAAAGTAGCTGTAAGTGGCCCAGATTTGAGCAATTTTACCCAAGACTGATTTCCTCAGCTGTGCCTAGAAATCCCACCCTATTACAAAACCAGTCAAGCCAGGCTCATGGTGCAGGGAACAAGGCCTCCCAGCTGGCTCCCCCAAACGAGCCCACCCACACCTTCCCTCCCCGCTCCACTGGGTGCTGCTGAGGGGAGGTCCGCGTGAGCCACACCCTACACAGTGCTGGTGACTGTCCTGTAGCCCCAGGAGAACTTCAAGGATTGGAGAGATCCCACAATGCCTCCATTGGGTGACAACTTGTGACTCTGCAACACCAAGTTGTCTGCAGTAGGCAAACCCCCTGCTCCACGTGCTGCCCAGCAGGTCTCGCAAAGAGAACGATTTACGTGCATAGACGCAGCCTGAAGCTCTCTCCCCTTCCCTCCGGCTCCGGCTTCCACATCCCTTCCCTCCTCCCCCCGGCCAAGAACTGGTCGGCCCAGCAAATCACACTGCTGATTTCACCACCCGCATGAATTCCCCTTTATGGCCTGAGCAAACCCACTATGGCTCCACAAGCCTGTGTGCCAGGCATATCCCATCCTCCCCAGCCGCAGCAGCTGCTTCATAAATTAGCCTGTTTACTGGCCTTCTAACTCTATCCCGCCTATTGAGCGTGGGCATAGCAGGGGCGGCGGGAGCCTCTCCTGAGGACAGGAGCAAGGGGGGCTCTTCAAGATTCCCCTTCTGAGAGTACAGGCCCTTGTATCTCTTGCTCATGTAAGCTACGTCTACACGTGGACCCAACATCGAAATAGCTTATTTCGATGTTGCGACATCGAAATAGTCTATTTCGATGAATAACGTCTACACGTCCTCCAGGGCCGGCAACGTCGATGTTCAACTTCGACGTTGCTCAGCCCAACATCGAAATAGGCGCAGCGAGGGAATGTCTACACGTCAAAGTAGCACACATCGAAATAGGGATGCCAAGCACAGCTGCACACAGGGTCAATGGGCGGACTAGCGCTTCCGGGGCAACAGCTAGCCGCACTCTTAAAGGGCCCCTCCCAGACACACACAGCCTGCACAGCACGCGGTCTGACGAGCCATATAGGCACACAGACCCCGAGCGCCGCAGTCATGGACCCCCAGCAGCAGCAGCAGCAGCAGCAGCAGCTAGAGGTCCACCCAGCCCTCCCGGCAGGAGCAGGGCTTGCCCTGGCTCATGCCATGTTGGGGGCAGCTGAGCACCTTCTTGCCCCAGGGGAGGAGATGCCCCCAGGGCAGCGGGGCTCAGCCCCTACCCCTGCAGCACCCCGCCCCACCCCCGCCTCACACGCCGGCGGCTGTGGAGCTACCCCACCAGCACCGACTGGTGGGAGCGGCTGGTGCTTGGGGAGTGGGACGACGACCACTGGCTCCGGAACTTCAGGATGACCCGCCAGACATTCCTGGAGCTGTGCCAGTGGCTCAGCCCTGCACTCAGGCACCAGGACACTGCCATGCGGTGTGCCCTCCCTGTGGAGAAACGGGTCAGCATCGCTGTCTGGAAGCTGGCCACTCCGGACAGCTACCGATCCGTGGGGCAGCAGTTTGGTGTCGGAAAGGCCACCGTCGGGGCTGTCTTCATGGAGGTAAGAGAACCCACAGGGGGAGGCCAGGCCAGGGCAGGGGGGCCAGAGCAGGCCAGGGTAGGGCAGGGCAGGGCAGGGGGGGCAGGGCAGGGCAGGGGGGCCAGGGCAGGGCAGGGCAGGGCAGGGCAGGGCAGGGGGGCCAGGGCAGGGTAGGGCAGGGGGGGCAGGGCAGGGCAGGGGGGCCAGGGCAGGGCAGGGCCACGCACACCCTGCTCACCCCTCATTGGGGCTGTCCCATGTGCTTTCTCTGCAGGTCGTGCGTGCCATCAACTCCATGCTCCTGCACAGGCTCGTGAGGCTGGGGGACCCACATGCCACTGTCGCCGCCTTTGCCACCCTGGGCTTCCCCAACTGCTTCGGGGCTCTGGATGGGACTCACATCCCCATTCGCGCTTCGGACCACAGTGGAGGCCGATACATCAATCGGAAGGGCTACCATTCAGTCGTCCTGCAGGCCTTGGTGGACAGCCGGGGACGGTTCCAGGACATTTACGTGGGCTGGCCTGGCAGCACCCACGACGCCCGGGTTTTCCGGAACTCGGGCCTGTGCCGCCGGCTGGAGGCGAGGACCTACATCCCCCAGCGGGAGATCCCTCTGAGGGACACCACCATGCCCTTCTGCATCATCGAGGATGCGGCCTACCCCCTCCGGCCGTGGCTCATGCACCCCTACACGGGCCACCTCTCCGCCAGCCAGGAGCGCTTCAACGAGCGCCTGAACCGTGCGTGCCAGGTGGTGGAGCGCTCATTTGGCCGCCTCAAGGGATGCTGGCGATGTCTCCTGACCCGCCTGGATGCCAGCCCCAACAACAACCCCCAGATTGTGGGTGCCTGCTGCGCCCTGCACAACCTCGTGGAGAGCAAGGGGGAGAGCTTTCTTCAGGGCTGGGCCGCCGAGGCCGGCAGGGCACACGTGCAGCCACCTGCTGCCCCCAGTCGGCAGGTGGACCCCGAGGGGACCCGGGTCCGGGAGGCCCTGCGGGCCCACTTCGACGAACAGGCCGTGGGGTGAACTCTGCCCAGGCCCCCTACTGCCTGCCCCTTCCTCCCCCACACTCCTGCCCCAACGCCCACACCATGGAGCACCCCACCGCCCCCCCCCACTTGTCCAGGAGAAATGACAGCACGAACTTGTGGGTGAACGTAAATGGTTTTTTTTGTCTTAACGAATTTTTTTTTTTTTAAATAAATATATATGTGAAACAGAAACCAAAAAGGAGGGACAAACGTTCAACAAAAGCAAGATGTGCACAAATAAAACAATATACAACAACAAATCAAAGAACTGTGCGCCATCAACAAAAAAGAAAAGCAGGGAGGAGAATGGGGAGAACTATTTACAGGGGGGGGACGGGGCAAACAGGGGCAACACCAACATAAAGCAGTCCCCCAAAAACTATGTCCAACAAGGGGGGGGCCACGTCCCGGGCCCCTCGCCCCTACAGCCCAGCAGTGGGCGTGCCCGGCCGGGAGCTCCGCCGGGCCTGCAGTCTGGTCCGCGGCTGGGTGGGAGCGGGCTCCACCGGAAGGTAGAGGCGCCGGCGAGTCTCGGGTGGCTCCAGGGGTCCCTCGGCGCGGTGGCCCTCGCGGGGAGGTGATGGGGCGACGGCGGACGGCCCGGCGACGGCTGGAGCAGCTGGTGGTGGGGCTGCAGGAGCGGGCATGGCGGGCGGTGGCTCGGCCGGCGCGGCACGGGGGGCCAGGGAGTCAACCAGCCGGTTCATGGTCTCCATATAGGCCCCCCATGCCTCCCTGCGCCAGGCCAGCGCCTGCTCCTGCAGCCGGAGGTGCTGCTCCGACACCTCCAGCTGCCGGCGGAGGATGGCCAGCAGCTGGGGGTCCGTGGCCGTCGCCGGTAGCAGGCGCGGGGTCCGCCGTCTGGCCCTCCGCGGGGCCGGTTGTTCCTTGGCCGAGGGGCTGCCCTGGAGCGAGGGTCCCGGAGGGCTCTCCGGGACAACCGAGGCCTTGCCGGCGCTCTCTTCCGGTCCTTCGGATGGTGCAGGTGCATGTGCAGGACACAGGAGAGGAGGGGGGAAAGAAGAATGGAGACAGGCGTTAGTGTGGGCCCCGAGCCGTGGCCTTTGTCCCCCCCACCCTGTGCTGCAGGTTCCCCATCCCCGTCCCCGGGAGATGCTGCTGTGATGGATGGGGTTCAGGGGTCCCCCTGCCCTGCACCCCATCCCCTGGTGGGAGCGACTCTCACTTCACCCAGCAGGGTCTGACAGCAGGAGGGCTTTCTTAGGCCACAGATGGCCAGTTTCTGGCAGGAGTGACAGCACCAGCTGTCGGAAGAGACAGTCCTTCCAACCCGTCGTGGGGAGAAGACCCCAAGGGGGTCCCCTCTGGGATGCAGCTTTCCCCCTCCTCTGGCTGGCTGCCTAGCAGCTCTCCCTTCCCCTAGCCTCTACCTGTGGCCCCCGCCCTCGCCCCCCAATTCCAAGCCAGCTCGGCTTCTCCCTCCTGTTTGCTTGGGGCAGAGGTGTCACCTGCCAGCTGTAGCGCCAGGATCCTCCTTTGGCCCTGGGAGCTCCTCGGCTCTGGTGGCTCATATGTAGCCTGAGTCTCCCTTTGGCACTCCCCCCACTCCATCGCATGCTGCTGCTGCGGGGTGTCCCACCCCCTCCGCCCGGGGGCCCCTCGAGGTTCCGCTCCCCCCTGGCCCGGGGATGGGGCATGGCACTGTCATGCAGGGTGGCGGGGGGCAGGGGCTGATGGCTGCAGTGCTGTGAGGGCCATGGCCCTGGTGTCCTTGGGGCCATGGCCATGTGAGCGTGTGGGGGGCCCTGGACACATCTCTGTTCCCCCCGCCCCTCAAGCCCCGGGGTGTCCACCAGAGAGGGGTACCTACCTGTGGGTCCGCTCCCATGATCCAGAGATCCCCGGGGGTCGGAGGCCCTGCTGCTGCTCCGGGATGGCAGGAGGAGGATCTGCAGGCTGGATTCTGTGGAGGAGGAGCCCCCCTCCTCCTCCTCCTCCTCCTCCTGCTGCGATGGCCCGGGGGTGGCCTCCGGGGGGGGCCCCCGGGGTGCGGGGCTTGCCTCCGGGGCGGAGTCCGGCTGCAGGGCCTGCTCGGGCTCGTCAGCCGAGGTGTCAAGGGTGGCTGGAGGGGAGGAGGTGTGCCGGGAGCCCAGGATGTCCCTGAGCTCCCTGTAAAAGGGGCAAGTGACGGGGGCGGCCCCAGATCGGCTGGCCGCATCCCGGGCCCGGGCGTAACCCTGCCGCAGCTCCTTGACCTTACTCCGGACGTGGTCTGGAGTGCGGGCAGGGTGACCCCGGGCAGCCAGGCCGTCGGCCAGCCGAGCGAACGCATCTGCGTTCCGCCTCTTGCTCCCCATTACCTGGAGCACCTCCTCCTCGCTCCAGAGCCCCAGCAGGTCCCGCATCTCGGCCTCCGTCCAAGAGGGGCCCCGCTGCCGCTTCCCAGACTGCGTGGCCCTCTGGCTGGGCTGGCTGCCCTGGCTCCCCTTGGGGGGGGGTCCCCTGGGGGCGCTGGGGGGGCTGCCGGGCAGCCATGGCTGGTGTCAGGGGCTGAGGGCTGTGCAGGCTGGCTGCGTGTGCAGGCAGGAGCCTGCACGTTGCCTCAGCCTCCTGCAGTCAGGGTGGGGGAGAGGACCTTTAAGGGGCCGCTCCACGCGGCCACCAGTGAGCTGAGGGGCTGGAGAGAGCGTCTCTCAACCCCCCAGCTGATGGCCGCCATGGAGGACCCGGCAATTTCGACGTTGCGGGACGCGGATCGTCTACACTGTCCCTACTTCGACGTTGAACGTCGAAGTAGGGCGCTATTCCCATCCCCTCATGGGGTTAGCGACTTCGAAGTCTCGCCGCCTAACGTCGAAGTTAACTTCGAAATAGCGCCCGACGCGTGTAGACGTGACGGGCGCTATTTCGAAGTTGGCGCCGCTACTTCGAAGTAGCGTGCACGTGTAGACGCAGCTGTACAGCGATGTCTTGGGCAGCCGGGGCACCTTCCGCTTGTATCTCACGTCCACCTGCCTGGTTCCCCTCCAGACTGTCCAGTGAAGGGAGAAGGACAAATTCATCAACCCAGGCTAGTCTCGTTGCAGACGAAGGTTTCCAGCCTAAACAGCTCTGCCCTGGGATTTGGCGGCGAAGTTGTCGAACTTCCCCCATGTTCACGTGATAGGATCCGGATCTGGTTCCCGTTCTGCAGAGCTCTGCGGGAGCCTCATCCTCTTCAGAGTCACCCTCGAAGGTGCCGGGCACGGGCAGGTTAGCCCCACAGTGCCCACTGCCCGTGTTGGGTAGGTATGTGGCCTCGCACCCTTTTGTGCCCCAGTCCCATGTCATAGTCCATCTCGGAAGACACACCCACCAGTAGATTTCCATGCACTGACCCCCTCTCAGGTTTAATCTTGTAGACAGGCAGATCCCCAAGTCTTCCCACCACCAGGTAGGGGGCTGCCTTCCATTCGTCAGCACTCTTGTGCTCGCCAGCAACACCCACATTTCGCAGCAGAGCTCTGTCCCCAGGCTGGAGCTCCTGCAGGCGCACTTTGCATCGTACCGGTGTTTGTTAACAATCTGCGTTCCTGTGGGCAGCTGCTGCAGCCGAATGGTAGGCACCCTGCCGCTTGTCCCTTAGCCGGGAAACATGCTGCAGATGTCTCACAGCTTTCCCCGTCCTCTGACGCCCCAAAGCACAGGTCTGTGGGTAACCTGGGCTCTCGAGCAAACGTCAGAAAATACGGTGCTCAGTTAGCTGGAGACAGCACAACCTCCAGCCTAATGCCCCAAGGTTTGCACGTGTCTGCCCGGCCCCCTGCGAAATGAGTCACACACACACTTGCCATGATCTAAACCACATGGTGTGGGAGCTGCTCTCCGTGGACATCCTCCAGCCTGCGCTGCTTAATGGGGGAGGTCAGCACAGCTCAGGGATGCGCACCAGCCAGGGCTTTATTGCTGCTCGTATGTGAGGAAGAGCCAGTTTGAGGAAGGGCATGTGATGGAGTGGGGGATACCTGTGTGTGTGTGAGCGGCTCACATAGGGTGTGAGGCTCCTGCTGAGGATAACCTTAATAACCAGGTAACACCTTTGTACTGCAGACAAAGGAGGAGGTGGAGCCTGAGGGGTTTGAATTGGAACTGGGAGTTGAAAGCAGTTAGTCTGGGCTGAGGGAGAGAGAGACAAAGGAGGGGGCCTCCTCTCCCCAACATGGATGGGACTGGCTGTCTCGGCCTGCTGTACTGACTCCTCTGTACGATGCTGTGTCCTGCTGAGTGAGAGACTCTCCTGCCTGCGGACAGGGTGCAGAGCTTTGGGAACCCCAGAACCCCATCACACTGGTGTCAGGAGTGGGATGTTCTGCACCCCGAGGATGGAGCATCCAGCAGTAAGTGACCGGGGCCCTGGAAGAAGTGGGGCCTGCGAGACCCAGGTGTGCTGAAGGGCAGTGAGGTGCAGTTCCCCAAGGCAGAGGGGCCTGCGGCCAAACCCAAGCAACTGCGGTCGTGGTCCTCGAGAGGGGGTGTCACACCTGAGGAGGGGTTACTCCTGGGAATCTGTTGGAGTCGGTCCCAGAAGGTGGAGGGGCCGAGAGCCCAACCCCCAGGAACAAGTGACCCCTGAGGAGGCTGACGCTGAATGAGTCCTTCCCAAGACAGTGTGCTCATGGTCCCTGAGAGCGGGTGTGACACTGAAGAAGGGGTTCCGCTGGGAGTCTGTTGGAGTCGGTCCCAGAGGGCGGAGGGGCCTACGGCCTAACCCTGGGCAGCTTGTGACCCGCAAGAAGCCTGGCACACTGAAGGGATTCTTCCAGGAATTGTGGAGTGCAGAGGGCATCAGCCTGAGAGCCTGCAACCACGCTGAGCAACTCCACTGTGAAGTGGCAGCACCTGGAAACCGAATCAAGATTAAAGAAGCTGGACAAGGCAGCGTGGATGTGCAGTGGCGGAGCTGAGGGCTGGGGAGAATCCTGCAGAGGTGAGCCCGGATCGGGGCAGGGAACCCTGGACTGCATGGAGCTCTGAACCGAGTGGCCTGCCGCAGCTCAAGGAGGGAAGGAGCGATTCCAACCCATCATCTACTAGTGGCCAAGACAGACCTGCGAAGAGTTTTCTAGGCCTGGGCCGAGGAAGGTGCCTGTGTGTCTGTGCAGGAAAGCAGCTGATCCACTGGGAATGGCAAGTTGTCTGTGAGAGAAGCTGCTCCACCTTCTGTGTGTGTGTGGAGACCAGCCGGGAGGCTGGGACAAAGGAGAGAGTGTCTCCCATTGTCTGTCTGTGTTGAACAGCAGCAGCAGCCTGGGGAGAGAGCAGAGCCTGCGTTTGGAAAAGGTGCCAATGAGGAAACTAGCCCATTGTCTGTGGAAGATTCCCCAGCCTGGGGTGGCTGGAGAAGGAACCACCAGAAAAGAGCATTCCAGGTGTGCCTAAACCCAGCCATGGGGGCTGGAACAAAGGGAATGGCTCTGGGATGGGCAGTGGTATCCCTGCTAAGGACACTGGTCCTTGGTGCAAGAAAAGTGCTTCTGCTTCTGGGGAAGTGAATCCTTTGCCTAAGCCTGTGGGGGCTCAAGATGGAGCCAAGATCCCAGAGCTGGATCTGAGGGCAGCTGAAGCCCAGATGGGAAGTGGGCCTGCCTCTGTGTCTCTCAGGGAGGATGATGCTTTAACTTGGTCTAATCCAGTTAGTATCATCAGGGAATCCCAGAGACCAGACGATTCTGGTACTTGTTCTTTGCCTGATGCTGAGGTGTTACTGGGAGGGGGTGAGAGGACTCTGTCCTACCAGAGTCATCCTCTCGCCAGGACACAAGAACAGATGGGCAATGGAGTTACGCTGACTGATGAAGATAAAGGAGCTGGTAGCAGAAGGGAGGAAAGGGACCCTAACCTTCTGTCCGGTGGTACTGGCTGTCTGCCTGAAGGGGGATTACGTGGGAATCTGCCTGATGGGCCAGAAGTGATCCTGGGTGTAGGTGAAACCCAGGAGCTGGTTGTGGCTCAAGGGAGCAGTGCCCCTGTGGAACCAGACAGGGGTGTGTTGTTGTTTGGGGGAGCTCTTGAGGAAAAGAATTTCCCTGAAACTTTTCCTGACCCGTCTGTGGGGACTGCAGAAAATGGGAGTGAGGTGAAGGAGAGTGAACAGGAAAGGTGCTTGTCTGTAAGCACCAGAGCAGCCCTTTGCCTGGGGAGAAGTTTGTTTCAGCTCCTGATGGCCAGGACCTGCCTGAGTGTGAAACCACTGGCTGTGCTCTGGAAGGGTCCAAAGCAGGTAGTGTAAAAGTTTCTCAGGAATTGGAAGCTGGTGCAAGTAAAGTAAAAACTATCAGGGAATGTAAGCAGCCCTGTGAGAACCAAGTAAAACAGCTGCACAGCCAATCTCTGTAGGATGCAGGAGAGCGCCAGCAATTCCCCATCTCCAGATGGTGAAAACACTTATGTTCTCATACTGGATTCAACTTCTGATTCCATGGGGAGGCAGTAGTTGGAGGTGGAAGGACAAAGGAGCTGTGGGCCTGGTGGGCCAGTGTGGGATAAACAGGGATTCCTTCATGTGGATTCTGCGTCTGGGACTCACAAAACAACTCTCAGAAAGCAGTTTGGTTTGCAAATTTCCAGACTGGCAGGAAGGGGGCCGTCTCCCTGAGATCATCAATGGCCCAGCTCTTGTTAGAAGGGAGGGCACAGCCAGAGAGATCAAATTTCCACCCCAGGGAGCAAGGGAGAAGATTAGAACTTGATGGTGCTAAGAAAGGCCTCAGCCATTTATCCCCAAAATACCAGATTCTCAAGGAGGTTACACAAAAGTTGTGGTCTACCAAAGAGCAATGTAAATGTACAGTTGCAATGGGTTTGTTCTGTTACTCACGCTAACTGCTGTAACCAAGGGGTGCTGCTACCAAAAGCTGTAGAATTGTACCATGCACTAAACGTTTAAAAAGAGCCATGTGACATAATGACATTAATGTAGAAGCATAAATTGTATGTTGAAGGAGTCTGTAACTCTGAAATGTCACCATTGTTCCCTGTAACTAGTCTTGCAACCTCTAACATGAGAAGGAACATTCCAAACCTGTTGTGTGGCATGGAAGGGGAAACTGAGGCACGCAGCCATTGTGGTGGTCTGGCTAAATGCCAAGGATGGAAGCATTTGTACCTTCCGTCACTGAACTGTAACTAAATTCCAGACATTTGCTGGAGCAGCTGTGTGGGCTGGTGGTCAAATGGGGCAGGACCCAGACCACAAAAGACCTGTTTAATCTGTTGGTGCTGCAGCATCTGTATGGGCTCTGCCCGCCCAACTTGAGAACGTGGCTAACGGACCGGGGCCAAAGCAGCGAGACCAACCAACCCAAGGGAACTAAAGGGACTTGGCCGGCTGCATCACATGAAAAGGGCCAATACCAAGCTCCTAACTTGGAGCCTCCCCCAGCAGGACTATGACGTGGAGGTGGTGCACATCAAGGGTAGCACTAAGGGTACAGCCGATGCCCTGTCACAAGGGGAGAGCCCCGAACTTCCCCAGGTCACCAGTTGAGTGACCCCGCTCAGTTCGGTCTGGAAGGGGGGAGAGATGTGATGGAGTGGGGGATACCTGTGTGTGTGTGTGTGTGTGGCTCACATAGGGTGTGAGGCTCCTGCTGAGGGTAACCTTAATAACCAGGTAACACCTTTGTACTGCAGACAAAGGAGGAGGTGGAGCCTGAGGGGTTTAAATTGGAACTGGGAGTTGAAAGCAGTTAGTCTGGGCTGAGGAAGAGAGAGACAAAGGAGGGGGCAAGGCCCCAGCTCTGGGGGCCCCTCGGGGCCTCCTCTCCTCAACATGGGTGGGACTGGCTGTCTCTGCCTGCTGTACTGACTCCTCTGTATGATGCTGTGTCCTGTCGGCTTATAAACCTGCTGTTTTCCTGCTGAGTGAGAGACTCTCCTGCCTGCGGACAGGGTGCAGAGCTTTGGGAACCCCAGAACCCCATCACAGGGCATTTGCTCTCTGTCCTGGGGCTTTTCTCCTCAGCACAGACGTCTAGCGAGGAGCTTGTGGTAGTCCCCAGCGTTGTTCCCTTGGGCCACAAGCAAATCGGGGTCAGATTTCAGCCCCCCATCTCAATTCTTGTCAAAGGCTTCGTCTGCTGGGTGCTCGTGAGCATGGCAGAAAGGCTGGGGGTACCGCGCACCAGCGAGGAGCGCCTGGCATTTAAGAAGCTCAGTACCAGAGGTGTGCAAAATTGCAAGAAGAAAGCAAGACCGAGGGTGATGCAGCGCTCGATGGCCGGCTTGGGTAGCTGCGAAGAGTTCAACCCTTGAGTTAAATCTAGTAACGTTGTTTAGCCCACCTCCGCCCTAAGAGCCTCCCCGCATCCTCGGGTCTCCCCCGCCCTGCACTGTGGATCCATTCCCTTAATTCCAGTTCATGGGGAAAACGCATAGTGAAGTGTCACCCAGCTACTGGCAGGGGCTGGCCGGTGCCTGGGGAAGGCAGAGCCTTTGTGCTGGTAGCGCCGGGTCTTGGGATTCCTGGGTATTCCTAGACACAAGCCTCTCACTGGCTGCCTGGAGCTGCTCAGCCTGCGCCATTCCCTGCCCCTCTGGCACGGCTGGGGAAACAGTCAGGCCAGCACAGTCGCCGCCTGCCAGTGATTCGCTCAGCTGCCCAGAGCTGGGGGTCCTGCCCCCTCAGCCCCACACGGCGCTGCAGTGTCACGCAAATGGAGCAGCTGGAGAAGGGTGGGAAGGAGCCCACCAGTGTGTGTGTGTGGTGGGGGTCATAGCACATCCACTGTAGCCAGTCGGGCTCCTGCAGTAAGCCGCAGGGCAGCTCAGTCCTGGGGCTGTTCACCATTACACGGGAGGGGGGGGCCTGGCCTCTGGAGCAGCCCAGATCAGGAGGGTGCAAAGGTGCTTGGGCCCCCCCCCCCCCCCCCCGGCTCAGGAGGCACCAAACAAGGCTCCAGCCCAGAGTCTAGCAGCTTCCCCAAAGACTGTACAGTCTAAGCCGCCTCGCTGGCCCTTCCTGCACACCACTGCAGCCCTGGTCTCCTCCCCAGCAGTTCCTCTCGCTGCTGGGTGCCAACACCCCTCAGGAGTCCTTGGCCTGGCTAGCGCCACTAGGGCTGAACACCTCTGGCTGCCTGCTAGCGTCAGGCCAGTCGGGGCGCAGGCCCGGCGCTGGCAATGACCCTGCTCCTCAGGGTGCTAGTGGATTCCATTGCAAGAAACTGCTGCAGCCTTGTACGGAGAAGCTGCAATGCCTCCGGGGTGGCGATGGGCCCTTGGCGTAGGGCAGGGAGATGCCTGGAGAGCAAAATGCCTCCTGAGGGTTCATGGAAACCCACTCAGCCGGGCTGAGTTTGTGTGTTGAAAACTCCCCATTCCTCCTGCGCTGCTCAGCATGAATCCGCCAGCCCCCAGCGCCTCGCCCGGCATCTCATTGCACCGGACACAGCCCGGGCACAGTGCAGGGCAGGCTGCCCCAAGGGCTCACAGTGGACCTGGCTGAGGATGGCACAGCGTGGGAAGGGTCAGGAGGTGTGGTGACTCACCCAGGGTCGTGCAGGAGGACAGGGCGTCTCCTGCCATGCCCTGCGGTGGGACTTTAGTTCTCCGATACAGTCCTGGCTTGAGCATCTTTTACAGACACTTTCGGTAGCTTGTGAAGAGCAAACCACCTCAAAGCAGCCTCACAGCCCTCTTTGCCAGGCTAACAAGCCTTGGCGGGGGAGCGGTAGCTATGGCAGACTTAGACTTTAGCAAAGCATTTGATACAGTCTCGCAGGACCTTCTCATCAGTAAATTAGGAAAATGTGGCATAGGTGGATTACATTGAGGTGGGTGCATAACTGGCTGGATACCTGAGTGTGGGGTCCGCAGGCCCTGCCCCCCACCCACAGCCAGAGTGACTCTCGCTCAGCGGGGAGAACAGCCGGGTTCTGGGGCGACAGGGACAGAACATAGAACAGATGTGTCAGCACAGAACCAGGAGCCGTCGGCAGAATCCATCTTGGGGAGAGGGGCCCAGAGGGGGTCCCTGAGCCTGGGCCCAGGCCCTCCTTCCTTCCTTCCTTTCCCACCAGATGAGACTGGCCTGCCCAGCTGCCCGGCTCTAATTCAAACCAGCCCCCCTCCCGCCCACCTTCGTCCTGTTTCCTGGGGGAGAAAGGAGTCACCTTGTTGCCTAGGTTACTTATGGCCCGGGGCCATTGCCTGCATGTGAGAAGTCATCACACTGAAACTCCCATCACCAACTGCGCATTGATACTGTGCCTAGGGAAACCGAGGCGCCCACCTGGTGTTACTGCAGGACAGTAAGAAACTCCTGCAACCGAACCAGGAAATCAAATACTCAAACACCCCATTTTGTCACAAACCGTTCTTGGAGAGTAGTTATCAATGGGTCACACTCATGCTGGAAGGGCATAACAAGTGGGGTTCATCGGGGCTCAGGTTTGGGACTGATTTTGTTCAGTATCTCCATCGCAGATTTAAATAATGACATAGGAAATTAACTTGCAAAGTTTGTGGGTGATGCCAAGCTGGGAAGAGTTGCAAATGCTTTGAAGGGCAGGATTAAAATTCAAAACAACCTGGACAAACTGGACAAATAATCTCAGGTAAATAGAGCAGCGTTCAAGAAGGACAAATGCAAAGTACTGCAGCGGGGAAGGAAGGAACGCTCAGTTTCAGCACACAGAAGGGGCAGGGCCGCCTAGGAAGGAGTGCTGCAGAAAGGGCTCCAGGGGCCAGCTAAATACCAGCCAACAAAAGCTGTTGCAAGAGAAGCAAAACTCATCCTGGGGTGTATCAAAAGGAGTGTGAACAAGACACGAGAAGTCATTCTCTTCTCTGCACCAACCAGGCCTCAGGTGGAGCCACATGCCCCATTCTGGGCACCGCCCTTCAGGAAAGAGATGGAGAAATTGGAGAAGGTCCAGAGAAGAGCAGCAAAGCAGATTAAAAGTCAGAGCCCAGGACCTGTGAGGGACAACGGGGAGACCTGGGTGCGTTCAGCCTAGGAAAGGGGACATGAGAGCAGCTTTCGAGTATGTAAAAGGCTGTCTGAGCAGATGAGTTGTTCTCCTCACCCTCATTGGGAGCGTGGGTCAAGAAGTCAGAGGCCGAAATTGCAGCGTAGGAGGTTTCGGCTGGACGTGAGGAAAGGGCCCTTGCTGTCAGCGGGGCTAAGCCCTGCAGTAAATCGCCCAGGGAGCTTGGAGACTTTTAAGAACAGGTTAGACAAACACCCGTCAGGGAGGATCTATGGGGCTTGGTCCTGCTGTGAGGGCAGGGAGTGGGCTGGGTGACTCCTCAGGCGCCCTCCGGTTCCAGTGTTCCGTGAACTTCAGCACACGGGATGGACACGGCTCACGCAAACGTCACTGCCTGCAGGCAGACCCTCACCTGGGGCCTCAGGAGCTCGGTGCAGGAGCCCAGGGTGTGAGCTGGCAGCCAGCCAGCACACAGCTATGGCTGCAAAGGAATCAGTCTCTCTCTGTGCGAGTGGTCTAAGGGCCACACCATGGGCCAGCATTGCACACCTAGGTGTGTGTTACACAAACAACGCACACCATGGGCAAGGTGTGTGGTTACACAAACATCACACGCCATGGGCCAGCACCACACGCCTAGATGTGTGTTACACAAACATTGCACACCATGAGCCAGCACTGCACACCTAGGTGTGTGTTACACAAACATCGCATGTCATGAGCCAGCACCGCACACCTAGGTGTGTGTTACACAAACAATGCACACTATGGGCAAGGTGTATGGTCACACAAACATCGCATGCCATGGGCCAGCACCACACACCTAGGTGTGTGTTACACAAACATTGCACACCATGAGCCAGCACCGCACACCTAGGCGTGTGTTACACAAACATCACATGTTATGAGTCAGCACCGCACACCTAGGTGTGTGTTACACAAACATTGCATGCCATGGGCCAGCACCACACACCTAGGTGTGTGTTACACAAACAATGCACGCCATGGGCCAGGTGCCTGGTTACACAAACATCGCCCAAAGCTGCTGCTGGCCAGCTAGTTCGTAGCTCCGGGCAGAGGTCCCGTGCGATCCCACACAGGTGCGACATACCTGCCTGGGCATGTCTGGGTCACACCCTGCAGCAAGGCACACTGCATGGGCCTGCACTCAGCCCTGCCCTGTTACCTGGGCCTCTCCTTGCTGTGCTAGTGACTTGCTGTGCCAGACGACTGACAGATGCCCAAGCCTGGCCACCCGAGCCCTGCCGCTGCGGGCCCAGCCGGGTGCGGTGTGCAGATGAGCAGGGTCGGAGGCAGAGGGTCTGCACCACAGGCGGTCAGGATAAGGGCTTCTGTAGCAGCCAGCCCAGCACCCGATCCCTGCAGGAGTGAGACTGGCTCCGGATGTGGCTCCAGGGGGCCAGACTGTGCACTGAGCGGAGGTAATACCACAGCGTTAAATCTGTGGGTCGCTCAGCCTGGCAGCACGGTGCTGAGAGCAGGCCTGGGGCTCTCGACTCTCTGGGGAGCCCTGGTGGGAGGTTGTGAGCTGGACCCTGGGAAGGCTGTGGGCACCACGCCCAGGGCCTCGCTGTGCTCTGGTTGGCCTTTAGGAATGGCCAGTTTCTAGCTGTCACAGCTGGGCTGAGGATGCTTTGAAATCAGAGCCCAGTGTAAGAGGTGCAGGTGAGCACCTGGTGAGCTGCAGGCGATGGGTGGGCGAAGGGGCACCAGCTCCTTCCTCTGCCCCAGAGCCTGCTGCCACGTGGCCTTCTCCCGAGTTACCATCCAGTCCCGTGGCCTTGCTGCAGCCAAACGCAGCGTTTCATCTCTCGCCTCTTGTCCTCCTGCTTTCCCCACAAGGGGTGCTAACTGCCAGTGCTGAGCCGGGCTGCAGGCTGGGCTCAGGCCGCTACACTGTCTGCACTGGGGGCTAATGCAGCAGCTGAGGCCCTGGGAGCTAAGAGGTGCCCCAGGGCCAGAAGGGCCCATTGTGACCACTTCTCCTGCCAGCTCACCCAGCCCCTTGGGACACATTTGTGCCCCAGCTGGGAGCTCCCAGACTGTCACCAAGCCTCCCCCTCCTGGAGCTGTACAGACCAACTGGGTTGAGTCTATCACTAAACGGTGGGTTTCTAATCTTGCAGTCATTCCCGGGGACGCCCTGCTGGGTGGTGGGCAGCAGAGCTGGGCACAGGGTTCCAGCAGCCGCCCCCCAGAGGAAATCATTTTTCAGCTCCAAATCGGCATTCCCCTGTCTGCCGCCTGGGATCGCTTTTTGGCCACAGCCTTGCACTGGGAGCTTGTGTTCAGCGGAGTCCAGATCACACTGCAGCTCGCAGGCCCTACAGCCACAGCCACGGGCTTTGTTCCCAGAGGTACACATTTCCCATCAGCTGTGTTACTGTTTGCTTCCCAAGCGCTCCACCCTGCTCTGGACCCCTGAGGGGTCTGTCCTCTCCATTACACACCACTCCCATGCTTTGCCTGCCCTCTGCAGACTTCAGCAGAGTGAGTCTGTGTTTTCTCCTGAGCATTGTACTCACTGAGTACCACAATCTGTGCATCACAAACACATTCTTCCGAACGAAGCCACAGCACACAGTGTCGTGGAGACACCCACGCTCGAAGCACTGGCATCAACTAGACGTGGTCATCACTAGGCGTAATAACCTCAAAAACGTCCTTCTGACGCGCAGCTATCATAGTGCTGACTGTGATACAGATCTCTCGCTAGTTTGCTCCAAGCTCAAGCTGAGACCCAAGAAGCTGTACCGCTCTAAACCTGCTGGAAGGCCCCGCATTGACGCCAGAAAAACAGCAAACTCGGAGAAAGCTGAAAAGTTCAGAGAGACCCTCCAGGAAAATCTGCGCAGCGGCCCTGGGGGCGTCGATGCGACATCCAAATGGCAACATCTGAGGGATACAGTTTACAACACGGCCTTGTCGGTGTTTGGAAGAAGAGCTAGAAACACGAACGACTGGTTCGAAGCTAACTCCGATGAGATGATTCCAGTCATTGAAAAGAAGCGCGCTGCACTCCTGGAGTACAAACGCTCACCGAGCCAGAGTACCCAGCAAGCACTTAGAGAGGCCAGGAGAACAGTACAGCAGACAGCCAGGCGCTGGGCCAACAACCACTGGCTCCGGCTATGCAGCTGCATCCAGACCTGTGCCGACTTTGGTAATCTCAGAGGAATGTACGAGGGTATGAGGAAGGCATTAGGACCCACCCAGAACAAGATGGCACCTCTGAAATCCAAATCTGGTGAAGTCATCGCTGACAAAGCCAAACAGATGGAGCGCTGGGTTGAGCACTACTCTGAGCTGCACTCACGCGAGAACGTTGTGGTTGACGCAGCCCTCGATGCCGTCGAGCTCCTACCAGTAATGGACGAACTGGATCAGGAACCGACTGTGGATGAACTGAAGAGAGCCATCGACAGCATTGCAGCTGGAAAGGCCCCTGGTCAGGATGGTACCACCAGAGGTAATCAAATGTGCCGCGGACACACTCCTGGAACCCCTACATGAGCTGCTGCGCCTGTGCTGGAAAGAGGGTGAGGTTCCACAGGATATGCGCGACGCTAACATTGTAACGTTGTATAAGAACAAAGGAGACAGAAGCGACTGCAACAACTACCGTGGAATCTCCCTCCTAAGTGTCACTGGTAAACTGTTCGCTCGCGTCATCCTTGGCAGACTCCAGAAGATTGCTGAGAGGGTGTACCCCGAATCGCAGTGGGGATTCCGCGCAGAGAGGGCTACCGTTGATATGATCTTCTCTCTCAGGCAGCTGCAGGAGAAGTGCAGGGAGCAGAGAAAGCCACTCTACATAGCCTTCATCGACTTGACCAAGGCTTTTGACTTGGTCAGCAGGGATGGTCTGTTCAAACTGCTCCACAAGATAGGCTGTCCTCCACGGTTACTCAAGATGATCCAGTCGTTCCACAAAACCATGAGAGGAACCATCCAATATGACGGCGCATTATCGGATGCTTTCAGAATCAGGAGCGGTGTCAAACAAGGATGCGTGCTTGCTCCGACATTGTTCGGGATCTTCTTCGCACTCCTCCTGAAGCATGCCTTTGGATCTTCAACAGAGGGCATCTTGCTGCACACAAGGTCTGATGGGAAACTGTTTAACCTTGCAAGGCTGAGAGCTAAGACTAAGGTGCGAGAAGTCCTCATCAGAGACATGCTGTTCGCAGACGATGCTGCTGTAGTGTCTCACACAGAAGACCAGCTTCAAAAACTGTTGGATCAGTTCTCCAAAGCGTGCAAGGACTTTGGGCTTTCCATCAGCCTAAAGAAGACGAACGTACTCGGTCAGGATGTTGCTGAATCCCCATCAATCAGCATTGACAACTATACGTTAGAGGTTGTCCACGAGTTCGTTTACCTCGGGTCCACCATCACCGACACCCTGTCGTTGGACACTGAGCTAAATAGGAGGATCGGAAAAGTGGCCACAACTCTGTCCAGACTCAGCAAGAGAGTGTGGAATAACAACAAGCTGTACACTCACACCAAAATGCAAGTCTACAGAGCCTGCATCCTCAGCACCCTCCTTTATGGCAGCGAGACTTGGACCCTGTATGCCCGCCAGGAAAAGAGGCTGAATGTCTTCCACTTGCGCTGCCTCAGGCGCATCCTTGGAATATCATGGAAGGACAGAGTGACCAACACAGCCGTCCTCGAGCAAGCTGGAATCCCAACCATGCACACCCTCCTCAGGCAGCGTCGGCTCCGCTGGCTTGGCCACGTCCACAGGATAAACGATGGAAGGATTCCAAAAGACATCCTGTATGGTGAGCTAGCCTCTGGCAAAAGACCTCCCGGATGCCCCAGTTGCGTTACAAAGATGTCTGCAAGAGAGACCTCAGAGAGGTAGACATTGAGCTGGACAACTGGGAAGAACTAGCAGGCGACCGTGGCAGGTGGAGGCAGGGGTTACACAAGGGCCTTCAGAAGGGCGAGCTGAAGATCAGACAGCTAGCAGAGGAGAAGCGAGCGCGCAGAAAGCACAATAAGGACTTGCCAGACACCCACCACATCTGCAAGAGATGCAGCAAGGACTGTCACTCTCCTGTGGGTCTTTATAGTCACAATAGACGCTGTAAATGCAGTCCTCAATTGAAACTTTAAAGGGCGCGATCCATAGTCTGTGCAGACTGAAGGGTGCCTGCTACTACTATTGGTACAAAGGTTCAGCAGTGCAGGCCCAAGAACAGATCCCTGCGGGACCCCACCAGAAACAGACCTGTGTAAGGACTGCGGCAGCAGGAACTCAGTGCTGCTGAAGGCTGGGAGGAATGTGTCTCCCAGAGATCATTGCATGAGAATCCAAAGGTGCGCCAACAAAGCCTGATGGGTAGCAAGGAGGCAATGGAAGTTTGTCTCTTGTAAACACATTGTTGTCAAATCACAGTTTATGCTAACATGCAGTATGAGAATTGTGAAATCTCATACGTTGTTGTGGGGGACAGGGCACTCACCATAACCGTGTAAGACATGGATTGCGCAGAGCTCAGCTGGTTTTAACCTTTGTGAAAAAAGCACAGCCGCGTATGGGGTGAGCTGGCTAGCTGGGTGTTTTGGTGTTGTTTAAACTGTAGCCAGACAGCTATAAGCATAGTGTGATGAGTTCTTCTGTCCCTGTCACAAGCTAGAGCTGGATAGTTGCTTCTTTTATAAGACTCTGTGGGGGTAGATGCTGAGAGCTAAAATTGCTGTGGTAGTGAGACTACTAAGAGCTCGACTCACACGGGTTTGTCTCAGGCTGAATCCACAGCAGCCAGCGCCATGGCTGGTAGGAGAGGTGCAGTGGGTGGACAGACGGCAGCTGGCAGGGAGCCAGCAGAACTCCGGAGCACTGCAAAGGGGGCATTGCCTCAGGTTCAGTGAGGGAATGAGTCAGGGAGAGGTGTCAGGGGCTGCACGGACTGGACCGAGCTGTAAGTGGGGCATTTGAAGGAAGGCACGAAGACAATGTGGGTGCGTGGATTGGCTGGTTACAGTATTGGACTGGGAGCCTGAGAGGCAAAGGACACTGCTCAAGCCGTCTGAGCTGGGACAGTTACTTGAGGGTTGGTTTTGAACTCTGGGTGTGGGATTTTCCCAAGCTCGCGCCATGTGACTTTTCTGCCTCTTTCATTAAAAGTTTCTTTTCTACACTCAGCCTGTGTGCTAGCGAGTGGGGAAGCATTGCCGCTCCGAGGCGCCCAGGGGGTGTGTGAATTTCCCAGGCCGCTGGGTGGGGGCTCGAGCCAGTTCTGTGTGAGATGGATGAAAAGGAGCCCCTAGATGTTGAACCCGGCCCTGGTTGCTGCTGACTCCTTCTGGCAGAAGGGTTACACCTGTGTTACATAGGAAGGAGGCAGAACCTCCATCCCTTCAGGTTTTTAAATCCCAGCTTGACAACGTCCTGGCTGGGATGACTTAGTTGGGGTTGATCCTGCTTGGGGCAGGGGTCTGGACTCGATGACCCCCTGAGGTCCCCTCGAGCCCCAGGATTCTAATAGCTTCCTTTGATAGAATAACGAGCCCTGTGGATAAGGGAGAAGCGGTGGATATGGTATATCTAGACTTCAGTAAAGCATTTGACACGGTCTCACATAATATACTTATCAATAAACTACGCAAATACAACTTAGATGGGGCTACTATAAGGTGGGTGAACAACTGGCTGGATAACCGTACCCAGAGAGCAGTTATTAACGGCTTTCAATCCTGCTGGAAAAGTATAACTAGTGGGGTTCAGCAGGGGTCTGTTTTAGGACCGGTTCTGTTCAATATCTTCATTAACGATTTAGATATTGACATAGGAAGTACACTTATTAAGTTTGCAGATGATACCAAGCTGGGAGAGGTTGCAACTTCTTTGGAGGATAGGGTCATAATTCAAAAGGATCTGGATAAATTGGAGAAATGGGCTGAGGTAAACAGGATGAAGTTTAATAAGGACAAATGCAAAGTGCTCCACTTAGGAAGGAACAATCAGTGTCACACATACAGAATGGGAAAGGACTGCCTAGGAATGAGTACAGCAGAAAGGGATCTAGGGGTTATAGTGGACCACAAGCTACATATGAGTCAACAGTGTGATGCTGTTGCAAAAAAAGCAAACATGATTCTGGGATGCATTAACAGGTGTGTTGTGAACAAGACACGAGAAGTCATTCTCCTGCTCTACTCTGCGCTGGTTAGGCCTCAGCTGGAGTATTGTGTCCAGTTCTGGGCACCGCAGTTCAGGAAGGATGTGGAGAAATTGGAGAGGGTCCAGAGGAGAGCAACGAGAATGATCAAAGGTCTAGAGAACATGAGCTATGAAGAAAGGCTGAAAGAATTGGGCTTGTTTAGTTTGGAAAAGAGAAGATTGAGGGGGGACATGATAGCAGTTTTCAGGTATTTAAAAGGGTGTCATAAGGCAGAGGGAGGGAACTTGTTCTTCCTGGCCTCCGAGGATAGAACAAGAGGCAATGGGCTTAAATTGCAGCAGGGGAGGTTCAGGCAGGACATTAGGAAAAAGTTCCTAACTGTCAGGGTGATCAAACACTGGAACGAATTGCCAAGGGAGGTGGTGGAATCTCCATCACTGGAGATATTTAAGAAGAGGTTAGATAGATGGCTTTCAGGGATGGTCTAGAAAGTGCTTGGTCCTGCCGTGGGGGCAGGGGGCTGGACTCGATGGCCTCTCGAGGTCCCTTCCAGTCCTACTCTTCTATGATTCTATGATGAGTGTTAAGTTTATGCCAGCAGGCTGTAGCGTGGCTGAGTACAACGTTAGTATGTCACACCAGCGCTGTGACACGTAACTCAGAGCGAATTCGGCGTGAGTGCACACTCTTTTCCTCATCACACCGTCGAGGGCTCTGTAAAGGGGTGTCACCCCATGCCTCAGGCTGCTCGGGTGGTCTGCAGCAGACACCAACCCGCTCGTGCTAGATCACCGGGGTGGGAACCTTTGATCTGACAGGGCCACTGACCCACGGGAAAATCAGTTGGGGCCACACACAAGCCAAGAAAAAGGAGAGCAAAGAGCCAATGGGAGGTGCGGGGGTGGAGCCTGCAAGTTAGGGCAGTGGCAGGACAGAGCTCTGCCCTGGCTGTCCCTCTCCGTGGTGTTTGCAGTCATGCTGCTCCAGCCAGCCTGGTGTGGGGAATGGCAGGGCATGGAGCTGCCACCTCCTGGCCAGGGCCGGATGACACACAGTGGCTTTGGTGGCTGCAGCCCTGGGCTAACGGACCCTGCAAAAAGATGGGCACTTTTGGCTGACCAGAGGTCTTTCTGCAGGGCCCCGCTTAGCCCAGGGCCCCAGGCTGCAGCCCCTAAGACCCCAGCACTACACCAACCCTGGCTGTTGGGGGAATGGGCTTGGGGTGCATGTTCCAACCCCATGCGGGGATGTCAAGGTGTAATATATGGAGGTTTCCCAGGCACCTGTTCAGAGAGGCAAACCTGGGCAAATCACTTAAAACCGGGCCACTTACAGCCGCGACTGGGGTTTCCTGCACCTTAAGGCACCCGACCAGTCACACAGGCACCTCTGCCAGACCTGCCAGGGGTTACCCAATAAATCCCTAAAGCTCTCCAGCTTCCCTTGTGCTACAGCCAGCACCCTCCTTGCACAGGTGAGTGGTTATGAGAACCAATCTCACCAAATCCACACGGGTCTTTCCAGGCCCCAGAGGGACCAGCCCCTGTCCCAGGTCAGCGTGTGCTTAGATCTCACCCAAACCAGCACGCTGGGCCGATCCTTTAGAATCTAACATGTAAAGGTTTATTAATAAAAGAAAGAGAGACGAGGGGGAGAGAAATAACTGTTAAAGTGGTCGGATTCCACCCGGCAGTCGCAAATCCTCGGAGCGGCTGCAGCAGATGGAACAGGCGGCGGCTATCTTAACAGGCTGGAAATCCATCCTTTGTAGGATGGGCCACTGCCCAGGCAGGGGCAGTTCAGAGCAGAGATGTTCCTGCCAGCTGCAGCCTGGAGACTGGCAACAGGATGGTGACTGCCAGGGTCCCTTTTAGCCCTGTGGAGGGAAATCCATCATTACTCTGCCTGGGGTCACAGTTGCACCAGAGAATCACAGAATCAGGCCACCTGTCTGTGTATTCTGCTATTGGCCATGTGGTCAGACAACACATCCCGGCTAAGTTCCTGAGATGTGGATTGGAGTCTGATGAGGCCCTTTCTCCTTTAAGTCCATCTTCATCTGGCTTGGAGGTGGCCGCGCAGCCTATTGTGAAGTCCCAGGACTTAACATTTCTAATACAAGTACAGAGCCACTCTTGTAACTTGCATGCAGAAATGATATGGACATACAAGCGGCATAAGCAGATCTGGTGAATCACTAAAACAAGAAAGGAGTCATGTAGCACTTGGAAGACTAACACAATGATTTATTAGGTGATGGGCTTCCGTGGGGCAGACCCACTTCTTCAGATCTGGAAATTGTGCTGAAAGTGAACTGGTACAACGACCATCTAACAGAGAGCTAGAAAACAAAACAGAAACATGAAATGAAAGCTCACAAATCAGCAAGGGGTGTGTGTGAGTGAGTGAGTGAGTGAGTGTGTGTGTATGTGTGCGTGTGCGTGTGTGTGTGTGAAGGGTAGGGAGGAAAGTACTTACTGCAACTGTCTATTAAGTGTCTTGCCTGAGATCACTATGAATATCAAAGATGGAGAAGAACAAGAAGTCCTGTGGCACCTTTTACAGACTAGCAGGACTACCTCTCTGATACTTGTCAGAGGTGGGGAAGCTGTCGTCGTAATGCACAAGATCTCTGCCAGGCATTCATAACGCTTAATCACCCACTGGGAGACATCAGAAAATAGACTGACAGGGCCAGACGAATACCCAGAAACCACCTACTCCTGGATAGGCCCAAGAAGGCCAATAACAGAACACCACCTATAGCCCCCAGCTCAAACCCCTGCAGCACATTATCAGCAACCTACAACCTACAGTGGAACATGACACTACACTCTGAGAGGCTCTGGGTGAGAGGCCTGGGCTGTGCTACAGACAACCAGCTAACCCCAGGGCAATTCTCACGAGCGACCACACGCCACACCACAGTTAGAACAATTACACTCTGAGAGGCTCTGGGTGGGAGGCCTGGGCTGTGCTACAGACAACCAGCTAACCCCAGGGCAATTCTCACGAGCGACCACACGCCACACCACAGTTAGAACAATTATACTCTGAGAGGCTCTGGGTGAGAGGCCTGGGCTGTGCTACAGACAACCAGCTAACCCCAGGGCAATTCTCACGAGCGACCACACGCCACACCACAGTTAGAACAATCCCGCAACTTTTCCTTGCAACAAACCCTGTGGGCAGGTTTGCCCACATATTAATTCTGGAGCCACCGTTGTTGGACGGAACCACGGCACTTACACGATCGGGGCTCACGTTCCTGTGCCTCCGCTCATGTGCTACGTGCCAGCAAGTGCCAGCAACACCCTTCATCACGTGTATTGGACACACGACAATCACTTCGCCACAGAATGAATGGGCACAAATCCGGCATTAGGCCTCTGAATGCTGGACACACACAGTGAGCAGATTTGAGCCCAGTGAGCATTTCAGCGGAGCAGCCGTGTGTCCTGGAACAAAGAGGCTTTAAGAGCAGCTTACAAAGGGGGACAGCTGAACTGGAACGTATTCTCAAATTCGACGTTTGCGCCTTGGCCTCAAGAGAGAGCAACTCCCTTGTGCATTGCAGAGGCAGCTTGCCCGGCGCTGACCTTCGCCGTGGTCCCAGGCAAGTCACGGCACCTCACGTCACTTCACAGGCACTTGCAGTAAGGAGTTTCCTCCCTGCCTGCTGCGCCCCCGCAACTGATTTGTCAGGTTTCATTTCATTTTGGTTTTTTGGTTTGTTTTCTCTCTCTCTGCTGTACAGTGGTTGTGCCAGTTGATGTTCTAGGGGTTACCCAGGGCACGTCTCCACTGCAACCTCCCTCCTCCCCTGCCCCTGCCTTGCACATGGAGCCGCAAGGTCAGCTCAGCTGGCTTGGGCTCCTGGGCTAAAAATAGCCATGCAGGCATTCCTTGCTGGGGTTGGAGCCAGGGTGGGTCTCAGTGCCTGGCTCCTGTCCCAGCTGGAACACAGGGCTATTTTCGCCTGGCAGCTTGGCCCCGCCAGCCTGTCAGTGACCCAGGGCCCTGCAGCAGGCCTTGCTTTGCAGGGGGGCGGGTGACAGGGAGTGTTTCAAGGGGAGTCAATAAATGGACTTTGCTGCTGAATCTGATGCCACATCATATGGGGCCATGGTAACAAAGGGGTTAATCGGCTGCTGCCAGCTTGTGCTTGGCCTGGGGCTGGCTCACACATTGGTGGGTCTGTGCAGAGTGATGGGGGCTGCCATGGGGCAGCTATGGGGCAGGCAGGTGGTGGCCCTGGCCCCTGAAAGCCAATTTCTGGGTTGTGTTCAATTTTGTGGCTGGTTTTGCTCAGCGTTGACTGGGCTCTGACCCGGGCAGGGAACCACAGGGCCAGTCCTGGGCGTTGGGGTGCTGGTCCAGGACCCCGCCTGCTGCTGGGCTCCCCTGGGTGGTAGAAGTGTGGGCACCACTGTCAGAGGCCCCAGAATCAACAGGTGATTGGCCAGTGAGCCCTGAGCCCATTAGGCTCATCAGCCACGCTGAGAATAGGGCTGCTCGGGCCAGGCGCTGGCCAGCTGGGGCGGGGCACCCCAGTGCCACCCTCCTGGGGGACTGTGTCTGTCCTCTCCCACCCCGGCACTGCTCATCCTCTCCCCCCAGCACTGCCTGTCCCATGCCCCCCCCCGGCACTGCCCATCCCCTGCCCCAGCACTGCCAGTCCCCTGCTCCCCCTGGCACTGCCTATCCCCTGCCCCCACCGGCACTGCCCGTCCCCTGCCCCCACCGGCACTGCCAGTCCCCTGCCCCAGCACTGCCCATCCCCCCTCCCCGGCACTGCCAGTCCCCTGCCCCCACCGGCACTGCCAGTCCCCTGCTCCCCTGGCACTGCCCGTCCCCTGCCCCAGCACTGCCCATCCCCCCTCCCCGGCACTGCCCGTCCCATGCCCCCCCCGGCACTGCCCGTCCCCTGCCCCAGCACTGCCCATCCCCCCTCCCCGGCACTGCCCGTCCCCTGCCCCCTCTGGCACTGCCAGTCCCGTCCCCCCGGCTCCCGGGCTGTGGGAGGAGCTGCCGGGCCGGGCTGGGCCGGGCTGGGCTGCGCCCGCGGCTCCTCGGCGCGCTCCGTGCCTGAAATATGACTCCGGGGCGGCCCGGGCCGGGACACGGCGGCTCCGCGCACCGAGCTCCGGGCTGGCCCGGCCCGGCCCGGCACGACCATGATCTGCGGTCGCAGGCAAAAAACGCGCCCGGAGCAGGACAGCGGCGCCCGGCGCCCGGGCCGAGCCCTGAGGAAAATGGGTGAGTCCCGGGCGGCCTCTGCAGCGGGGCTCACGGGGGGGGAAGGACCCGGCGGGGAGCACCGGGGGGGGCAGGACTCGTCCGGGGAGCACCGGGGGGGCAGGACCCGGCGGGGGGCACGGGGGGGGCAGGACTCAACCGGGGCGCACGGCGGGGGGACAGGACCTGGCTGGAGAGCACGTGGGGGGGGGCAGGACCCGCCGAGGCGCATGGCGGGTACTGAGGGTCTCAGATACAGCTTGGGCCAGGCTGGCGCCCAGGGACCCAGAGTGGCACTTGCCCGAACTGCAGCAGTGGTCGGCTCGGGCCTGAGGCTACGGGGATGGGCCTTGCGGCTCGGCTCCGCTCAGCTCAGCTCGGGGATGGGCGCTCGGGCGGAGGAGGGAGGTACCGAGCCCGACCTGGCCCGGCGAGGGGGCTGGGGGTTAAGGATCTTGCCTTTGGACCTGTGCCGCTGCCTGGAGCCTTCCCTGGGCCGAGGCAGGGGCCTGGGTTTGGGTGGGGCTGCCCCAGGCCAAGGCCCAGGACGGGAGACCCCCAGGGAGGGAGGGGCGGCTCTGCGCCAGGTTCCCAGCTCCCCGGAC
Source organism: Carettochelys insculpta (assembly GCF_033958435.1). Lineage (NCBI taxonomy): Eukaryota > Metazoa > Chordata > Testudines > Carettochelyidae > Carettochelys > Carettochelys insculpta. The sequence continues at coordinate 14,868,807 of NC_134164.1, forward strand.
AGGCGACTTGGCGGTCCGCTGTCCCCCCTCGGTCCCACCCCGAGCTGCGTCCCCTGCAGAGGGCCTGGCTGCGGCGCAGACAGAAGGGAGCCCGCTCCAGCAGGGGGGTCACCCCAGGACGGGGGCTCTGGCGGGGCTGGGCTGGCGCCCTGTGGCGAAGCATTGCTGGGCCCAGCCGCGGAGCTCCCCGTGCCTGGGACCCCGGCCCCTGGGGGGCTTTCAGTGCTGGCTGATGCACGAGGGATCCCCACTCCCAGCCGGCAGCTTCCTGTGCTGCTGCAGAGCTGCCCCAGGCTCCTGGCTCCCTTCTGCTCTCTGGGGCAGAGGTCCTCCGGCACCTCCCAGCTGACCCTGGGGGCTGCTGAAGGCAGGGCGGGGGCCAGGGCTCGGGGCACGGTTTGCGGGGGTGGGCGAAGGGGGTCCATGTCACTAGCGCGCACTCAGCTGGCATGGAAGCCATGCGGCGCCTTGGAGCGAGCCCTGCCGGCTCGCGGGGTGTCTCTGGAGCCTGGCTTGGGACTGTCACAGGGGCACCCGGCAGGCCTGCGGAGCCAGGCTGCTCTCGCCAGCATTGCATGCAGCCAGAGCTGCCCCAGGGTGACCCACACACCTGGGGGTGGGTCGCAGTCCCATGGAGTGGCACTTACAAAGAGAGAAGGGAGGAGCCTCCACTGCGGCCTTAGCCAAGCGCCCTCTGGCTCACCCTGCAGTGGCTCCTGCACTGGGGTCCTACAGGTCCCAGGTTTGAGCCTGCCTGTGAGCAGGTACAGGAGTGGGGCTGAGCTGACTCCCGGGTGCTCTGGAGGAAAGGCCAATCTTTCTCCAGGCCTGGCTGTGCAAGGGGCAAGTGACCTGGGCCACAGCCTCTGTGAGCACTTTGGTGCACCCTGGGCCAAACTGCCCTCAGCTGCTGCCCACCCCCTGGCACCAGGTCCTGCAGCTTGTGAGCTGCCCTGGCCCCGTAGCTCATGAGTCGCCCAGGTCAGGTGGTTCATTGGAAGGAATCGCTGGGCACCCCCAGATCTGTACAGTGAATGGGTCTGTGTCCAGGGCTGGTCCAGGGCAAATCCATCATTGGCTGTGCAGATTTTGCCTCTGCTTTGGGCGGGGCTCCGCCAGGGGGGATGTGGAGCTGCTCTCACATTGCCTGTGTGTGCGGGAGGATTCCAGCCCATGATCGGTGCCGCGTTTATGCCTGGGGCTGTTTGCACCTGGAGGTTTTGGAAAAAAGCTCCGTTTGGCCCCTGCGCATGTCCCTTGGCCGGGCTCTCAGCTCCTTGTCCTGCACTGGGTGTGGGAGGCTGGATGGGGCCCAGCTGGGTGGCGCAGGAAAGGGTGTGAAATGGGAAAGGCTGTGGAGCCAGCACGGAAGGGTTGGGGGTGGGGACAGAAGAGCCCACGATGATGGTAATAGCAGGGGAAGGGGGGTCGCTGCTCCTTAGCTCTCGGAGACACCTCAGGCCGTCATCCCACGAGCGCACAGGGTGCAAACGGCTCCTGTTCACGCTGAGCGGTGGTTCCCATGTCGTGCCCGGCAGCAGCAAAGCTGGCCCCAAATCTGCACACCCTGCAGGCCACGTAACTCTTCGGCTGGCGCCGGACGGGCTGAGCGCTGCGCTGCAAAGTGGAGATGTGTTTGTAGCTCCCATGGGTGGGCGGGAGAGACGCCAGCAGCTGCAGGTTGTGGAGTGCTGGCTTCCGAGGTGCCTGAACTGGTGTGACTTGGGGCTGCTGCCCTGGCTCCAGCCTTACTGCAGGGCCATTCCCATCTGAGTGCAACGCAAGCTGAATGTAAGTCCTGCCACGAGCTGCAGGCCCCTGCCCGGCCAGGCTGATGTCAGCGAGTGGGGCCGGCAGCCAGGGCTCTGGGGTGGGGTGTGTAGAGGGGCTGGGTTATCTGCCACGCAGACAGAGTGGCCTGGCAGGCCCAGAGAATGGCTGCACAGGCCCCTGGGGTCCCAGTTCTGCATTCTGCCCTGGCCGGTGTGTGGCGTGTGTCCAGCCCCACGAGCCACTGGCCATGCGGCGTCTCATCTCCACCTCCCTCCGGCTCGGCCGGCCTGCGGAGCAGCTCATCAAAACACTGCTCAGCAGATAGGGCTGCTGCGTAGTGACACGTGAGGCCCTCCCTGCCAACCGGCCCCGGCAGAGCACCCGGCGCTGCCTAGAGAGCCAGCCAGAGCCAAGCCTTGTAGTCTGCTGCCCGTGCCGCTGAGGCCTTGTTAGGGGCTCCCAGGCACTCAGCAGAGCTGGAGTTTGTCCAGGGTCCTGGATACAGGGTCCCCTTCTGCCATCTCCACTTGCCCGGGAAGCTGGGAGACGGGAGCTGGCAAGGGGCCATCGTACCTGCTGCTGTGTCACTGGGATGGCCGGCCTCTCTGCGCCCCTGCGAGGTGAGTGCCTGCTCTGCATGGGTGGAGGGGCTGGCCAGGGCTTTGTGAACCTCCCAGCCAGTTGCAGCCTGTACTGAGGTCACTGCAGGCAGGGCCAGCACTGAAGCAGCCTCACTCGAAGCAATGCCATGCTGGGAGCAGGGCTTGGGGCAGGGGGGAGGCCGTGCTTTCCGGGGCGGAGCAGGGTCAGGACAGTGGTTGGGCAGGGCAGTGCTGCAGGGCATGGAGGGGCCAGCACCGGGGCAGCCTGGCCCAGCTCGCACGGTGCCCCGGTCTGCGCTGCGCTGCGCTGCACGGCACAGCAGGGAGATTCTCTGTCACGTGGGCCGGAGCGCTGTGGCACTGCGAGACCCCCCGGGCAGGGCTCCTGCTGTGCGTGTGCCCGGTGTGCGTGAATCCCGCGGCGCTCGCAGCGCAGCCCGTGCGTGTGCCCGGTGTGCGTGAATCCCGCGGCGCTCGCAGCGCAGCCCGTGCGTGTGCCCGGTGTGCGTGAATCCCGCGGCGCTCGCAGCGCAGCCCGTGCGTGTGCCCGGTGTGCGTGAATCCCGCGGCGCTCGCAGCGCAGTCCGTGCGTGTGCCCGGTGTGCGTGAATCCCGCGGCGCTCGCAGCGTAGTCCGTGCGTGTGCCCGGTGTGCGTGAATCCCGCGGCGCTCGCAGCGCAGCCCGTGCGTGTGCCCGGTGTGCGTGAATCCTGCGGCGCTCGCAGCGCAGCCCGTGCGTGTGCCCGGTGTGCGTGAATCCTGCGGCGCTCGCAGCGCAGCCCGTGCGTGTGCCCGGTGTGCGTGAATCCTGCGGCGCTCGCAGCGCAGCCCGTGCGTGTGCCCGGTGTGTGTGAATCCCGCGGCGCTCGCAGCGCAGTCCGTGCGTGTGCCCGGTGTGCGTGAATCCCGCGGCGCTCGCAGCGCAGCCTGTGCGTGTGCCCGGTGTGTGTGAATCCCGCGGCGCTCGCAGCGCAGTCCGTGCGTGTGCCCGGTGTGCGTGAATCCCGCGGCGCTCGCAGCGCAGCCCGTGCGTGTCACTCCGGATGCCCGTCTCTGGGAAGCTAGCGGCCCAGCCTGGGCGACTGCCCTCCCTGCATTCCCGCCGCCTTCCGCTTCTCCTGTGCTGCCGCAACCCGCCGTGCTGCGCCATTCTCCCCACGGCTCTGAGGGTTGGAGCAGATGGAGGCCGGTGGCTCAGGCTGCAGCGTGCGGCTCTGAATGGGGAGGGCAGTGGGTGAGTGGCTCTCTGGTGCCCAGGTGGGCACGGTGCACTCGGGGCTGCCCTCCCCAGGTCTGTTTGTTTGTTGGAAAGGGCCAGCTGTGCAGCAAGGGGAGAGCAAGTGAGAGCCAGACCCTGCCCCAGAAGAGCTGCTTGCAGGCGGGCCCTTCCCCACCCACCAGGGCGAGCCGGCTGCAAGGCCGTGCCCTGGGCCAGGCAGAGCACAGCGCAGAGGTTTGGCTGGGCCGGGCAGGGCTGGGTCTCTGCAAGGCAGAATGAAAACAGCTGCACGAGCTGCACTGGGCTTTGTGCGCTGCAATTCCTGGGCCTCACCCAGCCCTGGAGACCCTCTTGGGAGGTGCTGAAAGCTCTGATGCCCATCAGAGGGGCAGGCGCAGGGGGCTCTGTGACCTTCCTCCCCCAGGCTAGAGCCTCGCTGCACGCTTGCCCCGGGTGACCCTGGGAGGCGTGTCTGGGAACGCGCAGAGCTGGGAGAAGTGCTGCTGCTGTGGGCAGGGCGCAGCCAGCGCCCAGCCAAGCTCGCTCCGAGGCCGAGTGCTGAGCACGGCAGCACAGGGCAGCCTGCGGGGGGCCTGCTCTGCCCTGCAGCTGAACTTGCACTACTGCTCACACGTGAGCCTGGGTGGGTGGACGTGCACATGCTTGTGTCCGGCCAGCGCAGGGGCTGGACCGAGGGGCTGCTGCACCCCTGGCTTGCCGCGGATCCCCTCGCATGCAGGGTTGGCAGCTTGTCAGTGGCTCTCGGCTGTCCCCCCCGCCCGGCCATTGCCCAGCACCAGCGTCCCGGGTAAGCCGAGCTCCTGGGTGGCGGCCCGGGAGAGGTTCAGGCCGTGTCCAGCTGATTAGCTGAGCGCCTGCAGCCGCCCGCAGATGTCAGCCTGTGTGTCTACTGGGGGTGCAGAGCCGCACACGATGAAATGTGCTGCACCCAGGGATGGGGAAAAGGAAGGGGCTGCCGCCCCCCAGCGCCCTGGCAGCTGTGCTTGCTTGCAGTGGTCAGTGAGTCGCAGCTGGCGGGAGACAGCGCTCTGGGCTGGGGGAGGGAGAGCTCTGCTTTGGGCGTGGGGCAAACGGGGGGGCACTTGGGGCTGATGCCAGGTCTGAGGGGCCCGGGGGAGTGCCTGGGGGCTGTGCTGGGAAGGGTCCAGCCCTGGCCTTGCACCAGGCTTGCACACTCCGCCATGCCCAGCCTACGCTCAGCCCAGCTGCGAGGACAGAAGTCCTCCCGGTGGGAGCACTCGGGGCAGCCCGGGAGGAATGTCTCAGCCCTGAGGTAAGCACAGCCCTGTCTGACCCGCCCAGCCCGCTCTGGCACCAAGCGTCTGGCAGGAGGGGCTCTGCCCTGGCCCTGCAGAGATGGGCCACTGGCGTGTGGTGCTGAGGAGGGACAGAGCACGTCAGGAGGTGTTACCAGAGACCGGCGGTGTGAGATCAGCCCCATGCCCTGCCCGGCGCCCTGTGGGGAGGAGTCGGCTTCACCCGGCTGCATGCCCACCCCGGCTCACCACAGGCCCCGTGTGCCAGGCCAGTTTGGGCACAGCCTGGCAGTGCCAGTCGCTGACAGGGGTCCTGCTGCCATCACCCCCTGGGGCCCGGATGTGATGTAAGAAGCTCAGCGCAGCCTCTTGCGTAATGCCCTGGCACGCGCCCTCCCTGTCACACGCACAGTCATTGAAAGAGGCGTCACAGGATGCAGCCAGGCTAATTAAAGCCTAACGAGGCCTATTTGAGAGATGAGCCTAATGACCGGGTTGTTATAATGGAGCTGCTGCTGCTGCTCATGCAGAGGCGAGTGTGTGGAGTCATGTCACTCCAGAGCCAACGGTGCCCCCGGGGCGTGGGGCAGTTCTCGGCAGGGCAGGACAGTGTTTCAGGGGCTGGGAGGTAGGAGCCATGGAGCTGGGCTGGAGCAGGTGCCTTGTGAGCATTGGCCACAGGGGCCAGTGGGGGGCACGAATCCTGGAGGTGCTGTGGGTTCCTTGGACAGCGTCCGTTCCCAGCACCCCCGGAGGGGTACCAGGCAGAGCCGCTGCCAAGGAGCACCACAGGAAGGGCCGCCTTTGGGTCATGACTGGCAGCTCTTGGCAGCCCTCTGATTGGCTCGTCATCATCATCATCAATAACCGTGGGCTCAGCGCCCGTTGGTGTCTGATGCCTCTCTCACTATTTCCTTCCATCTTTCCCTCTCCAGTGCAGAGGGGCTTAGTTTCTGTAGACTAGATCCTCACCAATCTACTACATCACCTGTCCATTCTCTGTGGGGTCTGCCTCTCCTATTCGAGCCGTCCATTATGCTGAATACCAGGGTCTTGATTTTTTGTTTGTCGTTTGTTCTGCAAATATGTCCAAATAGTTGTAGCTTCCGTTTTATAACCTTCTGCAGCAGGTTCTCTTTCGGCTGTATCGTCCTATATAATTCCTCACTGGTGACCTTCTGCATCCATCCTATTCTCAGAATCTTTCTATAACAACTCCTTTCGAATGCCAATATTCTTCTTTTTGAATCTTTCGTTATCACCCTTGTCTCACATCCGTACAACATGCTGCTGAATACACACGTTTTCAAGACACCCAGCTTCGTTCTTAAGCTAGTTGCTTTGCTTTTCCAGATCTTATCCATCGCCTTCAAACTTGCTCTTGCTTTCGCTATTCTAGTCGCTATTTCCTTCTTACAGTCTAGATCATACGTTATGTTGCTCCCCAGATATGTGAACTTCTCTACATTTTCTAGTTCAATAGCATCCACACTGATCTTCCTTCCTATTTCCTTATCTCCAAATACCATTGTTTTTGTTTTGTCGATGTTCATAATCAGTCCGTACTTCTTCCCTTCTTCGTTTAGCACCTGCACCGTTTTCGCTAGCGTCTCCTCATCTTCCTCAATGATAACTATATCATCCGCGAACCTCAAGTTGTTACTTCTTTTCCCGGGCACAGATATCTCCTCTACCTCTTCCTTGATCTTGTCCATCGCTCTCTCCAGATGGGCGATGAAGATACTTGGCGATATTGGATCTCCTTGTCTCGTACCTCCACTTGTTTTAAACCAACTTCCCGAGTCCCCGCATGTTTTCACTGCTGCCTCCACATTATCACTGGTAGCTTTCAACAACCGTGTTAGTCTGCTATCTACTCCGTATGACTCCAGCACCACCCCGGTCACTTTCTGATCTATACTATCAGTGCCTTTTGAAAATGGATGAAGCAAGCGTATAAGTTTTTGTTCTTTCGTTGAGCTTTCTCCGCTATCAGTCTTAGTGCCAATATCTGCAGTATGGTACTTCTATCTTTTCTGAATCCTGCTTGCTCATCTGCTATATGTTCTTCTATCTGCGATCTTAATGTCTCAGTCAGTATCATCATCAGCACCTCACCTAGATGACTCGTTAGGGCAATCATTCTGTAGTTCTTGCACTCCAATGTACTTCCTTCCTGGGGTATTGTCACTAGCACAGATCTTGTCCATTCCTTAGGTTCCTTCCCTTCTTTTCATGCTATATTACATAGTCGGTGTATTTCCTGAATCATGTTTTCTCCACCATATTTGATCATCTCTCCCTTGATCTTATCATTTCCAGGGCTCTTGTTCTTTAGTCGTTTCGCTGCTTTTTCTACTTCCTCCTTTGAAACAACAGTCTCGCTCTCAATGCTTGTGGGGGATCTCTCTTTCAATTCTTCAATCAGTCTCTCTGAGACACTCGGGTCCAACTGTGCTTTGTGTAGATCAGTGCACTATCTCGTCCATCGCTGCACAGTCTTCTCCCTGTTCATGAGCACTTCTTCGTTCTCATCTTTGATTGCCATCTGCTTCGGTTGCCATTTCCTATTAACATTCCTAATTGTCTTATTTACCTCCCTGGTCTTACATTCGCTGTCACACCTCTCGATATCTTCACATTGCTCCTCTAACCATTTCTCCTTATCCCTTCTGGCTGCTTTCCTTACCTCATTGCATTTCATCTTATTTTGCTGTTCTGCCATCTCAGAAACATCTCTTCTGATCTTCAACGCTCTCTTTTCATGAACCAACTTCATTGTCTTCTGAGTAATCCACTTCTTATTGATCTTTACTTCTTCTGGAACGGTCTGCTCAATTGCCTCTTCTATAGCGGTGGCTATCCCTGCAACTCTCTTATCTAGGTCTTTCTCTCTGGTGATATTCTTAATCTTCTCTTTGAGCGGTGCTCTGTACGCATTCCCTGTTTCTTCCTCACATGGCCTCGCCGCGTCTATTCTTTTCTTAAACTGTGTCTTACGTTTTCTTTTGAGTTTTATCTTGATGTTTGCGATCACTAGGCTGTGGTCTGAGTCTATATCCACTCCTTGGAAAGTTCGGCACTGCTGTACTGATGTTATCCACCTTCTTCTTATCAAAATCACATCTATCATGTTCTTGGACTTCCCGTCATTCGATCTCCGTGTCCACTTCCTACAGTCCTTTTGTTGGAATCTCATGTTGCAAATCACCATCTCATGCTCTGTAGCAAACTCTTAACAGTTTCTCACCTTGTTGGTTTCTTTTTCCATATCCAAACCTTCCCATGACTCTCTCCCAACCTTCATTATCTGTTCCAACCTTCGCATTCCAATCTCCTCCAATGATCAACGCATCTTTCTTCTGTATCTCCTCCACCGTCTTTGTCAAGTCTTTATAGAATAGCTCAATCTCCTCCTCTGGACGGTCCGACATGGGTGCATACACCTGAATGACTGAGATGTTGAATGGTTTTCCTTCGAATCGTGTGACCATGATTCTTGCACTCACCGGTTTGTATCCCAGTAATGCTCTGCTTGCTGTTTTGCTAAGAAGGAATCCAACTCCTGCTTCATGCTTCGTTTCGTTTCCTGACCAAACGACTTCACAACTGCATCTCTCTCCTGATCCCGTCCAACACATCTCTGCCAGTCCAAGTATATCACAGCCTGCGCTTGTTATTTAACCTGGGAGGGTGGGGCCAGTGGGCAGCCTGATCCCAGTTGGGAGCTCACTCTGGCACTTGCTCTGATCCCTGCTTGCTGGGTGTCCTGCCCTGAGGGTGGCAGCCCAGCTGTGACTGCTAGGGATGACTGCTGTGCCCAGCCCCGCTGGGGTACATACTTACGAGGCAATGCCACAACCAGGGTGTGGGTTGGGGTTAGGGTCTGAGGCCTGAGCCCAGCCCAGTGCTGGGGGCAGGAAAGGTGCTCAGGGGACATTGCTGAGTCTAGAAAAGAAACTTGGCATCAATTTGGGAACCACCCCCAGCCAGGGTCATAACTCAGCCATGAGTCAAGTCCCACTCTAGGTGGGCCAGGCAGAGTCCTTCTCTTCTCAGGGTCTGAAGTCCAGGAACCCAAACATCCCCTTCCTGCACCCAGCCCTTTGCTTCACCCCACTCACAACCACTGCCTTGGGCAGGGCAGACCCAGCTCACCTCCTGTCCTGAGTGGGGGAAGATAGACAAACAGCGTATTCATTGTCTGCCTGTGTAACTGCCCAGGGGCAGGCTGGAACCTGGGACCCTGGAGCTTAGTGCAGGAACCCCAGCTGGTGTGCAGCTAAGGCTGGAGAGAAGACTCTCTCTGTGTGCCCGGTGCCACTCTGCATCCCCCCCCAGGTGTGTGGGTTACACCTGCTCACTGCTCTCTGCTGCCAGAGGTGGGACGAGGTGCTGCCAGTCTCCACCTGTTGCCATCCACTCCCACTTCCTGGCTGTAACTTCTGCCCATCGGGCTCAAATGATTCAACTCCTTGCCAGCAGGGTAGCGGAAACCCAACTTCAGCACAATTAACCCAAGGGAGAGACTCCTCGGGGCACCTTTTAGCTCTGTTCTTTGAACTGGGGGGAAGAGACCAAGAAGGATGAGAGACCAGTCCAGGCAGGGGAGGATACAGGTAGACTCCAGCCCACAATGATTTTCTCCCATTGTCCCCTGAAGGTCGAAGCCCTTGTTAGCGAGGTTCTTTCTGCCAACCGTGAGGAACAGCTGTGGCCCACTCCAGCTGTTCTGTATCCCTATGAAATGACAAAGACAGGTAGCCAGATTTCAGCTCCCCCTGCATTTCATACAAGCAGGAACGGGGTTGAGTCACAAATTAAGGCGATTGCAATGAGCAAAATGACATTCCATCTGCTGAATGCTTAGCAAATCTCTAAGCAAAGTGTGTTCACATAGACACACCCAGGGTCTCTCCTCCTCTGAAGGAAGCATTCCTTCCGGTCCTGCAGAAGAGAAACTAAGGCACGTGATAGATGAAGTGACTCAGCCAGAGTGACACAGCATGACAGTGGCAGAGACAGAAACAGCTGGGTGGCCTGAGTCGCAGGACCATCCGTTTTGCACTAAAAGCAGCAAAGGACCATAACAAAGTGGAAAGGGACTTTGTGGATTTCTAGGGTCTCAGCTCAAGGCAGTGGGGGGTGGGGGCCCCAGGAGTGTCCAAACCAGCAGAAAGTTAACAGTTACGGGCCAATAAACCAGATGGATTTTGGAAAAGAGCCTCCTGGGGTGGGCTTGGCTGGTGCTCGCCAGCCAGCGGGGGGCTGTGAGTTCAGAGAACTGATCTGGCTTGGAGCAGCTCCCACGGCCTCAGGCCTGGGATCTCTCTCCGGTGCCCTGTGACCTCAGCCGGCCGTGGCTTCTCTACCCCCATCTGCCTGGCGTCCTTCCCCTTCCCCACCTGGGCTGCCCAGCCCTTTGGCTCTGCTCCGGCCTAATCTAAACTGCCATTTGGAGAGTTTGGAGCGCAGGCCCCTGACTCACCTCCATTTCCTGCGTGACTCAGAGGCTCCAGCCCACACAGGAGAAGGAAGGGCCGATCGGAACAGTTCCACCCCCTGGCAGCGCCTCGTGCAGCTGGCAACCTGGGAGATACTTCGTGGCTTGGGCTACAAGATCAGTAGCCACCTGCCTCAGCCCTGGCAGGGCCTCTTGTGCCAGGCAGCACCCAGGCACGTCTTGCAAGAGGGGCCTGCCCCATGGACGGGGCAGAGGGGCAGTGATACGGCACTCAGCAGCCGGGCTGGGACGAGAAGCTGGGTCCCACCCTGCAGGCCGGCTGCTGAATGGCACAGGGCCCGTGTGAGCCCTTTGACCGAGCACTCGCTGAGAACTCTCCACCTGGCCCTGGGGGCAGCAGCAGCAGCTCCCCTGCACGGTGCCAGGAGCTGCCACCTTGGAGGTGCAAACCCTGGGGCCTGCAGCAGACTCTGAACGCCCGTCTGGGTGTCCTGGGCCCGCAACCTCAAAGGGGGCGAACCTGGCCGGGCGGCCCCATGGGAGGGGACCAAGGTCCACATGTAAACTAGTGGGACACTGCAGGTCAGTGTGCGAGGGTGGATCAGTTTGTGAGGGCAGGTCAGTGTGTGACAGGGTCTGTGTGAGTGCAGGTCAGTGTCTGAGGGCAGGTCAGGGTGTGACGGGTCAGTGTGCGAGCGCAGGTCAGGGTGTGATGGGGTCAGTGTGCGAGTGCAGGTCAGTGTGTGAGGGCAGGTCAGTGTGTGACAGGGTCTGTGTGAGTGCAGGTCAGTGTCTGAGAGCAGGTCAGGGTGTGACGGGTCAGTGTGCAAGCGCAGGTCAGTGTGCAAGGGCAGGTCAGGGTGTGATGGGTCAGTGTGCGAGCTCAGGTCAGGGTGTGATGGGGTCAGTGTGCGAGTGCAGGTCAGTGTGTGAGGGAAGGTCAGGGTGTGATGGGGTCAGTGTGCAAGTGCAGGTCAGTGTGTGGAGGGCAGGTCAGGGTGTGACGGGGTCAGTGTGCGAGTGCAGGTCAGTGTGTGAGGGCAGGTCAGGGTGTGACGGGGTCAGTGTGCGAGCGCAGGTCAGGGTGTGATGGGGTCAGTGTGCGAGTGCAGGTCAGTGTGAGGGCAGGTCAGGGTGTGACGGGGTCAGTGTGCGAGCGCAGGTCAATGTGCGAGGGGAGGTCAGGGTGTGACGGGGTCAGTGTGCGAGTGCAGGTCAGTGTGTGTGGGCAGGTCAGGGTATGATGGGGTCAGTGTGTGAGTGCAGGTGAGGGTGTGGTGGGGTCAGTGTGTGAGTGCAGGTCAGTGTGCGAGGGCAGGTCAGTGTGTGGGGGCAGGTCAGGGTGTGATGGGGTCAGTGTGTGAGTGCAGGTAAGGGTCTGGTGGGGTCAGTGTGTGAGTGCAGGTCAGTGTGCGAGGGCAGGTCAGTGTGTGGGGGCAGGTCAGGGTGTGATGGGGTCAGTGTGCGAGCGCAGGTCAGTGTGCAAGGGTAGGTCAGGGTGTGACGGGGTCAGTGTGCGAGGGCAGGTCAGTGTGTGACAGGGTCTGTGTGAGTGCAGGTCAGTGTCTGAGGGCAGGTCAGGGTGTGACGGTCAGTGTGCAAGCACAGGTCAGTGTGTGAGTGCAGGTCAGTGTGCGAGGGGTCAGTGTGCGAGGGCAGGTCAGGGTGTGAGGGGTCAGTGTGCGAGGGCAGGTCAATGTGCGAGGGCAGGTCAGTGTGCGAGGGCAGGTCAGGGTGTGAGGGGTCAGTGTGCGAGGGCAGGTCAGGGTGTGAGGGGTCAGTGTGCGAGCGCAGGTCAGGGTGTGACAGGTCAGTGTGCGAGTGCAGGTCAATGTGTGAGGGCAGGTCAGTGTGCGAGGGCAGGTGAGGGTGTGACGGGTCAGTGTGCGAGGGCAGGTCAGGGTGTGAGGGGTCAGTGTGTGAGGGCAGGGCAGGGTGTGACGGGTCAGTGTGCGAGCACAGGTCAGGGTGTGACAGGTCAGTGTGCGAGGGCAGGTCAGGGTGTGAGGGGTCAGTGTGCGAGTGCAGGTCAATGTGCGAGGGCAGGTCAGTGTGCGAGGGGTCAGTGTGCGAGGGCAGGTCAGGGTGTGAGGGGTCAGTGTGCGAGTGCAGGTCAGTGTGCGAGGGCAGGTCAGTGTGCGAGGGCAGGTCAGGGTGTGAGGGGTCAGGGTGCGAGGGCAGGTCAGGGTGTGATGGGGCAGTGTGCAAGAGCAGGTCAGTGTGTGAGGGCAGGTCAGGGTGTGAGGGGTCAGTGTGCGAGGGCAGGTCAGGGCGTTACGGGGTCAGTGTGCGAGCGCAGGTCAGGGTGTGACGGTCAGTGTGCAAGCACAGGTCAGTGTGCGAGGGCAGGTCAGGGTGTGAGGGGTCAGTGTGCGAGCGCAGGTCAGGGTGTGACGGGTCAGTGTGCGAGTGCAGGTCAATGTGTGAGGGCAGGTCAGTGTGCGAGGGCAGGTGAGGGCGTTACGGGGTCAGTGTGCGAGCGCAGGTTAGGGTGTGATGGTCAGTGTGCAAGCACAGGTCAGTGTGCGAGGGCAGGTCAGGGTGTGAGGGGTCAGTGTGTGAGGGCAGGTCAGGGTGTGACGGGTCAGTGTGCGAGGGCAGGTCAGGGTGTTACGGGGTCAGTGTGCGAGCGCAGGTCAGGGTGTGAGGGCAGGTCAGGGTGTGACGGGGTCAGTGTGCAAGTGCCGGTTAGTGTGCGAGGGCAGGTCAGGGCGTGACGGGGTCAGTGTGCGAGTGCAGGTCAGGGTGTGACGGTCAGTGTGCAAGCACAGGTCAGTGTGCGAGGGCAGGTCAGGGTGTGAGGGGTCAGTGTGCGAGGGCAGGTCAGGGCGTGACGGGGTCAGTGTGCGAGCGCAGGTCAGGGTGTGACGGTCAGTGTGCAAGCACAGGTCAGTGTGTGAGGGCAGGTCAGGGTGTGAGGGGTCAGTGTGCGAGGGCAGGTCAGGGTGTGAGGGGTCAGTGTGCGAGCGCAGGTCAGGGTGTGACAGGTCAGTGTGTGAGTGCAGGTCAATGTGTGAGGGCAGGTCAGTGTGCGAGGGCAGGTCAGGGTGTGAGGGGTCAGTGTGTGAGTGCAGGTCAATGTGCGAGGGCAGGTCAGTGTGCGAGGGCAGGTCGGTGTGAGGGGTCAGTGTGCGAGCGCAGGTCAGGATGTGACAGGTCAGTGTGCGAGTGCAGGTCAATGTGTGAGGGCAGGTCAGTGTGCGAGGGCAGGTGAGGGTGTGACGGGTCAGTGTGCGAGGGCAGGTCAGGGTGTGAGGGGTCAGTGTGCGAGCGCAGGTCAGGGTGTGACAGGTCAGTGTGCGAGTGCAGGTCAATGTGTGAGGGCAGGTCAGTGTGTGAGGGCAGGTGAGGGTGTGACGGGTCAGTGTGCGAGCGCAGGTCAGGGTGTGACAGTCAGTGTGCAAGCACAGGTCAGTATGCGAGGGCAGGTCAGGGTGTGAGGGGTCAGTGTGCGAGGGCAGGTCAGGGTGTGAGGGGTCAGTGTGCGAGCGCAGGTCAGGTGTGACAGGTCAGTGTGCGAGGGCAGGTCAATGTGTGAGGGCAGGTCAGTGTGCGAGGGCAGGTGAGGGCGTGCGCTGGTGTAAAATGGGAGGAAGGGAGGGTGTGGAAATGCAGATGAAAGCGTCTCTCTGGGGGCTGGCTAGTGACCGGGCCGTCTGTGGCTCGGCCCCACGGCCCAGTGCACTGCAGAAATGCTTCCCCAGCCTGCCCCTGCGCCCCGGCAGAGACAGTCCGCCCTGCCCTGGTGTGGGGGCCACACGCCAGCCTTGTAAGCAGCGCAGTGCAGCTCAGCCAGACGCGGCCGGAGGGCCTCAGACACCGCACTGCTCCGCTCCGGAGAGGCTGCGAGTGGCCAGCCCGGCGGGCTGAGGTAACTGCCAAAGACAGGACCAGAGACATATCATCGAAGTCTTGAACTTGGTTAGACTGGGCAGGATCCCAGGGATGTGAAGAGTAACAAGAAGGGTTTCTACAGACGTGAACACTAAACGGGTTACCAGAGGAGGTGTGGGGCCGTTACTGGGTGAGGGAGGTAACCTAGTGACAGATGATGCCGGAAAAGCTGAAGTACTCAATGCTTTTTTTGCCTCAGTCTTCACGGACAAAGTCAACTTCCCCATGACGGTCCTAGACGATGCAGTATGGGAAGGTGGAGGGCAGCCATCAGTGGGGAAGGAACAAGTTCTGAGCTATCTAGAAGAACTAGATGTGCACAAGTCCATGGGTCTGGATTAAATGCACCCCAGGGTACTGAGGGAATTGGCAGAGGTCATTGCTGAGCCTTTGGCCATTGTTCTAGAAGACTCTTGGAGATCGGGGGAGATACCGGGTGACTGGAAGAAGGCAAACGTAGTGCCCATCTTTAAAAAAGGAAAGGACAATCCAGGGAACTATAGACCTGTCAGCCTTACCTCAATCCCTGGGAAAATAATGGAGGGAATCCTCAAGGAATCCATTTTGAAGCACTTGGAAGAGGGGAAAGTGATCAAAAGTAGCCAACATGGATTCACCAGGGGCAAGTCCTGCCTGACCAATCTGATTAGCTTCTATGACGAGGTAACGGGCTCTGTGGACACGGGGAAGTCGGTGGATGTGATGTACCTTGACTTCAGCAAGGCTTTTGATATGGTCTCCCACAACATTCTTGTCCATAAGTTAAGGAAATATGGGTTGGATCTTTGGACTATAAGATGGATAGAAAGCTGGCTTGATGGTCGGGCCCAACGGGTAGTGGATGGCGGTCTGTTTCAAGCGGAGTGCCGCAAGGCTCGGTTCTGGGGCCGGTGTTATTCAACATCTTTATTAATGACCTGAATGAGGGACTGGATTGCACCCTCAGCAAGTTTGCGGATGACACAAAACTTGGGGGAGCGGTAGATTCGTTGGAGGGTAGAGAGAGAATCCAGAGTGACCTGGATAAATTGGAGGACTGGGCCAAAAGATATCTGATACGGTTGAATAAGGAGAAGTGTAGAGTCCTGCACCTGGGGCGGAAGAATCTCAAGCATTGTTACAGGCTGAGGACCGACTGGCTCAGCAGCAGTACGATGGAAAGGGACCTAGGGGTTATGGTGGAGGAAAGGCTGGATATGAGTAAACAGCGTGTGCCCTTGCAGCCAAGAAGGCTAACGGCATACTAGGGTGCGTTAGGAGGAGCACTGTGAGCAGATCTAGAGAAGTGGTTATTCCTCTTTATTCGGCACTGGTGAGGCCACATCTGGAATATTGTATCCAGTTTTGGGCGCCCCCAGTACAAAAAGGATGTGGATTTGCTGGAGCAGGTTCAGCGAAGGGCAACAAAAATCATTAAGGGTTTGGAGCGCAGTAGTGGTAGTAGCATCCTTCAGTCTACGTAGACTATGGATCACACCCTTCGTAGTTCCGTTTGGCATCCTCGTTTGCAGCGTCGGCTGTGGCTGTGAAGACCCACACGAGAGTGACAGTCCTTGCTGCATCTGTTGCATGTGTAATGGGTGTCTGGCAGGTCCTTGCCGTGCTTTCTGTGGGCTCGCTTCTCCTTTGCTAGCTGTGTGATCCTCAACTCACCCTTCTGAAGGCCCTTGTATAGTTCCTGCCTCCATCTGCTGCGATCGTCTGCCAGCTCCTCCCAGCTGTCTGGCTTGATGTCTACTTCCCCGAGGTCTCTCTTGCAGACATCTTTGTAGTGCAGCTGGGGCGTCCGGGAGGTCTTTTGCCGGAGGCTAACTCGCCGTACAGGATGTCTTTTGGGATCCTTCCATCATTCATCCTGTGGACGTGGCCAAGCCAGCGGAGCTGCCGCTGCCTGAGGAGGGTGTGCTTGGTTGGGATGCCAGGGGGTGTTGGTCACTCTGTCCTTCCATGATATTCCAAGGATGCGCCTGAGGCAGCGCAAGTGGAAGACGTTCAGCCTCTTTTCCTGGCTTGGAGCACAAGACCTATGAGGAGAGGCTGAGGGATTTGGGCTTGTTTAGTTTACAGAAGAGAAGACTTAGAGATGATTTAATAGCAGCCTTCAGCTTCCTGAAGGGGAGCTCTGAAAAAGGAGGGTGAGAAACTGTTCTCAGTGGTGTCAGATGGCAGAACAAGGAGTAATGGTCTGAAGTTACAGAGGGGGAGGTGTAGGTTAGATATGAGGAAAAACTACTTCCCCAGGAGGGGGTGAAGCATTGGAATGTGTTGCCTAGAGGGGTGGTGGATTCTCCATCCCTAGAGGTTTTTAAGTCCCGGCTGGACAAGGTCCAGGCTGGGATGACTTTGTGGGGGTTGATCCTGCTTGAGGCAGGGGGCTGGACTCGATGACCTCCTGAGGTCCCTTCCAGCCCTGTGATTCTGTGATCCGGGTCGAGCAGTTTTTCTTGCCCACTGGCTCCTGCAGTCGGTTATATTCACAGGTGGTGGGTGAAGCTGAAGACATCAAGCCCCAGTCCTTCCCCTTCTGCACCCGCCGCCCCATGGCGCCAAGCCCCCGGGTGGTGCAGCATGGCCTGATCCTTCCCTGCTGGCCAGTCAGCCATTCCAGGGCCCCAGGCAGCTGGAGCAGGGGCGGTTTTGGGCCGGCAGTGCCTGTGCTATGCCGCACCCCATGGTTATCGTTCGCAATATGCCATCTGCCCCGTGAGCTGGGGCCGGTCCCCCCCGTCAGAGGCTTTGCCTTCCTCGCATTCTCCTTGCTGCCAGCGCAGGTGAGGGGAAACGGCAAACGCACGATGCCCCGGCCCCTGGCTTAGAGCCGCCCTCCGGCTGCCTGGAGACCACCAGCCCAGGCCTGTCTGGGGCGCAGGACTGAGCAATCCCCCTCCTGCGGCGCTTGCGCAGCTCCCTTGCAGCAGTGCATCCCCGGGGTACAGCCGGTACACACCCTCTGGGCGCAGCTCACCTCCTCTGGCCTCCCTGGGGAACCGGCCGTTGGAGGTGCTCAGACGTGTTACACTAGCAACCAAGCTGCACAAGCTCAGCTCCGTACGTGCTGGCCTGCCCGGGGGCGTGCAGCAGCTGGCAGCAGACTGCGGCCCTTCCCATGATGGCTGCGCGTCGTGCTTTGCCTGAAGGATGCCGGAGTCACATAACGGGGTGGACGTGGGGTGCAGGTGCTGCTCGAGGTAAAAGGTGCCATGGGGAAACTGAGGCACGGAGAGGTGAAATGACGTGCGCAGGACAAGCTGATGGCGGTCAGAATAAAAACTCAGGAGTGCTCGCTCCCGATCCCAGAGCTCCCGCCAGCCAGCTCTGCCCTCCGCCTGGTCACTGGGCTGCCGGTCGAGATTCCCTTTGCAGGGTTTTCCAGCTCAGTCCAGGCGTGAAAGGGGAGCGGTCACACACTGGGCTGCACAGGGCCCACCTTGGCAGCCGCTCTCGCATTGGCCAGAGGGCGCGGGAGCAGCTGGAGTCAGGCGGTGTGGGCAGCGGAGCTCGGGGACGGGGCGTTGAGGTGAACAGCCGCTGCTCCGCCCTCCCCCCATAGCAAGAGCGGAGGAGCTGCAGAGCGGGCAGCGCCGCAAGGGGGACGTGCTTGGCCCCACGGCACGAGAACGTGCGGCCACCCAGCGGCAGGAGAGCTGCCCAGACCCGGTGGGCCAGGGGAGGCTGTGAACAGCAGGACCTTGCCAGGCTCCAGACAGCTGGAGAAGCTGATCGGGCGCTGGCTGCCAGGCTGGGCGGGAACGGGGTCCCAGCATCGGGACAGGAGGGGTTGTCTGGGGATTCCCTGCTCTGTTTGCTGCCTCTGGGTCACCTGCAGCATGCCGGGCTGGATGGCCCTTTGCTCTGCCCCAGTGGGGCTTTGCCATTGCCCAGGCTGTAGGGGAGGAATCTGCCCCCGAGGGCCTGGGCTGGAGTCCGGTGCAGGGGCTTTGGGTCACCTGCAGTCCTGGGCCTGGCCTGGCGCTGCAGCCGCACCGATTTCGGCCTCGCGGTGTGTCTGTGTGTGTCCGCAAGGGGACTGTGCTGCCCAGGCCCGGCGGGGCCACAGGCGCCCGTACACAGGGCTGCCCCTGCTGCAAAGGGGTTGCTGGGGCAGCAGCAGGGCTGGAGGCTGGAGGCTGGAGGGAAGGGAGGTGCTGTGGAACTGGCTGCCTGAGCAATAGGTGGGGGTGCTGGGGGTAAGGGGAGCCTGGCCAGAGTCTGAGCTGGGGCCCGGGCCTGCTGCGTGTTGGGCCCCAGCTGGCCTCCCCCATTAACCCTTCAAAGACGCAGGCCTCAGCGTGAATCCTAGAACCCTGGGGCTGGACGGGACCTCAGGAGGTCATCCAGTCCAGCCCCTGCCCCAAGCAGGATCAACCCCCCACTAAACCATCCCAGCCAGGGCCTTGTCCAGTCGGGACTTGAAAACCTCTGGGGATGGAGATCCCACCACCTCTCTGGGTAACACATTCCAGAGCTTCCCCACCCTCCAGGGGAAACAGTTATTCCAACACGACCCTTTGCCCGCAGCTTGCCCCTTCCCTGGCAGTTTTAGGTGCTGCAAACGGGTGAGGGTGGCCCCAGCAGATGGGCAGGGGGCGAGGTGCAGGTGGGCAACAGGGCTGGCACAGGAACTTGAGGTGCTGGGAGTGGGGGTGGCATGTCTGGGCAGTTGGGGGGAGCCCGGTGCCCACGGCCGGGAGGGCGTCTGCAGTCGCTGTCAGGTTTAGCCCATAGATTGCAGTTTCCACCTCCTGCTGTGAGACGGCGCGTGAGTGTCCGTGAGGCCTGGTGCTTTCAGCAGTGCTGGTGCGAGTGTCCGTGAGGCCTGGTGCTTTTGGCAGTGCTGGTGCGAGTGTCCGTGAGGCCTGGTGCTTTCAGCAGTGCTGGTGCGAGTGTCCGTGAGGGCTGGTGCTTTCGGCAGTACTCGTGTGAGTGTCCGTGAGGGCTGGTGCTTTCGGCAGTACTGGTGCAAGTGTCCGTGAGGGCTGGTGCTTTCGGCAGTGCTGGTGTGAGTGTCCGTGAGGCCTGGTGCTTTCGGCAGTGCTGGTGTGAGTGGGTGTGAGGGCTGGTGCTTTCGGCAGTGCCGGTGCGAGTGTCTGTGAGTGGCGGTGGTTTTGCCAGTGCCGGTGCGAGTGTGCGTGAGGGCTGGTGCTTTTGGCAGTGTTGGTGCGAGTGTGCGTGAGGGCTGGTGCTTTTGGCAGTGTTGGTGCGAGCGTCTGTGAGGGCTGGTGCTTTCGCCGGTGCTGGTGCGAGTGTGCGTGAGGGCTGGTGCTTTCGCCGGTGCCGGTGAGAGTGTGCGTGAGGGCTGGTGCTTTCGCCAGTGCTGGTGCGAGTGTGCATGAGGGCTGGTGCTTTTGGCACTGTTGGTGCGAGTGTGCATGAGGGCTGGTGCTTTTGGCAGTGCCGGTGCGAGTGTGCGTGAGGGCTGGTGCTTTTGATAGTGTTGGTGCGAGTGTGCGTGAGGGCTGGTGCTTTCGGCAGTGCTGGTGTGAGTGTGCGTGAGGGCTGGTGCTTTTGGCAGTCCTGGTGCGAGTGTGCATGAGGGCTGGTGCTTTTGGTAGTGCTGGTGCAAGTGTGTGTGAGGGCTGGTGCTTTTGGCAGTCCTGGTGCGAGTGTGCGTGAGGGCTGGTGCTTTTGCCAGTGCCAGTGCGAGTGTGCGTGAGGGCTGGTGCTTTCGCCAGTGCTGGCACAATGAAGCACAGGCCAGAACATCACTCTAGGCCCCGGGTTCTCTTCCTGGCTGTGAGTGACCCCCGTGCTGCCCTGTGCCTCGGTTTCCCCCTCTACGGCCTGGGGATATTGCTGCCTCCCGGGAGAGGAGCGAGGGTTGGTTGACTGTCTGTAAGGCATCTTGGGCTCCCCAGGACGGGCGCTCTCTTGGTGCTGGGGAAGGGGTCAGGCCGGGCCTGACCGGTGAGTCTCTTGTCATGGTTCCTCCTGGGCTTTGCAGGCAGGGCCCGGGGACCCTGGGCGGACAGCGCGGTGCACGGCTCTGCGCGAGCAGGTAACAGTGATGCTCCGCGGATGCGGACGGGAGCTGGCTCAGCTGCCTCTGCCCGGGCTGTTGTGAGTCAGCGTGGAGCACGGGAGGCCGCCTCTGGGGCTGAGTTCCGCAGGACGTGGAGGGGCTGAGCTGATGGAGCAAACGCCAGCTGTGGCCGGAGGAGCGCTGCCTGCTTGGGGTTTGCGTGGGCGGAGGAGGCACAGGCTAGGGGACCCCGGAGCAGAGGGCAGGGTGTGCTGCCGATTGCGTATAGCCTGACCCAGTTGCTCTGCAATCAACAAGAGCCTTTCCGCTGCTTCCTAAGAACTGGGCCAGGCCCTTCCCGGCAGGCACGGCAGGACTGCACCTGCCCCGTTCACGCCACCTCCAGCGCGCGCCCCGCCGACTGCAGGGGCAAGGGCCAGGGGCGTTGGCTCCCCTTTCAGAATCCCTGAGCAAGGAGTTTTGGTGCCTGGCTGCTGCAGCGGCTGGCGACCTGGATGCTGACACATCTCCCAGCTGGGGGGGCCGATGGCCGAGATCCTGCTGGAGCGGCAGCTGGGTCAGAGCGGGCCAGCCTGAGTCTTGCTTCTGCTCCGGAGTCCAGCAGTGTGGGCCTTGCCCAGGCTTCTGGGCCATGCAGTGAGCCCAGAGCGGTGCCCGGGGCTGTCTGATCAGTGCACCCCCCCGTCCAGCCGCTTCTCAGCCAGAAGGACCTGCAGCCTGGCCGGGGCGGCCGTGCTCATGTCTCCATGCCGTGAGCGAGAGACCCTGGATGGGAGCCATGGGAACAGAGCTGACGCCCATTGCTGGCTGTCGCCCTGACGAGCAAGTGGATGGATTTTCCATGGCCCTTTCGTTTCCACGGCATCTGCTGAGTTCAAGTGACGCAGGGCTTGGTGCTCCGCTGCCTTCCCTCTGTTCCAGCACCGGGGAAGTCCCCGGGCTCCGAGCAGCGACGCCCCCTCCACGCTTGTCACCCGCCAGAGGAAAATCTTCTGTTCCCACCTACCTCCTGGCCCTGGGCCACTCGGCCCGGAGCAGAGCGCAGCGGGGAGAGCCGCAGAGCCGGGCCGGGAGTGTGTCTCCCTTTTCCCTCGGCAGGGCTGGGGGAACTAGGCTGCTCAGGCTGCCAAGTGCCCCTAGACAGTTTCACTTGGTGGCAGAGCCCTCTCTGCGGCCTCCAGCCCCATTCTGTGGGGAAGGGTCAAGCCTGGGACAGGGAGGGAGTTGGGTGCCTGAGGGCCAGTGAAATTCCCGGCCCACCTTGGGTGCTTTGCAGATCCCTCCCCCGAAATAACATCGGTAGCAACCTCTGTAATCCCGCAAGCCCGAATCCGGGGGTTCAGAGTGGGGCTTGGCACGTGCCTCGCCAGCGCCCGGCCTGCGGGGCTGCTTAGTAGGTCAGAATAAATCCCTTAAGACGGGCCATTGCGCAGTGCTGAGTTTCGGTGAGCTTAGAGCTGGGTGCCGCTGCATCTGCTGCCATGCTTGGGTCCGGCGCAGCTCCTGGTGACCACATGGCACTTGCCGTCTGCTGCCCCCGGTGGCTGCCTCGCCGGCCTGGGTGGAGTGCACAGGCAGCCGAGGGCGCCAGAGCAGCTCTCGGCTTTGGCCTCGTGCCAATGTCACGCGGCGGCTGCGCCCCTGCCCTTCCCGCTGGGCTTTGGGACAGAGCATGTTCTGCTGGTCCATGGCAGTGACTGAGCTGCAACTGGCCCCCCAGCACATTGAGCTCCACTAGCGTCCTGCGGCTGTGGTGTCCGAGGGCCTCCTCAGCGGCCTTCCTGCCCTGCGCGTGCACAGCAGCCCAGACACAGGCTGAGCATCTGCTGGCGGCTCACACTGAGGGCAGCCACCTGCGAAGTTCTGGCTGCTGTTCTCCCCAGAAATCTGGCCCTCAAGTGGGAGAGCGGAGCTCCGGGAAATGGCCCTGCGCTGCTTCCCACGCAGCTGCAGGGACCAGCACAGGACGAGAACCCAGGCGTCCGAGTGCCCACTGCGCCAGGCTGAATTCTCCGGTGGCTGCCCTCCTGGCCTGCCCCGACAGCGCTGGGAACATGGCACCGTTCACGGCGACCCCTCCCCGGAAGGTCGCAGGTCAGCGCTGCCCTGCCGTGTGGGAAAGGGCCCGGCAGAGCCGGCCCCCTCCCTGGGGTTGGCAGAGGCAGGCTATTGCACCAGGCCGGCTCTCTGCTGCTGAAGCCCAACCCACACTGGACGTGCCCTCGGCAGCTATCCAGCCGTCGGCTCGCTCCGTGCTTTGCTTGCACACTTGGTGTTTGCCTGAGCCTGGCTCTGGGATGTGACTAGTGCGATGCCAAGGAGGCCGAAGGGTGCGGCACGAGGCCCTTTGTGTCTGCGAGCGCACGGGGGCACGTCTGACGGGCAGGCTGGGCGGGGGGCGGCTACAGCAGTGGCTGCGGCTGCAGTTCCCAACCTCTCGGCTTCCCGGGGCCCCGCTGCAGAGATGTTTTCGTGGCTGGTTGGACACGTGGCCCAAGCGATGTGCCCGAGATCAGCCCAGCCCTGGCGCCCGCCTGGTGTGCTGCCCCGTGCTGCGCTGGGAATGGACAACGGGAGCTGTCAGTGTCTGGCACAGCCCCGGCAGCACCGCGCAGTAAGTCCCTGGGCTCGGCTGGGGCATTGCTACAGGACGTGCTCGAAGGGCTGGGGCAGGCAGGAGCCTGGGCTGGAGGGCTGTGGGGCACGCGCCTGCTCTGGCCATGCACCTCCTTGAATCTGTGCCTGCTGGGGAAGCTGGGCTGCAGGGGCTGCTGGTGATTTTCCTGGGAGTTTCGAGCACATTGGCTCTGCTCCCAGGGGCCTGGGAAGGCCAGCGCTGGGGGAAGTGAGCAGCCCTCTTTCGGGGCCTGGCTGGCCTGCCCCGAGACAGGCCAAACACAGACAGGGTGTCCCCCTCCGCTGCCCAGGCTGCCGTGGCCAGCTGTCCCTGGAGCGCCAGCAAAGGGGGTGCCGGGCAGGCTCGGCTCGGCATGGCGCGATGGCAGAGCCGGCAGTGCGGTGCGATGGCAGAGCCGGCAGTGTGGTGCGACGGCAGAGCCGGCAGTGCGGTGTGGCGCGACGGCAGAGCCGGCAGCACGGCGTGGTGCGACATGACGGCAGAGCCGGCAGTGCGGTGTGACGCGACGGCAGAGCCGGCAGTGTGGTGCGACTCGATGGCAGAGCCGGCAGTGTGGCGTGGTGCTACGGCAGAGCCGGAAGTGCGGCGTGGCGCGACGGCAGAGCCAGCAGTGCGGCGTGGTGCGACGGCAGAGCCGGCAGTGTGGTGCGATGGCAGAGCCGGCAGTGTGGTGCGACGCGATGGCAGAGCCGGCAGTGCGGCATGGCGCGACGGCAGAGCCGGCAGTGTGGTGCGATGGCAGAGCCGGCAGTGCGGCGCAATGGCAGAGCCGGCAGTGCGGTGCGACGCGATGGCAGAGCCGGCAGTGCGGTGTGGCGCGACGGCAGAGCCGGCAGTGTGGTGCGACGCGATGGCAGAGCCGGCAGTGTGGCGTGGTGCGACGGCAGAGCCGGCAGTGCGGTGTGGCGCGATGGCAGAGCCGGCAGCGCGGCGTGGTACGACATGACGGCAGAGCTGGCAGTGCGGTGTGACGCGACGGCAGAGCCGGCAGTGTGGTGCGACGCGATGGCAGAGCCGGCAGTGTGGCGTGGTGCTACGGCAGAGCCGGAAGTGCGGCGTGGCGCGACGGCAGAGCCAGCAGTGCGGCGTGGTGCGACGGCAGAGCCGGCAGTGTGGTGCGATGGCAGAGCCGGCAGTGTGGTGCGACGCGATGGCAGAGCCGGCAGTGCGGCATGGCGCGACGGCAGAGCCGGCAGTGCGGCGTGGTGCGACGGCAGAGCCGGCAGTGCGGCGTGGTGCGACGGCAGAGCCGGCAGTGTGGTGCGATGGCAGAGCCGGCAGTGTGGTGCGACGCGATGGCAGAGCCGGCAGTGCGGCATGGCGCGACGGCAGAGCCGGCAGTGTGGTGCGATGGCAGAGCCGGCAGTGCGGCGTGGCGTGACGGCAGAGCCGGCAGTGCGGCGTGGCGTGATGGCAGAGCCGGCAGTGTGGTGCGATGGCAGAGCCGGCAGTGCGGCGCAATGGCAGAGCCGGCAGTGCGGTGCGATGCGATGGCAGAGCCGGCAGTGCGGTGCGACGTGACGGCAGAGCCGGCAGTGTGGCGTGGCGCGACGGCAGAGCCTGCAGTGCGGTGCGATGGCAGAGCCGGCAGTGCGGCGCGACGGCAGAGCCGGCAGTGTGGCGTGGCGTGACGGCAGAGCCGGCAGTGTGGCGTGGCGCAACGGCAGAGCCGGCAGTGCGGCGTGGTGCGACGGCAGAGCCGGCTGTGTGGTGTGATGGCAGAGCCGGCAGTGCTGCGTGACGTGCTCCGTGCTGAGTGCCCCCTGCGCCTGGGGCGCCTGTTGCATTCACTGGGCTGGCGCCTGGGGCTGCTCACCGGCTGCCTTTGCACCAGGTCACCCTGCAGCTCCCCTGAATCCGTGCAGCTCCGGCAGGCGCTCGCTCCGGGATGCAGCGGGGACAGACCTCGCCCAAGCCTGAAGCTCCACAGCTGGCAGGGAGCACTACAGGGGAAGGGGCCCCTCGCCATCCCCTGCAGCGAAGCCCGAGCTCCAGCCCCTGCCCCCACTTGAGCCCTCCCAGCCCTGAGCACCCTCTCGCACCCAGAGCCCCCCTCCCTGGGCCCATCCCAAAGGCCACACCCCCAGGCCAGAGCCTGTACCCCCCGCCAAGCCTCTCGTCACCCTCCCAAAGCCCGAACGCCCCTGCAACCGCCCTCTCCCCAGCCCTGAGCCCCCTCCCGCACGCGGAACCCTCGGCCCCACCCCGCCACCGGCATTTGGTTGTGTGCACTAGTCAGGAGATGTGTCGCACGTCCTCCCCATGTCGCACGTCCCCTCTGCGTGGCACATCCCCTCCATGTCGCCCGTCCTCCCCGTGTCGCACGTCCCCTCTGCGTGGCACATCCCCTCCGTCGCCCGTCCTCCGCATGTCGCACGTCCCCTCTGCATGGCACATCCCCTCCATGTCGCCTGTCCTCCCCATGTCGCACGTCCCCTCTGCGTGGCACATCCCCTCCATGTCGCCCGTCCTCCCCGTGTCGCACGTCCCCTCTGCGTGGCACATCCCCTCCCTGTCGCCCGTCCTCCACATGTCGCATGTCCCCTCTGCATGGCACATCCCCTCCATGTCGCCCGTCCTCCCCGTGTCGCACGTCCCCTCTGCGTGGCACATCCCCTCCATGTCACACGTCCTCCCCGTGTCGCACGTCCCCTCTGCGTGGCACATCCCCTCCATGTCACCCGTCCTCCCCGTGTCGCACGTCCCCTCTGCGTGGCACATCCCCTCCATGTCGCCCGTCCTCCCCGTGTCGCACGTCCCCTCTGCGTGGCACATCCCCTCCATGTCACACGTCCTCCCCGTGTCGCACGTCCCCTCTGCGTGGCACATCCCCTCCATGTCACCCGTCCTCCCCGTGTCGCACGTCCCCTCTGCATGGCACATCCCCTCCATGTCGCCCGTCCTCCCCGTGTCGCACGTCCCCTCTGCGTGGCACATCCCCTCCCTGTCGCCCGTCCTCCACATGTCGCATGTCCCCTCTGCATGGCACATCCCCTCCATGTCGCCCGTCCTCCCCGTGTCGCACGTCCCCTCTGCGTGGCACATCCCCTCCATGTCACACGTCCTCCCCGTGTCGCACGTCCCCTCTGCGTGGCACATCCCCTCCATGTTGCCCATCCTCCCCGTGTCGCACGTCCCCTCTGCATGGTACATCCCCTCCATGTCACACGTCCTCCCCGTGTCGCACGTCCCCTCTGCGTGGCACATCCCCTCCATGTCGCCCATCCTCCCCGTGTCGCACGTCCCCTCTGCATGGCACATCCCCTCCATGTTGCATGTCCTCCCCGTGTCGCACGTCCCCTCTGCGTGGCACATCCCCTCCATGTCGCACGTCCTCCCCGTGTCGCACGTCCCCTCTGCGTGGCACATGCCCTTCATGTCGCACATCTGCCCTGTGTTGCACGTGTGATGGAGTGGGGGGAGGGCATGTGTGAGTCAGGCTGGATGTCTGAGGCAAGCAGAGCAGCTCCCAGTGGCGAAGGATGACCCTGGGGCTACAACTGGCAGGTAACACCTCTGCCCTGAACAAAGAGGAGGGAGGAGCCGTGCTGGGTTTTGAATTGGGGCAGCAGTTAGAGGCTAGGGGAAGAGAGAGCTGGAAGGCAGCCAGCCTGAGGAGGGGGAAAGCTACATCCCAGAGGGGCACCCCTCGGGGTCTTCTCCCCAGGAGAGGTTGGAAGGACTGTCTCTGGCTGCTGTACTGTCGCTTCTGCGAGAAACTGGGTCTCTGTTGCCTAATAAACCTCCTGTTGTACCTGCTGAGTGAGAGTCACTCCTGCCAGCGGATGGGGTGCAGTGCAGGGGGACCCCTGAACCTCATCACACTGGTGTCAGAAGTGGGATGCACTGCACCCACGGATGAGCTCCCAGCAGTGGCTGACTGAGCGCAAGAGAAGGAAAGAGCCTCACAAGAGCCAGAGGTGGAACAGAGCCATTCCTGCAGCTGCTGCTGGTGAGTGGATACCCCGGGAGATAGCGGGGAGATGGATTATACCTGACTCCTGAAGGCAGAGCTAGCGGGGCTGTGCAGAGAGAGGGGCCTGACCGTGGGGAAGGCGACCAAGGCCCAGCTGATTGCTCAGCTGGAAGAGAATGACCAATCCAGGGGGGCAGAGCCTGTCCCGGCAGAAAGTGGCCAGTCACCCCCGGGAGCGTTTTGGATTCTCCGACAGGAGCGGGGGCTCGACGCCGTCAGACAGACGCGGTGCCCGCCAGGTCGCGCTCAGCTAGCGGTGGTCCATCGCGGGCAGAGTCCCCCGCCGCAGAGCTGCGACGGCTGGAGCTCGAGGTGAGATTAAAGGAACTGGAAGCCCAGGAACGGCAGGGGGAACGTGAGCGCCAGGAATGGGAAAGAGAGTGTGAGCACGAGCGCCAGCTACAAGAGAGACAGCGGGAGGAGAAAGAACGAGAACGGAAGGAGAGAGAGCGAGAGCGGGAGTATGAGCGAACCATGGCGGAGGCGAGACGCCAAGAGGCCCCAGCTGCGGTAAGCGGGGAGAGGGCCAGACGGCTCGGGGTGGCCAGTCACTTGGAGACGCGTGTGCTGGCCCAGTGTCAGGACCCAGGGGACATGGACGAGTTCCTTGCCGCCTTTGAGCGAGCCTGTGAGTTGCATGAGGTTCCCCCAGATGAGTGGCTCCGGCACCTCACCCCCTTGCTGGGCCAGAAGGCCGCAGCGGTGCTCAGCCAGCTGGTGGGGCTGCAGCCTGGGGACTGTGAACGGTTCAAACAGGCCCTGCTGCATAAGTTCGGGCTGACTCCGGAGATGTACAAAAAGAAGTTCCAGGAGGCGCAGAAGAGGCCAGAGGAAACCCATGTAGATACAACTGCCCGCCTGAAGCAATACTACCGGAAGTGGGTGTTCGGGATGGGAGTCCAGTCCGTGGAGGACCTGATCGAGCTGGCGGTCGTGGAGCGATTCTACGAGATGTGCGCACCTGACCTGAGGGTGTGGCTCGTGGACCGGAGGCCAGGGGATTCACACAATGCAGGGAAACTGGCAGATGACTTCACAAAGAGCCGGGCCATGCTTGAAAGTGAACCCCACAAAGAGAGGGAGTCCCGGAGGGAGAGGGAGTCCCGGAGAGACCGAGAATCTCAGAGAGACCGGTTCCTGACCATACGACAGAGGGGACCACCTCTTGGGCGAGCCCAGGAAAGAGAGGCCAGCCACCCACCCCCCAGAGAGCCAAGCAGAGCCTGGACAGAGCAGCCGGCCCGAGGGACACAACAAGACCGGGGCTGTTACCGCTGTGGGCGAAAGGGGCATAGAGCAGCCCAGTGCCCCAGGCTCCCAGACAGGTTGAGCAGGCCGGGGGGTCATGGAGTCAACTGGGTGGAGTCCCAGAAGCCAGAGGGGCTGGCGGCCAAGGTGGGTGGTGCTGACTGTGGGCACTCGGATTGGGCCGAGTCCGCCCCACAGACCAGCTCCTCAGGGGGACCAAATGCTCAGAGGTCAGTTTACAGAGTGGGGGTGGCAATGCCTCTGCAGAGCGAGTGTCTCACACCCCTTGAGGCAGACGGGAGAAAGGTCACGGGGTTCTGGGACACAGGCGCTGACGTGACACTGGCCCGACCCAGGGTGGTGGCACCGGGCTGCATGATACCCGATTCCCACCTGACGATAACAGGAATTGATGGGACCCCTTTCAAGGTGCCCATGGCGAGGGTGCACCTGAAATGGGGGAAGAAGAAAGGCCCCAAGGAGGTGGGTGTGCACAGCCACTTGCCGGCAGATGTACTGATGCGGGGTGACCTGGAGAACTGGCAAGGTGAACGCCCTCGTGCCCTGGTCCTGACCCGTAGCCAAAGAAAACGAGGGGTGCGCTCCCCAGATTCAGGGGTACAGGCCCAGCCAAAGTCACAGGAGCCACAGGGGCCAACCCTGAGAGAAAGGGGGCCCCCAACAACCAGATCTCACAGGCCAGGGGCGCTGGAGCCAGGCAGGGATGGGGAAGTAGCATCCGCCCCTGCCCTAGCGGAAGAATTCCAGGCAGAGCAGCAGAGAGACCCCTCCTTGCAGAAGCTGAGGGAACTGGCCAGTCTCAGCCCAGCTCCCCAGCTGGGGGAGGGCTACAGGGAGAGATTCCTGTGGGAAAAGGGATTCCTGTACCGGGAATGGGCTCCCAGAAGCAAAGCGGAGCCATGGAAGGTCCAGAGGCAACTGGTGGTCCCCCAAAAGTACCGGCGCAGGCTGCTGTACCTAGCCCATGATATCCCACTCGCAGGACACCAGGGGATCCACCGCACCAGGAGAAGGTTGTTACAGAACTTTTTCTGGCCTGGGATCTTTGCAGCTGTCCGTCTGTATTGCCTGTCCTGCGATCCCTGCCAGAGGGTGGGGAAGAGCCGGGACAAGGGGAAAGCTGCCTTGAGGCCACTGCCCATCATAGAGGAGCCTTTCCAGAAAGTGGCTATGGACATAGTGGGACCCTTCAGCAAGGCAACGTGTTCGGGGAAGAAATATATCTTGGTGGTGGTAGATTTTGCCACGCGATACCCAGAAGCAGTGGCCTTGACCTCTATCGACGCTGACACCGTGGCGGATGCACTGCTGTCCATTTTCAGCAGAGTGGGGTTCCCCAAGGAGGTCCTCACAGATCAGGGGTCCAACTTCATGTCGGCCCTGCTGCAAAGCTTGTGGGACAAGTGTGGGGTCCGGCACACCTGGGCCACAGCCTACCACCCGCAGACCAATGGGCTGGTGGAGAGGTTCAATGGGACTCTGAAGCAGATGCTGAGAACCTTCGTGAATCAATACCCCCATGACTCGGACAAGTACTTACCCCACCTGCTGTTTGCCTACAGGGAGGTGCCCCAGGAATCCACGGGGTTCTCCCCGTTTGAGCTGCTGTACGGAAGGAGGGTACGGGGACCCTTGGACTTGCTCAGAGAAGAGTGGGAGGGGACGGCCTCTCCTGAAGGGGAGTCAGTGGTACAGTATGTACTGACCTTCCGGGAAAAACTCACCGAGCTCATGGGCCTGGCCAGGGAGAACCTCTCCATGGCCCAGAGGAAGCAAAAGGTCTGGTATGACCGTAACGCCCGGGCCCGAGCCTATGCCACCGGGGATCAAGTGATGGTCCTTGTACCTGTGTGGCGGAACAAGCTGCAAGCGGCCTGGGATGGGCCCTTCAAGGTCATCAAGCAGCTAAATGAGGTGAATTATGTGGTGGAACTGTCGAACCGGGCCCACAGCCACCGGGTCTATCATGTGAACGTGATGAAACCTTACTGGGACAGAGAGAACTTGGTGCTGGCTGGGTGCAGACACTGGGGCTACGTCTACACGTGCAGCCAACATCGAAATAGTCTATTTCGATGAATAACGTCTACACGTCCTCCAGGGCCGGCAACGTCGATGTTCAACTTCGACGTTGCTCAGCCCAACATCGAAATAGGCGCAGCGAGGGAACGTCTACACGCCAAAGTAGCACACATCGAAATAGGGATGCCAGGCACAGCTGCAGACAGGGTCACAGGGCGGACTCAACAGCAAGCCGCTCCCTTAAAGGGCCCCTCCCAGACACAGTTGCACTAAACAACACAAGATACACAGAGCTGACAACTGGTTGCAGACCCTGTGCCTGCAGCATAGATCCCCAGCTGCCGGAGAAGCAGCCAGAAGCCCTGGGCTAAGGGCTGCTCCCCACGGTGACCATAGAGCCCCGCAGGGGCTGGAGAGAGAGCATCTCTCAACCCCCCAGCTGATGGCCGCCATGGAGGACCCAGCAATTTCGACGTTGCGGGACGCGGATCGTCTACACGGTCCCTACTTCGACGTTGAACGTCGAAGTAGGGCGCTATTCCTATCTCCTCATGAGGTTAGCGACTTCGACGTCTCGCCGCCTAACGTCGAAGTTAACTTCGAAATAGCGCCCGACGCGTGTAGACGCGACGGGCGCTATTTCGAAGTTGGTGCCGCTACTTCGAAGTAGCGTGCACGTGTAGACGCAGCTTGGGAGGGGCAGGGGGATGATCCCTTGGTGGATTTGCTCACAGGGACTGGAGCCGGCTCCTTGCTGGAGTCTATTCCCCTCTCAGACCAGCTGACCCTGCCCAGCAGACGGAGATCAAGGAGGTGCTGCATTCGCACCAACAGCTGTTCATTGACAGACCTGGACGCACTGACCTGGCTGTCCACCGAATAGAGACAGGACCACGCCCCTATCAAGTGTGTGCCATTCAGAGCCACAGGGAAGATGGCTCAGGACGTAGAGCAGGAGGTTGAAGACATGCTGGCTCTGGGGGTGATCCAACACTCCTCCAGCCCCTGGGCCTCTCCCGTGGTGTTAGTCCCTAAAAAAGATGGGTCTGTTCAGTTTTGTGTGGACTATCGCAAGCTTAACGCCATCACTGTATCGGACGCCTACCTCATGCCCAGGCCTGATGACCTTTTAGACAAGCTGGGGGGAGCCCGTTACCTCACCACCATAGACCTCACGAAGGGGTACTGGCAAGTGCCATTAGACCAAGATGCCCGGCTCAAGTCAGCTTTCATCACCCCTGTGGGGCTCTATGAGTTCCTGGTCCTGCCCTTCGGCCTCAAGGGGGCACCCGCTACCTTCCAGCGTCTGGTGGACCAGCTACTGAAAGGGATGGAGAGCTTTGCCCTGGCTTACATGGACGACATTTGCATCTTCAGCCAGACGTGGGAGGACCATGTGTCCCAACTCAGGCAGGTGCTGGACCGACTCCAGAAGGCCAGTCTGACTATCAAGGCAGGGAAGTGCAAGGTGGGAATGGCTGAGGTGACCTACCTGGGCCACAAGGTGGGCAGCGGCTGCTTAAAGCCAGAGGCAGCTAAAGTGGAGGCTGTCAGAGATTGGCCAACACCCCAGACTAAGAAACAGGTCCAGGCCTTCATTGGGATGGCGGGGTACTACCGGAGGTTTGTGCCCCACTTTAGCTCCATCGCAGCCCCCCTCACGGAGCTGTGTAAAAAGGGAAAGCCTGACAAGGTGGTCTGGACAGAGCAGTGCCAAGAGGCCCTCTGCGCGCTGAAGGAGGCTCTGGTCAGGGCCCCAGTGCTGGCAAATCCAGACTTCAACAAGCCCTTCCTGGTGTTCACCGATGCCTCAGACGTGGGGCTGGGGGCGGTGCTAATGCAAGTGGATGACAAAGGGGAGAAACACCCCATCATGTACCTGAGTAAGAAGCTGCTGCCCCGGGAGCAGAACTACGCGGCCATAGAGAAGGAATGTCTGGCCATGGTGTGGGCACTGGGGAAGCTGCAGCCGTACCTGTTTGGACGGCGTTTCACCGTGTACACCGATCACTCACCCCTGACCTGGCTGCATCACATGAAAGGGGCCAACGCCAAGCTCCTGCGGTGGAGTCTGCTCCTGCAGGACTACGACATGGAGGTGGTCCATGTGAAGGGGAACAACAACACCATAGCCGATGCCCTGTCACGCAGGGAGGGCCCCGAACTTCCCCAGGTCACTGGCTAAGTGACCCCGCTCAGTTTGGTCTGGAAGGGGGGAGAGATGTGATGGAGTGGGGGGAGTGCATGTGTGAGTCAGGCTGGATGTCTGAGGCAAGCAGAGCAGCTCCCAGTGGCTAAGGATGACCCTGGGGCTACAACTGGCAGGTAACACCTCTGCCCTGAACAAAGAGGAGGGAGGAGCTGAGCTGCGTTTTGAATTGGGGCGGCAGTTAGAGGCTAGGAGAAGAGAGAGCTGGAAGACAGCCAGCCGTAGGAGGGGGAAAGCTACACCCCAGAGGGGAACCCCTTGGGTTCTTCTCCCCAGGACGGGTTGGAAGGACTGTCTCTGACTGCTGTGCTGTCGCTTCTGTGAGAAACTAGGTCTCTGTTGCCTAATAAACCTCCTGTTGTACCTGCTGAGTGAGAATCACTCCTACCAGCGGATGGGGTGCAGTGCAGGGGGACCCCTGAACCCCATCACAGCACGTCCCCTCTGCATGGCACATCCCGTCCATGTCGCACGTCCTCCCCGTGTTACACATCCCCTCTGCATGGCCCATCCCCTCCTTGTCACACGGGCCCTCCGTGTCGCACGCCCCCTTCGTGTTGCACGGCCCCTCCATGTCTCATGGCCCCTCCCCACTGGTGTGCATAAGTATGCCCCCTCTGCCCAGGGGCACCGCTCACCACACTGAGCACTGGAGCTAAGGCCCCTGCCTGGCCAGCTGCAGCCAGAGAGGAGCCGTGTTTCCTCGCGGCCTGGCAGGGCCCAGCACTCTCTGGGAAATGGATCTGGACACAGCCCAGGCCTTGGCATGGAGGAGGGAAACTCCCCCGCCCAGCAGTTTCTGGGCCTGGGGAACTCGCCGGCACCAGCCGCTGCCGCAGGAGTGGGGCAGGCTTCCGTGAAGGGCTGCCCGTTTCCGTGGGAAGCAGAGGCCCGCAAGAGCCCCCTGCTTGGTCAGAGCAGGGCTGGTGGGATCTGCTGAGGCTGGTGCTAAGCCAGGCTCCCTCAGGGACTGGAGTGAAGCCTTGTGCGGGGGCAGATGAGCCCACCTCTGCCACGTGGGGCTCCGGCCCTGCAGCACCTGCTGCGTGCTGGGTTGGCTTGTTCCAGGGAGATTCCCAGCCCAGCCCAGCCCGAAGCAGGTCAAAGCCAGGCCCAGGTCAAAGCGTGGGGCTGGAATCCAGCCAGCGCTCCCCAGCCCCTCGGTGCAGAACCACTAGGGCAGCCTGCTAAGCTCCCCCAACTCATGGGCTCCCCAGCCCAGTGGGGCAGGGCCCACAGTCCCCTCCCCAGGCCACCGGGTTCTCGCTAAGAGCCCTGTAGTTGGCTGGGAACTGCTGGGGTGGGGAGGGTGTGACACCCCAAGCAGAGCTGGGGGCTCCCTAGAGCCCCCCTGAGCGGCAGAGGGCAGAGCACAGCTGAGCGCTCCCAGGGGCATGACGTGGTCCCTCTGCCTGGCCCCTGTTCTCCAGGGCCAGCGGGGAGCGAGATGCTCCTGGAAGGAGCTGGGGCCCCCTGCGGGGAGAGGGAACATGCAGCGAAAGGGACTGGACTGGCCACAAGGGCCTTGACTGGAGCTGAGATGTGGACCCTCTGGCCTTGCCTGTGCCACCGACTGCCTGTGTAACCTTGGGCAAGTTCCATAGCCTCACCGCAGCTCCCCTCCCACGCAGGCAGGCGGCTGCTCTCCGTGCCCAGACGTGCTTATATCAGCGTAAGAGAAGCTTGTTTGGGTTTAACGTAACCTCTTCCCAGGTGACTCACGCGGCAGGAAGCCGCTCTTTCACACAGAAGCGAGCGTGCGCTGGTGTCAGTTCGTGCCCGAGGCCCTGCGGCTGTAACACACTCCTCTTCACAAGGCCTTAGCGGCCAGTCAGTTTGGCCCGAAGTATCCAAGGGGGGGCGGGGCTGGAGGTGAGAGCAGAGGCCCTGGGAGTCAGGACTCCTGGGTTCCCTTTCCCGCTGGGCTAGGGGAGGGAGGGGGCGCTGGGCTCCCTGGCTCCATTCTCGGTTCTGCGGGGTGGGGGAGCAGGGGCTGGAAGTCAGGATGTTTGGGCTCTGTTTCTGGCTCTTCCACTGACCTGCTGGGTGGCCCAGGGTAAGTCACAGCATGATGCTACGTCCAGGACTCGAATGCTCCCGCTGTGCGATGCGCTGCGAGGTCCTGGTTGGCCGAGTGCTGCCGTGGGGCCAAGTGCTGCTCACAGAGCCATTCTGCCCACCAGCTGCCCCCCAGGGCCCCGTCTCAGGGCCCCCCTTCTCCTGTGGGAGTGTCCCGGGGCCTGTACTGAGCCGCCCTGGAGCTCCTGGTCAGGGAGCAACACCAAGGGCTGCCCTGGGAAAACTCTGTTTGTTTGATGCCACTCGCCACTGTGAGATCCTCAGCCAGGTGTGCGAGATCAGCAGTGGACATGCTTGTGTGAGAGCACGAGCGAGTGCAGCTGTGGAGAGCATGTACATGCATGTGAGAGCACAAGTGAGCGCAACTGGACAGTGCGTGCACTTGTGTGAGCACGAGCGAGTGCAGCTGTGGAGAGCATGTACATGCGTGTGAGCACGAGTGAGTGCAACTGGACAGTGTGCACACGTGAGAGCACAAGGGAGTGCAGCAGCGCACAGCGTGTGGACGGGTGAGCATGGCTGCGGAGCGTGCAGGCCAGCTGTGCTGCGACGGGAAGAGAACGTCTGGGAGGTCGCGGGCTGAGCCTTGGGGTGGCTGGGACAGGAAATGCGGAAATCCCGCGCTCCAGAGCCATTGCAGCCGTGCTGGAGTTCGCTGTGTGCATGGGCGGGCGGGACGGGCCAGGTCAGCTGGGAAGCCGCGGGCGTGGGGCAGGGCAGGCCAGCCGGCTCCGTGCGGGGGAAGCTGCGCCGGCAGCCAAGTGCCGGTGCTGCTGCAGAAGGGGCGGCTCCGGCGGACTGGAGGGCTCTTCCCCTGTGCCCCCTGCAGGTCTGACGGAGGATGAGGACATCAAGGCGATGCTGAAGGGCTCCCTGCTCTGGAAGATCAAGTCTCGCAGATGGCAGAAGCAGCGGCTCTACCGCCTACAGGAGGACGGCCTGACCATCTGGTTTGAGAGCCGCTTCAAACGGCCTCGCTCCAAGCAGATCTGTGAGTCCCAGGGGCTCAGGTTCAGGGCCACAAACACTCCTGGAAACGAGAAGCCCCGGTCCCAGCCCAGAAGCTAGAACCCAACACAGAACCGAGAGACCCTCTCACCCACCAGCCTGGGGCCCAGTCCCCACCCACCCCAAATTCTACAGCCCACCACTGCCCAAGGCGTAACATACAGCACGTAATGGAACCCCACCTAATGGGATACAGCCGCTTCCAGCACCACCTAGAACCCCCCCCACAACTCAGGTACAACTGCCTCCAGCACCACCTAGAACCGCCCCCCCCACAACTCAGGTGTACAACTGCCTCCAGCACCACCTAGAACCCCCCACACCTCAGGTACAACGGCCTCCAGCACCACCTAGAACCCCCACACACAACTCAGGTACAACCGCCTCCAGCACCACCTAGAACCCCCCCACAACTCAGGTACAACTGCCTCCAGCACCACCTAGAACCCCCCCACAACTCAGGTGTACAACGGCCTCCAGCACCACCTAGAACCCCCACACACAACTCAGGTACAACCGCCTCCAGCACCACCTAGAGCTCCCCTCACAGAACTCAGGGGGTACAATAGCCTCCAGCACCACCTAGAACCCCCCCACAGAACTCAGGGGTACAACTGTACCCCTAGAACTCCCCCACAACTCAGGTACAACCGCCTCCAGCACCACCTAGAACCCCCCCACTACTCAGGTACAATCACCTCCAGCACCACCTAGAGCTCCCCTCACAGAACTCAGGGGGTACAATAGCCTCCAGCACCACCTAGAACCCCCCCACAGAACTCAGGGGTACAACTGTACCCCTAGAACTCCCCCACAACTCAGGTACAACCGCCTCCAGCACCACCTAGAACCCCCCCACAACTCAGGTACAATCACCTCCAGCACCACCTAGAGCTCCCCTCACAGAACTCAGGGGTACAACCGTACCCCTAGAACCCCCCACAACTCAGGTACAACTGCCTCCAGCACCACCTAGAACCCCCCCCACAGAACCCAGGGGTACAACCACCTCCAGCACCACCTAGAACCCCCCCACAACTCAGGGGTACAACTGCCTCCAGCACCACCTAGAACCCTCCCCCACAACTCAGGTACAATCACCTCTAGCACCACCTAGAGCTCTCCTCACAGAACTCAGGGGGTACAACTGCCTCCAGCACCACCTAGAACCCCCACACACAACTCAGGTGTACAACTGCCTCCAGCACCACCTAGAACCCCCCCACCTCAGGTACAACCGCCTCCAGCACCACCTAGAACCCCCCCACAGAACCCAGGGGTACAACCACCTCCAGCACCACCTAGAACCCCCCCACAACTCAGGTACAATCACCTCCAGCACCACCTAGAGCTCCCCTCACAGAACTCAGGGGGTACAATAGCCTCCAGCACCACCTAGAACCCCCCCACAGAACTCAGGGGTACAACCGTATCCCTAGAATCCCCCACAACTCAGGTACATCCGCCTCCAGCACCACCTAGAACCCCCCCACAGAACCCAGAGGTACAACCGCCTCCAGCACCACCTAGAACCCCCCCCACAACTCAGGGGTACAACTGCCTCCAGCACCACCTAGAACCCCCCCACAACTCAGGTACAATCACCTCCAGCACCACCTAGAGCTCCCCTCACAGAACTCAGGGGGTACAATAGCCTCCAGCACGACCTAGAACCCCCCCCACAACTCAGGTACAACTGCCTCCAGCACCGCCTAGAACCCCCACACAGAACTCGGGGTACAACTGCGCCCGGCACCACCTAGAACCTCCCCCCCAGAACTCAGGGGTACAACCGCACCCAGCACAGCCTAGAACCCCCACAGCACCTGCACTCCTAGCACTCAACTCCGGTGGTGCAAGCCGAGAGCCCCCTTCCTGGGGATGAGCAGAGCAGGGTCTCAGGCCTGGCAGAACCGACACAGCTCACAGGTTCGCCAAGGGGCACTTTCGTACTTCTCCTGCCAGCCATGAAGTCCCGCCTCCCTGCACAGAACCCCCCTGCCCCCCCAGAGGCATCGGGTTTGATGCCAGGGTGAACAGAGACCCCCTGATCCTGGGCGCAGTGACCCCGGCACTGCTCTGACACTTCATTCCTGCAGCTTCTCCCTGGAGACGGCCGGTGCTGTGCTCGCCGGGGCGCTGCCTGGCCTGGGCTTAGCGGGACAGCTGCTGGGCTCCCTGCTCCCCGGGCCGGGCCAGGCCCTCCCTGCAGAACGTCCCAGGCTGCTCTGGGTGCGGGGGGGCATGTTGGGCGCAGAGCCTTTACCACCCCAGCCTTCTGGCTCAGGGTCACCAGCACCCGGGCTCCCCCAGCCCTGGCGCCCAGAGCTGCAGGATGCCGTCGGGGGTGTGGACTGATTCTCTGCCACTCACTTGGGGCAGGTGAGAGCCACTCGTCTGCGCTTCCCAGGCCCATTCGACTCCTGCCCGCCAGCCGCTCCGTGCGCAGCCCTGCAGGCAGCTGCCTTGTGCTCCCCAGCGGGCAGAGGCGCACGGCCCTGGCTGTGTTCGCTGGCTCACACGGGGGTCTGTCAGGGGCTCTCGGACGCCCTGGCTGGCAGTTTAGTGCAGCCCCCCCCTCCATCCACGCCCGCCTGCAGTCCAGCCACCCGCACCGTCGGGCACACGCCAGCGCCCACGAGAGGCAGGGACGTGGCACAGAGCCTGACCCAGCCGCCCCCCCCTCCGCCTGCACCTGCTCCTCCCGGCCCTGCCGAGGGGCCCAGGCTGGAGTCAGAAACTGGAGCCCAGCAGCCACCTGCTGAGCGAGCGCCTGGGTCAGATTGCCCGGCTCAGCCCCCAGCAAGCCACGTCCTGGTGCCGGTCGGGCTGGCTCTTAGGGCCTGATCCTGCCAAGTGCTGCGGGGGAGTGGAGGGCGCACAGCTCCTCCCAGGCCGTGGAGAGCAGGCGGAGGCTTTGCTCACGACGCTCCTGCTCCTGCATCCCAGCAGCGTTTGACCCCTAGGTCCCTCGCTGCAGCGCTCCCAGACGGCCCCTTCCCGTTCCGTGGGCGTGACGCTGCCTGTCCCTGCCGTAGTGGAGCACTTGGCATTTGTCCTGACTGAGCCTCACCCCGTTCGCCTCAGACCATTTGTCCCGGTGGTGGTGATCACCGTCACTTGCCCCGTCCTCCAAAGCGGTCGCAACCCCTCCCCTGGGGACCACGTGCAAACTCCGAATGCGGCGCTTCTCTGGGGGAGGTGAGGAAGGGGGCCGGGCCGCCCGCCCGCCA
Organism: Carettochelys insculpta; assembly: GCF_033958435.1. Taxonomy (NCBI): domain Eukaryota; kingdom Metazoa; phylum Chordata; order Testudines; family Carettochelyidae; genus Carettochelys; species Carettochelys insculpta. The sequence goes on from NC_134164.1 coordinate 14,907,450, forward strand.
CGAGAACGTGGCAGGAGCCCAAGACATGAGCCCTCGGTGCCTGTGCTGGGGACACCCCTCCCCCCATGTGTATCGGTGAGGTGGGGCCGGGGCTTCCTGGATTCCATTTATCACCCGACAAGAGCCACTCGTGGGCCTTGACAGCGGCTGGCCCCTGCTGGCCCTGGGCTGGCTCTCGGCTGGCAGCAGGTGTCTTGCAGCATGGGTGTGAGGTGACGCTAGCACAGCCGGGTGCTGGGGCGACAGGGACCCAGCGCAGGACAGACCTGTCAGCACAGAACCATCCATCTGGGGCAGAGGCAGGGCCAGAGCCGGAGGGCACCAAGCCAGCCGAGACTGCCCCACTCCCAGCAGGCCGGCTCCAGCCCCAGCCCCCGCCCCAGCCAAGCTCTCCTGGCCTTTGTCCTGCTTCCCGGGCCAAAGGTGTCGCCTGGGGGCACCCCCTGCTGGGCTCGGCCCTTGGGTACGTGTGGCAGGCTCATCACCATCTGGCTATCCAGGGAAACTGAGGCACGTGTGTGGCGCTTGCAAGCGAGGGAGAGGCCCAAGCCGGCCGTGGCCGGACCTGACCTGGGCTTGTCTCTGTCTCGCAGTCTCCATCGCGCACCTGGAAGCCGTGCGGGAGGGCTACCAGTCCGAGGGGCTCCGCAAGTACGGGCGCGCCTTCCCCGAGAGGCAGTGCCTCACCCTCGTCTTCAGGGGTCGCCGGAAGAACCTGGACCTGGTGGCCCCGAGCGAGGAGGAGGCGCAGCGCTGGGTGCGGGGCCTGAGCAAGCTGATGGCCAAGGTGGAAGCCATGAGCCAGCAGGAGAAGCTGGACCAATATCCTTAGCAGTGCTGGCAGGTCTGGGGCTGGCACAGCCAGCGGGCACCAGGGGACTCCGGTTTGGGCTCTGTCTCCCCCGCGCGGCCCAGCAAGGCAGGGGCCCGCTGGTGTAAGCGCCCCCAGGCCGTGAGGCGCTGGGATCGGACCTGCCCAACGCGCGCCCAGCCCTGGTCACGCGGGGGGTGGGAACCGGGCCTGGGCTCCGCACTCGGGGGCGGGGGGCACTCCTGGCCCTGCCCTGCCCCAGCTGTCCCCCTGCTGCGCCTCTGGCTCATCTGCCCGGCGGAGCTGGGCCTGGGCGTGCCGCCCCGCGCCCTGGGCTGCTGCTCTCTCCCCATAGCCCGGCTCCCCCCAGCTCTCGGCCCTCGGCCGGCCGGGGCGCAGGGGCTGGAGGCTGGTCCTCGCTGCGCCCCTCGCCCTGAAGCCGGGGGCCCCGTGCAAGCCATGGAGCGCTGAGCCCTGCGGGCGCCCCGTGGGCACCGCTTCCCGGGGCTTCTTCCCAGCCAGGGGGGAGGTGCCGAGAGCCCTCGGGCGAGGGGCTGGTGCTGCAAACCGGTGCGAGCGGCGCGGCAGCTCCCACGCCAGGGCCAGCCACTGCGCCCCTGTTGTGTCCTTACATCGGGCGCACCTGGATCCACGCCATCCTGCGCCGGGCCGACAGGGACCAGGACAACACCATGTCCTTCGCCGAGGTCAAGGACGTGCTGCGCATGATCAACATCGGCATGAACGACATCTACGCTTACCAGCTCTTCAAGGTGCCCCCCACGGACCTCCGGCTGCCCCCCCCCGACCTCCGGCTGCTGCCCCCCCCCACGACCTCCAGCTGCCCCCCTCTCCTCCGGCTGCTGCCCCCCCCCCAACCTCCAGCTGCCCCCCTCTCCTCCGGCTGCTGCCCCCCCCAACCTCCAGCTGCCCCCCCCGACCTCCGGCTGCTGCCCCCTGCACAGACCTCCAGCTGCCTCCCTCTCCTCCGGCTGCTGCCCCCCCCAACCTCCAGCTGCCCCCCTCTCCTCCGGCTGCTGCCCCCCCCAACCTCCAGCTGCCCCCCCCGACCTCTGGCTGCTGCCCCCCGCACAGACCTCCAGCTGCCCCCCTCTCCTCCGGCTGCTGCCCCCCCCGACCTCCGGCTGCTGCCCCCCGCACAGACCTCCAGCTGCCCCCCTCTCCTCCGGCTGCTGCCCCCCCGACCTCTGGCTGCTGCTCCCCCAGGCCTCCAGCTGCCCCCGTGGGCCTCCTGCTAGGAGTGAGGGACAGGAACTGCTGGAGAAAAATGGTGTCCTGGGCAAACTCGGGTACTGGCCCCACTGCCACCCTGGGACCCACGGCCCCACCCCCCCCAGCTCCCACCACCTCCCTGGGACCCACGGCCCCACCCCCCCGGCTCCCACTGCCTCCCTGGGACCCACAGCCCCCCCAGCTCCCACTGCCTCCCTGGGACCCACAGCCTCATTCCTGGGGCGCCTGGCGAGTGGGGTTCTTTGTACACCCCCTGGCCCTGCGGCTCCCTGTGCTCGCTCCCACACAGGCCCTGCCTGCTCCGGCCTTCCGATCCCATGAGCTCGACGGCGCGGGCAGCAGGCTGCTGGGCGCCCTGCGGCTCTGTGCTCTGCCCGCTCTGGATTAGGCCCTGGCGAGGCGCTTGCACAGGCAGCCGGGTAGCTCTGAGCGGGCAGGGTGTGGGCAGCCCCTGCCCTGCCCCACTGCAGCCCCTGGCCCGGCGCCCATCTCTGCCCATGCCCCGTGCCCCACACCCCTGCTCCTCCGGTCGCGCTGCCAGCGCCCCTCGGGCCCGTCCCACTGCCCCAGGTGACGCCCGCCTGGCTCCCAGCAGGGCCTGCCGTGCTGATGCCCTGGGCGCATCACCGTCGGGGCGTGGGGACACCTGCTCGGTGCCTCAGCTCCCCTGTGCCTCGGCGAGGGGCGCTGCCGGCTTGGCGGGGCTGTGGGGGCCTGGCCGTGCAGGGCTGCAGCTCAGCCTGGCCCCTCCGCAGGAGTGCGACAAGTCCAGCAACGACCGGCTGGAGGAGCAGGAGGTGGAGGAGTTCTGCACCCGGCTCATGCAGCGGCCGGAGCTGGAGGAGATCTTCCACCGCTACTCGGGGCAGGACCGCGTGCTGTGCGCGCAGGAGCTGGCCCACTTCCTGCGCGACCAGGGCGAGGAGGCCAGCCTGGCGCGCGCCCGCCGCATCGTCCGGACCTACGAGCTCAGCGAGAGAGGTGGGGCGGGGGCGGGGGCGGGGCCCTGGCCCTCCCCCAACACCCCTCCCCCAACACCCCTCCCCCCTAGCCGGAGCCCCCTGCCCTAACCCCCTCCCCTCCCCAACCCCTCACCCCCAGCCAGACCCCCCCACCCTAAACCCCTTCCCCCAGCCAGAGCCCCCCCCGCCTTAAACCCCCTCCCCTGCCCCAACACTTCACCCCCAGCCAACCCCCCCTCTGCTCCAAACCCGCTGCCCCACCCCCGGCCAAGCCCTGTCACAGCCCCAGCCCTGAGCCCCCTCTCATGCCCCAAGGCCGGGGGAAGTGGGGCGGGGCAGGGCGCTGGGGAAGGGGGCCGTCTGCCTGCGGCTCCTGGCTCACAAGTGTCGGTTGGTGCCCGGTGCCTCGGGGTGGTCCCCGGCCCACGTCGCAGGGAAGGAGCACGTGTCCTCCCCAGGCTGCGCCGAGCGCCAGCCGGCCTTCAGCGCCCGCACGGCCGGAGGGCCCAGGTGCAGCCTGCCGGGGGCACGTACAGCTGGGGCCGCGGTTCCTCTGCCTCCGAGCGCTGCCCCCTCGCTCCTTTCCCCAGCCCCGACAGACGGCGCGGCCTAGCGGTTAGGGCCGCGGGTGGGCGCCAGGCCCGGGGCTCCTGGGGGAGAAGCTCTGGGGGTTACAGTGGGAGCAGGCAGGTGGATGTCTCACTGTGAGCGCTTGCTCCGTGCCTCAGTTTCCCCCAGGGGAGGGGAGGGTTAGTGAGCTGGAGACGTGCTGGCCAAGGTGCTGGACAGGCTGGCTGGGCCATGGCTGCAGGAATTGGACCTGGGAGCAGGCAGGGGGGAGTGAATCCCCCGAGCGCCGGAGCTGCCCTGGATGGCAGCGGGGTGAGGGGAGGGGAGGTGCTGGCTGGAGCTGGCCGGCGGCAGCTGGGGGGCGCATGGGGGGTGCCCTTTCCGGGCCGCAGGCTGCAGCGCTGGCAGTACCAACCCCCTCGTCCCTGCGGCAGGCTCCGGAGGGAGTCCCCTCGCTCTGTGGCACCAAGTGGCCCAATGCACAGGGCACCCTGGACCTGTGGGCTGGCTCAGCTGGGCAGCGCCGCGCTCCGACCTGAGTACCCCGGCGCCCGCTGGGGGGAAATGGGGTCCTGGGGGGTCCCTGGCTAGACGTAGCCCGGTGTGTCTCACTTTACCTTCCCCTGCCCTGCGGGGTGCAGGCCCCTGGGGCCCGTCAGCTCCCGCCCCGGTGCGGGCCTGGCCACACAGCCCCATGTCTGTGCAGGGCTGGGAGGGGGTGACAGCCCCTCTGGCTTAACTCCGTGCCTCTGGAAGGCTCCGGGAGGCAGTCGGCAGCCGGCCCCGCAGGGTCTGGGGCACGCGCTGGACCAGGCTGGGACCCCCAGGCTGGCTCTGGCCTGCTCCTGGCTGTGTAAACCGGCTCCAGGGAAGCCTGGCTGCAAGCGTCCGTGGGGCGCGTGGGGCTGCGAGCCGGCACCGGGCTGCGCAGGGGCCCTGCTGCAGTGCTTCAAAGCACCAGAGCGGGAGGAGAGCTCGGTGGCCCCTCCACGTCCCCCTGTGCCCACCAGCGCTCAGGGCATCACGGGCCTGAGCCCTGAGTGCCCCTGACTCCACCGGCCTCGCTGGCTGGGCTGGCTCAGCCGCCTCTGACTGCTCCAGCGGCTGGGCTGGGTTCTGAGGCAGGGAGGAGACGGGCCCCTTCCCCGGACAGGATTTCCCCCTCCAGGCGAGGACACGGCCCCAGAGCACGGGTGGGAGGAGAATGTCACGCGGTGGGGGAAACTGAGGCACAGGGTGGTGGGGGTGCACAGTGAGACTGCAGCAGTGCCAGAGAGAACCTGAATCTTTGGGGTCCTAGTGCCAGGCTGGATCTCGTACAGAGACCTCCCATGGGGCCAGCCAGGCCCCTGTGCTAGCAAGGGCCGAATCAGGACCTCCAGGCTCTAACCGCTAGGGCTGCTGCCCCCCCCGAGGGCTGCACGGGGAGGGAGGGAAGGGCCACGGCAGCTTGACGTTCCCAACACGGCTGCATTGCCCTGTGCCCAGGGCCCAGCCCCAAGGCCGGGGAGGCGCCTCTCACTGGCGCCCACTGTGTGCTCCCTGCAGCCAAGCAGCACGACCTCATGATGCTGGACGGGTTCATGATGTACCTGCTGTCCCCGCACGGCGACATCCTGAGCCAGGAGCACGCCCAGGTGTGCCAGGACATGACCCAGCCCCTGTGCCACTACTTCGTCTCCACCTCCCACAACACCTACCTGACCCACAACCAGATCGGGGGCGCCAGCAGCTCGGAGGCCTACGTCCGGTGAGGGCTGCCAGGGGCTCGCCAGCCGCCGGGGGGAGGGAGCCAGGAGACAGCCCCGGGGCCGGGGCAGAGGTGGGAGAGTGTGGCCTGTCCCTGAGCTCCTGCCTGGCCCCGCCAGGGACCTGCCCATGCCCTGCCGCATGCGGGCTGAGGAGCCTTGGCACCTTCATCCCAGCAAGTGCTGCTGGCTGCAGCCGCTGGGCTCATTGCTCTGCTCTCGGTGCCTGCGGGGCCTGCGTGCAGGAGGCTTGTCAGAGCAGAGCTCGGGGGCACGTCCCGCCACAGGGAGCCGGGCAGCACGGCCGGCCTGAGGAACAGGAGAGCTGCTGGCAGGTCTGGGCTTGGCGCGGGTGGCTTGCTCGGCGGTGGAGTGGGGCCGACGTACCGGGCAGCGACGTTACGAGCCTGCTCCACTGCCATCCTGCTGCAGGGAGTTCCCCAGGGAACCCTGCCCCGGCGTGACCCCCAGCACCCTCTGGCTGGGGCGAGCCCTCGCCGAGCTGCAAGCCCTGGCCTCGCCCTCCCAGGGAGCCCTGCGGCAGCCGCCCTGCCCGGGGCCCTTGTGTGCATGTCCGCAGGCCCGGGCTGTCTCGCTCTGGTCCTGAGAGGCCTCCCCTGCAGGGCGCTGGCGGAGGGCTGCCGCTGCGTGGAGCTGGACTGCTGGGAGGGCCCCAACGGGGAGCCTGTCATCTACCACGGCCACACCCTCACCTCCAAGATCCTCTTCAGGGACGTCATCGAGAGCATCCGGGACTTCGCCTTCAAGGTGAGCAGGGCCGGGCCGGGCTTTGCACCCGCGGCTCCTGCTGGCAGCCGACCGCGGAGCTGCCTCCTGTGCCCGCCGCCTCCCCGGGAGCTTGGCGCTGGCCTCCGCAGGGTGGGCCCTGGGCATCCTGGGCGGCTCCTGGGGCTGCCTCCTGCCCGGGCTGGGCTGGGCGCTGTTCCTCACCCCTGGCTCTCCCCAGCACTCCCCCTACCCGGTGATCCTGTCCCTGGAGAACCACTGCGGGCTGGAGCAGCAGGCCACCATGGCACGGCACATGAAGGCCATCCTGGGGGACATGCTGCTGAGCCAGCCGCTGGAGGGGCAGGACCCCAAGGAGCTCCCGTCACCGGAGGTAACGCCTAGGAGCGCCCGACGGGGGAAGGGACCCAGGCGCCTGGGCCGGGGGGGCGGCAGTCAGAGAAGGACCCAAAGCCCCGAGCTCCATGGATTCATCATACCGATATCCCTGGCGGCTGCCTCTCCATCCCCTGCCCGCTAGGATGCAGCCCAGGGTGGGGGTCGGACAGCCCCATGGCCAGAGCGTGAGCATGGGGTCAGACTGGTGCATGTCAGGTTGAAGGGGACAGAGACTCAACTACCCTGTGGAACTCACTGCAGCAGGATGTGGACTGGTGGGGGGTCCCCAGCAGGACGGTGAGGCAGGTCGGTCAGGGTGGGGTCCCCGATGGAGTGGTGAGGCAGGTGGGGGCAGGATGGGGTCCCCGATGGAGCGGTGAGGCAGGTCGGGCAGGGTGAGGTGGGTTGGGGGAGGGGTGGGGTTCCCCAGCAGGGTGGTGAGGCGGGTGGGGCAAGGGGGTTCCTGGCAGAGAGGTGAGGTGGGTAGGGGCAGGGTGGGTTTCCCTCCAGGGTGGTGAGGAGGGGTGGGGGTGGGGGTTCCCCAGCAGAATGGTGAGGCGAGTCGAGGCAGGTGGGGTTCCCCGGCAGAGCGGTGAGGCGGGGGGAGACAGGGTGGGGGTCCCCGGCAGAGCAGGGAGGCAGGTGGGGTTCCCCGGCAGAGCGGTGAGGTGGGGGGAGACAGGGTGGGGGTCCCCGGCAGAGCGGTGAGGTGAGGGGGGATTCCCCGGCAGGGTGGTGAGGCGAGGGGGACAGGGTGGGGGTCCCCGGCAGAGCAGGGAGGCGAGGGGGGTATTCCCTGGCAGGGCGGTGAGGTGGGGGGAGACAGGGTGGGGGTCCCCGGCAGAGCGGTGAGGTGAGGGGGGGGGTTCCCTGGCAGGGTGGTGAGGCGGGGGGAGATGATTGGGGTCCCCGGCAGAGCAGGGAGGCGGGTGGGGTTCCCCGGCAGAGCGGTGAGGCGAGGGGGGGATTCCCTGGCAGGGCGGTGAGGCAGGGGGGGATTCCCTGGCAGAGCAGTGAGGTGGGGGGAGACAGGGTGGGGGTCCCCGGCAGAGCGGTGAGGTGAGGGGGGGTTCCCTGGCAGGGTGGTGAGGCGGGGGGGGACAGGGTGGGGGTCCCCAGCAGAGCAGGGAGGCGGGTGGGGTTCCCCGGCAGAGCGGTGAAGCGAGGGGGGGATTCCCCAGCAGGGCAGTGAGGCAAGGGGGGGGATTCCCTGGCAGAGTGGTGAGGTGAGGGGGGGATTCCCTGGCAGAGCAGTGAGGCGGGGGAAGACAGGGTGGGGGTCCCCGGCAGAGCGGTGAGGCAAGGGGGGGATTCCCTGGCAGAGTGGTGAGGTGAGGGGGGGATTCCCTGGCAGAGCAGTGAGGCGGGGGAAGACAGGGTGGGGGTCCCCGGCAGAGCGTTGAGGCAAGGGGGGGATTCTCTGGCAGAGCGGTGAGGCGAGTGGGGGATTCCCTGGCAGAGTGGTGAGGCGGGGGGAGACAGGGTGGGGGTCCCCGGCAGAGCGGTGAGGCGAGGGGGGGATTCCCTGGCAGAGCAGTGAGGCGGGGGAAGACAGGGTGGGGGTCCCCGGCAGAGCGTTGAGGCAAGGGGGGGATTCTCTGGCAGAGCGGTGAGGCGAGGGGGGGATTCCCTGGCAGAGTGGTGAGGCGGGGGGAGACAGGGTGGGGGTCCCCGGCAGAGCGGTCAGGCGAGGAGGGGATTCCCCGGCAGAGCGTTGAGGCAAGGGGGGGATTCTCTGGCAGAGCGGTGAGGCGAGGGGGGGATTCCCTGGCAGAGTGGTGAGGCGGGGGGAGACAGGGTGGGGGTCCCCGGCAGAGCGGTCAGGCGAGGAGGGGATTCCCCGGCAGAGCGTTGAGGCAAGGGGGGGATTCTCTGGCAGAGCGGTCAGGCGAGGAGGGGATTCCCCGGCAGAGCGTTGAGGCAAGGTGGGGATTCTCTGGCAGAGCGGTGAGGCGAGGGGGGGATTCCCTGGCAGAGCAGTGAGGCGGGGGAAGACAGGGTGGGGGTCCCCGGCAGAGCGTTGAGGCAAGGGGGGGATTCTCTGGCAGAGCGGTGAGGCGAGGGGGGGATTCCCTGGCAGAGTGGTGAGGCGGGGGGAGACAGGATGGGGTTCCCCAGCAGAGCGGTGACTGGGACTTTGCTCTCATGCAGCAGCTGAAAGGGAAGGTCCTGGTGAAAGGGAAGAGGCTGCCAGAGCGGGCGTGTGATGCTGGAGAGACAAGCTCCCTGCCTGAGCCCAGCGACGAGGAAGAGGAGGAAGAGGAGGAGGAGGAGGAGGAGGGCGTGCCGCGGAGAGATGGCAGGAGGGTAGGGGGTGATGCAGAGCAGCCCCTCGGGGGACTGTGGGGCAGGGCAGCCTCCCGTGCCATGGCTGTGGTGGTTGGTGGGAGCAGGCCAGCGCAGTGAGGTGTGACAGCAGGGAAACCAAAGTGTCGGCTGCAGCCCTGGTGCATGAGCGCAGCTCAGCTGGAGGCTGGTGGGGGATGTCTCATGGGACGGGCTGGCAGCGCCCCGAGGTAGCGCAGGTCCTGGGGAAAGGGCACTGAGGGTTTGCAGCCCGGTGGCGGCAGGGCCTGGCAGTGCTGTGATGAGCCTGGTTCTCAGAGCTTCTCATGCCAGCGTGGGGAAGTCAAGTACTCGCAGCAGAGCTGCCCTGAGCACAGCCACCCCACTCCACAAGCTGCATTTCCAGAAAGGTCCCTGCAGGAGAAGCTGGGGGCAGAAACCGAAGTGTCTTTCCTGTGCTGCTGCGTGGTGCCCCTGGTGGGGGGGGCAGCAAAGGGATTGGGATGCCACAGCACCGATCAGAAACGTCAGTGGGGCTGCAGGAGTCAGAGCAGGAGGCTGTGCTGGGGGCTCTGGGGGGGCTGTGGGTGTAGGAGTGAGTGGAAGGGGCAAGGTGCCACATGGGGAGGGTGGGGGCTGCACTGCCCTTCTTCCCCTTCCCCGATGATCAGGGAGTGAGGGGAAAGTGCCCATCTTGTGCCGACTACGCCTCTGCCCTTCTCCTCCGCAGCCGTCCGCGAGAGGAAGGCACACAAGCTGTGCAGTTTGCCCTCACTCCCTGACGCTCGGGGCCGGGGAGGAGCAGCAGAATTCTGGGACATGCGGCTGCACCCCCCACTGCCGTGCGCCCTCCCTATAGGCTGGGGGACATGCGCACCCTCAGCCAGCCCCAGTCATTTGCTCAGCTTCTTAGCAAGGCAGCCTGTAGAAAAAGCCCGAGAGCCCAGCTGGGAACAGCTGCAACTTGGAGCTGGAGCAGCAGCTTCCTTTCACCAGCGGGGCCCCACAGCCGCCATGGCCTGGCCACTGCTGCTCAGCCAGCTGTGCCGGTGGGACGTGAAACTGGCAGGAGCTGTCCAGCATCTGCCCCGATCCCCACGCACATGGCAGAGCCTGTGCTGGCCTTGCTCTGCAGGCTTGGCTGGGCCCTGGCGCACACCCACCGTGTGCCAATAGGAAGAGCTCTGCTGGCGCAGCACCACCACCTCCGCAATGTGCCCATGCGGCTGGTCTGCTGACATCGCTGGCTCAGACATGGTGGGTTCCTTCATGCCCCCAGCGGACAGCTGTGGCCTCTGCCTCCCGCGTGGCTGCCAGAGAGGCGGAGAACTGGGCACAGCCGCTGGCAGCTTGACCTGATGGCTCTTGTCATTGTCACGTTCCTCAAGGGGAACGTGGCACGGACGCGCCGTCTGGCGGGGACCGCACAGCCGCTCTCCGTGGTGCTGACTGGGGCTCATGGCTCTTATCCGCAAGGGGAACATGGCACGGACCCGCCGTCTGGCGGGGACCGCGGAGCCACTCTCTGTGTGCTGACTGGGGGTGGAAATATTTTGTTTGTGAAAAGAAAAGTTTTTCTTGCAGGAAATTTCAATTTTGTGGCATTTTCTGTGGGAATTTTCCTCTGGAGGAAACTTTCCAACAGGTTCCTGTTGTGGCTGTTGGCTCTTAGAAGCCCCAGTGGCTGCGTGGCTCTTGGGTGCCCCATCAGCCCCTTTCAGCCAGTGCTGTGCATGAACAGCTGGTCTGGAATCGCCCCCTTTGCCTGTCCCACCCAGCTGTGCTCCCTGACCTGTCTGCCAGGCTGGGGTAGGAGCCAGACTCAGCCAGGGTCCTCTGAGAGCCTGATAGGTGCAGAGGAATAACCTCACACTCCAGCTGCTCCACCTGCTCAGAGAGGAGGCTGCTGTCCCCAACCCTGCCTGTGGCTGCAGAACAGGGCCAGTGATTCGTGTTTGCTCCCTTGGCTTTGAGCTGAACTCACACCCCAGGCGGTGGGGGTCATGGGCCCTGCCAGCACCATGCCGTGGGCAGGCCAGGTTGTCCTCAGTTGCTGGTTTGTCTGGAGGCTGCACGTCCCACTGCAGTGCCGTGTTGCTGAGCAGGTGTACACAGCCAGGATGGGCCCCGTGGCTGCTCTGTCGGCAGGGGCTGTAAAAGTGGTGGCTGCAGGGGAGGCTGGCTGGGGAGAAGGAAGCTCGTGGAGCTGGTCAGCTGTTGGTCATGGGGCCTGTGGACTCAGCTGGTGGGGCTTCCAGCTGGGCCACAGGCTGGTGGGGCAAGCCCCAAGGGCCCCAGGGCTGGGGAGCAGTGGCTGTTCAGGCAGCAGCAAAGCATTGGAAGGGACCTCCAGGGACCATCAAGTCCAGTCCCCTGAGCTCACAGCAGGATCAGGCACCTTTACATCATCCCTGATGGGTGTTGGTCTGTGTGATGGGGTTTTGGGGTCCCCCAAGCTCTGCACCCTGTTCGCAGGCAGGAGAGTCTCTCACTCAGCAGGAAAACAGCAGGTTTATTAGCCGACAGGACACAGCATCGTACAGAGGAGTCCGTACAGCAGGCAGAGACAACCAGTCCCATCCATGTTGGGGAGAGGAGGCCCCGAGGGGCCCCCAGAGCTGGGGCCTTGCCCCCTCCTTTGTCTCTCTCTCTCTCCCAGCCCAGACTAACTTCCAACTCCCAGTTCCAATTCAAACCCCTCAGGCTCCACCTCCTCCTTTGTCTACAGTACAAAGGTGTTACCTGGTCATCAAGGTTACCCTCAGCAGGAGCCCCACACCCTCTGTGAGCCACTCACACACACAGGTATCCCCCACTCCATCACAGTCTGACCTGCTCTTGAGTGTCTCCAATGATGGAGATTCCACAACCTCCCTCAGCAATTTATTCCAGCGTTTGACCAGCCTGACAGGGAGTTTTTCCTAATGCCCAACCTAAACCTCCCACACAGCAGTTTAAGCCCGTTGCCGCTTGTCCTGTCCTCAGAGGTTAAGGAGAACAATTATTCTCTCTCCTCCTTGAAACACCCTTTTAGGTCCTTGAAAGCTGCCATCATGTCCCCTCTCCATCTTCTCTGTTCTAAACCAAACAATACCAGTTATTTTAATCTTCTCGCACAGGTCATGCTTTTTACACCTTTAATCATTTGTGCTCTTCTGCAGACCCTCTCCAATTTCTCCACATCCTTCCTTGAAACGTGGTGCCCAGAACTGGACACAGTACTTCACTTGAGACCTAACCAGCACAGAGTAGAGCAGAAGAATGACTTCTTGTGTCTTGCTCACAACATGCCTGTTAATACATCCCAGATTTTGCAACAGCATCACACTGTTGACTCATATTTAGCTTGTGGTCCACTACGACCCCTAGATCCCTTTCCACAGTGGTCCTTGCTAGACCGTCGCTTCCCATTCTGTATGTGTGAAGCTGATTGTTTCTTTTTAAGTGCAGTACTTTGCATTTGTCCTTATTAAACTTCAGCCTATTTGCCTCAGCCCTTTTCTCCAGTTTGTCCACGGCATTTTCAATTCTGACCATAGCCTCAAAAGCACTTGCAAATTCTTCCATCTTGGTATTGTCTGCGAATTTAATAAGCATGTTCTCTATGCCAGTATCTAAGTTGTCAATGAAGAGATTGAACAGAACCGGTCTCAAAACTGGCCTCGGTGGAACCCCACTTGTTATGCCCTTGCCGTGTTACTGCGAACCGTACATAATGACTCTCTGGGAATGGCTGTCCAGCCAGTTAAGCACCCACCCTATTGTAGCCCTGTCTAGGCTGTGTTTCCCTAGTTTGTTAATGAGAAGGCCTAAGTCTAGAAGGACTACATCTGCTAATTTCCCCTTACCCAAGAGGGTTGTTACCTTGTCAAAGACAGCTGTCGGGTCAATCTGACACAGTTTGTCCTTGACAAAGCCATGCTGACTCTTACTTCTCACCTTGTTATCTTCCAGAGGTTTGCAGATTGATTTCTTAACTCTTTGCTCCATTACCCTCCCTGGCACTGATGTTAAGCTGACCGGTCAGTAGCTTCCTTGAATTGTCTTGTTACAGACAGTGCCTGGAGTGTTCAAGTCACAAGGCTTGAAGAAATGTTCCCTGGAAGACATCTGATGTGTCTAAGTAATTTTTTCTTCTTTCCCTATTTTAGCTTCTGATCTTACCCCATTTTCACCATCCAGTCGCCACTAACGGATACAAGAGAATCCTAGAGAGTGATGTCAGGACCTCTGTGATTTTCATCGACTTTGAGCAGATGTTCCACACGGTCAACAGAAATGAGCTCTGGAAAATACTCAGGCAAAGTGGCAGTCCTGAAAAATTTATCAACATTGTTCAGTCTTTTCATGGTGGCAGGTTTGGTCACGGCCATGGCCCAGGTTTGGTCACGTCCTAGACAATGGAGAGACATCAGCACCTTTTGAAATACCAAAGGGTACAAGGCCAGAACGTGTCCTTGCTCCTCTCCTGTTCAACATCTACTTTGCAATCATGCTGTTAGTTGCTTTTAAGGACAGCCCATTGGGCACAGCTATTCAGTTCCCAACAGTCATCAGTATTTCCAATCTCCAGAGACATCAGGCTTGCACTAAACTGGTTACTACAACTGTCCGTGACCTTGTTTGCCGATGACTGTCCATTGTTGGCTCATTCAGTGAAGGACGCCTGGGAGCTTTTTGGTCACTTTTTTACTTCTGCTCACTGGTTTGGACTCACAGTGAGCCTCAGGAAGATGGAAGTTATGCCTCTGCCTGTTTGGAAAGAGCCCAGCCCTCCAGTGATCTCCGCTGCTGGTACCGTCCTCAAGGCTGTTGACAAGTTCTGCTACCTCGGAAGTGTACCGTCCTCTGGTATAAAGGTGGATCATGACGTATCTGCTCAATTTGCCAAAGCCAGTGCTGCCTTCGGAAAACTGACCAAACGCTGAAGGAATGACCGTAGTGTTAAACTCTGTACCAAGGTAGCAGTTTGTCCGGCCGTTGTTCTGAATATCCTGCTGGATGGCTCAGAGACATGGACAATATGTCGCCGCCATGTTTTGAAACTCGATCAGTCTCATACGTGCTGTCTGAGGAATATTGCCCACATGAATTAGTGGGACAAAATTCCTGACACAGAGGTCCTTACGCTGTGTGGTGTCATGAGTCAGGAAGCAGTGCTCAGGAACAACCAGTTTCCCTGGACTGGTCATGTTATGAGGATGCATGTTACGTGCTCTTCTATAGCCAGTTTGCTCATGGAAGGCACCCTATTGGGGGTCAGTATAAGTGCTACAAAGACACCTTAAAGGGCAACGTGAAGTCATGCAGCATTATCTCCCAGTGATCTGGAAATTCTAGTTCAGGACAGACTTCCCTGGCATCAAACCACTCTACAGGCTCTTAATTACTTTGAGAGTCATAGAATCATAGAACACCAGAACTGGAAGGGACCTCACGGTGTCATCAAGTCCAGTCCCCTGCCCACTTGGCAGGACCAAACACTGTCGAGACTATTCCCAGTAGGTGTCTGTCTAACCTGCTCCTAAATATCTCCAGCAATATGCTGCGTATCCTGGCATTACAGGAAAAGCATAGGATCCAAAAAGAACATACAATGCCCACAGATCAGTGCAGATGGGATTGAACTAGAGAACATAGAGAAGTTCATGTATCCGGGGAGCAAGATGACGTATGATCTAGAGTGGAAGAAGGAAACAGCGACTAGAATAGCTGTGATGGAGTGGGGGGGGTGCATGTGTGAGTCAGGCTGGATGTCCGAGGCAAGCAGCAGCTCCCAGTGGCTAAGGATGACCCTGGGGCTACAACTGGCAGATAACACCTCTGCCTGAACAAAGAGCAGGGAGGAGCTGAGCTGGGTTTTGAATCGGGGGCGGCAGTTAGAGGTGAGGAGAAGGGAGAGCTGGAAGGCAGCCAGCCTGAGGAGGGGAAAGCTACACCCCAGAGGGGCACCCCTCGGGGTCTTCCCCCCAGGACAGGTTGGAAGGACTGTCTCTGGCTGCTATGCTGTTGCTTCTGTGAGAAACTGGACATCTGTTGCCTAATAAACCTGCTGTTGTACCTGCTGAGTGAGAGTCACTCCTGCCAGCGGACGGGGTGCAGTGCAGGGGGACCCCTGAACCCCATCACACTGGTGTCAGAAGTGGGATGCACTGCACCCACGGATGAGCTCCCAGCAGTGGCTGACTGAGCACCAGAGAAGGAAGGAGTCTCACAAGAGTCAGAGGGGGAACAGAGCCATTCCTGCAGCTGCTGCTGGTGAGTGGATACCCCGGGAAATAGCGGGGAGATGGATTATACCCGACTCCTGAAGGCAGAGCTAGCAGGGCTGTGCAGAGAGAGGGGCCTGACCGTGGGGAAGGCGACCAAGGCCCAGCT
The DNA here is from genome assembly GCF_033958435.1 of Carettochelys insculpta. Taxonomy (NCBI): domain Eukaryota; kingdom Metazoa; phylum Chordata; order Testudines; family Carettochelyidae; genus Carettochelys; species Carettochelys insculpta. Next base: position 14,922,584 of record NC_134164.1, read on the forward strand.
GATTGCACAGCTGGAAGAGAATGACCGATCCGGGGGGGCAGAGCCTGTCCCGGCAGAAAGTGGCCGGTCAGCCTCGGGAAGCATTTCGGATTCTCCGACAGGAGCAGGGGCTCGACGCCGTCCGACAGACGCGGTGCCCACCAGGTCGCGCTCAGCTAGCGGTGGTCCATCGCGGGCAGAGTCCCCCGCCGCAGAGCTGAGACGGCTGGAACTCGAGGTGAAATTAAAGGAACTGGAGCACCAGGAACGGGAAAGAGAGCGTGAGCATGAGCGACAGGAACGAGAAAGAGAGCGTGAGCGCCAGGAATGGGAAAGAGAGCGTGAGCGTGAGCTCCAGGAACGGGAAAGAGAGCGTGAGCACGAGCGCCAGGAACGAGAAAGAGAGCGTGAGCACGAGCACCAGCTACAAGAGAGACAGCGGGAGGAGAGAGAGCGAGAGCGGGAGCATGAGCGAACCATGGCAGAGGCGAGACGCCAAGAGGCCCCAGCTGCGGTAAGCGGGGAGAGGGCCAGACGGCTCGGGGTGGCCAGTCACTTGGAGACGCGTGTGCTGGCCCAGTGTCAGGACACAGGGGACATGGACGAGTTCCTTACCGCCTTCGAGCGAGCCTGTGAGTTGCATGAGGTTCCCCCAGATGAGTGGCTCCGGCACCTCACCCCCTTGCTGGGCCGGAAGGGTGCAGCGGTGCTCAGCCAGCTGGTGGGGCTGCAGCCTGGGGACTATGAACGGTTCAAACAGGCCCTGCTGCATAAGTTCGGGCTGACTCCGGAGATGTACAAGAAGAAGTTCCAGGAGGCGCAGAAGAGGCCAGAGGAAACCCACGTAGATACAACCGCCCGCCTGAAGCAATACTACCAGAAGTGGGCATTCGGAATGGGAGTCCAGTCCGTAGAGGACCTGATCGAGCTGGCGGTTGTGGAGCGATTCTACGAGATGTGCGCACCTGACCTGAGGGTGTGGCTCGTGGACCGGAAGCCGGGGGACTCACATGATGCAGGGAAACTGGCAGATGACTTCACAAACAGCCGGGCCAGGTTTGAAAGTGAGCCCCACAAGGAGAGGGAGTCTCGGAGAGAGAGGGAGTCCCGGAGGGAGAGGGAGTCCCGGAGAAACCGAGAATCTCAGAGAGACTGGTCCCTAACTGTACGACAGAGGGGACCACCTCTTGGGCGAGCCCAGGAAAGAGGGGCCAGCCACCCACCCCCCAGAGAGCCAAACAGAGCCCGGACAGAGCAGCCGGCCCGAGGGACACAACCAGACCCAGGCTGTTACCGCTGTGGGCGAAAGGGGCATAGAGCAGCCCAGTGCCCCAGGCTCCCAGACAGGTTGAGCAGGCCGGGGGGTCATGGAGTCAACTGGGTGGGGTCCCAGAAGCCAGAGGGGCTGGCGGCCAAGGCGGGTGGTGCTGACAATGGGCACTCGGATTGGGCCGAATCCGCCCCACAGACCAGCTCCTCAGGGGGACCAAATGCTCAGAGGCCAGTTTACAGAGTGGGGGCAGCGCTACCTCTGTGGAGCAAGTGTCTCAAACACCTCGAGGTAGACGGGAAAAAGGTCACGGGGTTCTGGGACACAGGCGCTGACGTGACACTGGCCCGACCGGGGTGGTGGCACCGGGCTGCATGATACCCGATTCCCACCTGACGATAACAGGAATTGATGGGACCCCTTTCAAGGTGCCCATGGCGAGGGTGCACCTGAAATGGGGGAAGAAGGAAGGCCCCAAGGAAGTGGGCGTGCACAGCCATTTGCAGGCAGATGTACTGATGGGGGCTGACCTGGAGAACTGGCAAGGTGAACGCCCTCGTGCCCTGGTCCTGACCCGTAGCCAAAGAAAACGAGGGGTGCGCTCCCCAGATTCAGGGGTACAGGCCCAGCCAAAGCCACAGGGGCCAACCCTGAGAGAAAGGGGGCCCCCAAAAACCAGATCTCACAGGCCAGGGATGCTGGAGCCAGGCAGGGATGGGGAAGTAGCCTCCGCTCCTGCCCGAGCGGAAGAATTCCAGGCAGAGCAGCAGAGAGACCCCTCCTTGCAGAAGCTGAGGGAACTGGCCAGTCTCAGCCCAGCTCCCCAGCTGGGGGAGGGCTGCAGGGAGAGATTCCTGTGGGAAAAGGGATTCCTGTACCGGGAATGGGCTCCCAGACGCAAAGCGGAGCCATGGAAGGTCCAGAGGCAACTGGTGGTTCCCCAAAAGTACCGGCGCAGGCTGCTGTACCTCGCTCATGATGTCCCGCTCACAGGACACCAGGGGATCCACCGCACCAGGAGAAGGTTGTTACAGAACTTTTTCTGGCCAGGGATCTTTGCAGCTGTCCGTCTGTATTGCCTGTCCTGCGATCCCTGCCAGAGGATGGGGAAGAGCCGGGACAAGGGGAAAGCTGCCTTGAGGCCACTGCCCATCATCGAGGAGCCTTTCCAGAAAGTGGCTATAGACATAGTGGGCCCCTTCAGCAAGGCAACGCGTTCGGGGAAGAAATATATTTTGGTAGTGGTAGATTTTGCCACGCGATACCCAGAAGCAGTGGCCTTGACCTCTATCGACGCTGACACCGTGGCAGATGCACTGCTGTCCATTTTCAGCAGAGTGGGGTTCCCCAAGGAGGTCCTCACAGATCAGGGGTCCAACTTCATGTCGGCCCTACTGCAAAGCTTGTGGGACAAGTGTGGGGTCCGGCACACCTGGGCCACAGCCTACCACCCGCAGACCAATGGGCTGGTGGAGAGGTTCAATGGGACTCTGAAGCAGATGCTGAAAACCTTCATGAATCAATACCCCCATGACTGGGACAAGTACTTACCCCACCTGCTGTTTGCATACAGGGAGGTGCCCCAGGAATCCACGGGGTTCTCCCCGTTTGAGCTGCTGTATGGAAGGAGGGTACGGGGACCCTTGGACTTGCTCAGAGAAGAGTGGGAGGGGACGGCCTCCCCTGAAGGGGAGTCAGTGGTACAGTATGTACTGACCTTCCGGGAAAAACTCACCGAGCTCATGGGCCTGGCCAGGGAGAACCTCTCCATGGCCCAAAGGAAGCAAAAGGTCTGGTATAACCGTAACGCCAGGGCCCGAGCCTATGCCACCGGGGATCAAGTGATGGTCCTTATACCTGTGCGGCGGAACAAGCTGCAAGCGGCCTGGGATGGGCCCTTCAAGGTCGTCAAACAGCTAAATGACGTGAATTATGTGGTGGAACTGTCGAACCGGGCCCACAGCCACCGGGTCTATCATGTGAACATGATGAAACCTTACTGGGACAGGCAGAACTTGGTGCTGGCCGTGTGCAGACACTGGGAGGGGCAGGGGGAAGATCCCTTGGTGGATTTACTCACAAGGACTGGAGCCGGCTCCTTGCTGGAGTCTATTCCCCTCTCAGACCAGCTGACCCCTGCCCAGCAGACGCAGATCAAGGAGGTGCTGCATTCTCATCAACAGCTGTTCTCGGACAGACCCGGACGCACTGACCTGGCTGTCCACCGAATAGAGACAGGCACCCACGCCCCTATCAAGTGTGTGCCATTCAGAGCCACAGGGAGGACGGCTCAGGACATAGAGCGGGAGGTTGAAGACATGCTGGCTCTGGGGGTGATCCAACCCTCGTCCAGCCCCTGGGCCTCTCCCGTGGTGTTAGTCCCTAAAAAAGATGGGTCTGTTCGGTTTTGTGTGGACTATCGCAAGCTTAACGCCATCACTGTCTCGGACGCCTACCCCATGCCCAGGCCTGATGACCTTTTAGACAAGCTGGGGGGAGCCCGTTACCTCACCACCATAGACCTCACCAAGGGGTACTGGCAAGTGCCATTAGACCAAGATGCCCGGCTGAAGTCGGCTTTCATCACTCCTGTGGGGCTCTACGAGTTCTTGGTCCTGCCCTTCGGCCTCAAGGGGGCACCCGCTACCTTCCAGCGTCTGGTGGACCAGCTACTGAAGGGGATGGAGAGCTTTGCCCTGGCTTACATGGACGACATTTGCATCGTCAGCCAGACGTGGGAGGACCATGTGTCCCAGGTCAAGCAGGTGCTGGACCGACTCCAGAAGGCTGGTCTGACTATCAAGGCAGGGAAGTGCAAGGTGGGAATGGCTGAGGTGACCTACCTGGGCCACAAGGTGGGCAGCGGCTGCTTAAAGGCAGAGCCAGCTAAAGTGGAGGCTGTCAGAGATTGGCCAACACCCCAGACTAAGAAGCAGGTCCAGGCCTTCATTGGGATGGCGGGGTACTACCGGAGGTTTGTGCCCCACTTTAGCTCCATCGCAGCCCCCCTCACGGAGCTGTGTAAAAAGGGAAAGCCTGACAAGGTGGTTTGGACCGAGCAGTGCCAAGAGGCCCTCTGCGCGCTGAAGGAGGCTCTGGTCAGGGCCCCAGTGCTGGCAAATCCAGACTTCAACAAGCCCTTCCTGGTGTTCACCGATGCCTCGGACGTGGGGCTGGGGGCGGTGCTAATGCAGGTGACTGACAAAGGGGAGAAATACCCCATTGTGTACCTGAGTAAGAAGCTGCTGCCCTGGGAGCAGAACTACGCGGCCATAGAGAAGGAATGTCTGGCCATGGTGTGGGCGCTGGGGAAGCTGCAGCCGTACCTGTTTGGATGGCGTTTCACCGTGTACACCGATCACTCACCCCTGACCTGGCTGCATCACATGAAAGGGGCCAACGCCAAGCTCCTGCGGTGGAGTCTGCTCCTGCAGGACTACGACATGGAAGTGGTCCATGTGAAGGGGAACAACAACACCATAGCCGATGCCCTGTCACGCAGGGAGGGCCCCGAACTTCCCCAGGTCACTGGCTAAGTGACCCCGCTCAGTGCGGTCTGGAAGGGGGGAGAGATGTGATGGAGTGGGGGGGGTGCATGTGTGAGTCAGGCTGGATGTCCGAGGCAAGCAGCAGCTCCCAGTGGCTAAGGATGACCCTGGGGCTACAACTGGCAGATAACACCTCTGCCTGAACAAAGAGCAGGGAGGAGCTGAGCTGGGTTTTGAATCGGGGGCGGCAGTTAGAGGCGAGGAGAAGGGAGAGCTGGAAGGCAGCCAGCCTGAGGAGGGGAAAGCTACACCCCAGAGGGGCCCCCCTCGGGGTCTTCCCCCCAGGACAGGTTGGAAGGACTGTCTCTGGCTGCTATGCTGTTGCTTCTGTGAGAAACTGGACATCTGTTGCCTAATAAACCTGCTGTTGTACCTGCTGAGTGAGAGTCACTCCTGCCAGCGGACGGGGTGCAGTGCAGGGGGACCCCTGAACCCCATCACAATAGCGAAAGCCAGAGCGAGTTTCAAGGTGCTGGACAAGACCTGGAAAAGCAAAGCAATGTGCTTAGGAACGAAGCCGAGTGGCTTGAAAATGTGTGTTCAGCATGTTGTACGGATGTGTTAGAATGAAAGGTTCAGAGAGGATGCTGATGCTCGAGAGAAGTTGTTACAGAAACATCCCGAGAATCGCATGGATGCAGAAGGTCACCAGTGAGGAATTATATGGGAAGATACAGCCGAAAGAGAAGCTGCTGCAGAAGGTTACACAACAGAAGCTACAGCTATTTGGGCCTATCTGCAGAATGAACAACTGTGATGGGGTTTGGGGTCCCCCAAGCTCTGCACCCCATCCGCAGGCAGGAGTGACTCTCACTCAGCAGGAGAACAGCAGGTTTATGAGCCGACAGGATGCAGCATCGTACAGAGGAGTCAGTACAGCCGGCAGAGACAGCCAGTCCCATCCATGCTGGGGGGAGGAGGCCCTGAGGGGCCCCCAGAGCCGGGGCCTTGCCCCCTCCTTGGTCTCGCTCTCTCTCTCTCAGCCCAGACTCACTGCTTCCAACTCCCAGTTCCAATTCAAACCCCTCAGGCTCCACCTCCTCCTTCGTCTCCAGTACAAAGGTGTTACCTGGTCATCAGGGTTACCCTCAGCAGGAGCCCCACACCCTCTGTGAGCCCCTCACACACACACAGGTATCCCCCACTCCATCACATCTCTCCCCCCTTCCAGATCGAACTGAGTGGGGTTGCTCAGCTGGTGACCTGGGGAAGTTCAGGGTCTTCCCCGCGGGTTAGGGCATCAGCCGTACCCTCAGTGCTCCCCTTGATGTGCACCACCTCCATGTCATAATCCTGCTGGGGGAGGCTCCAAGTCAGGAGCTTGGTCTTGGCCCTTTTCATGTGATACAGCCGGGCAAGTCCCTTTAGTTCCTTTGGGTTGGTTGGTCTCCCTGCTACGGCCTCCAGTCCATCAGCCCTGCTCTCAAGTCGGGCAGGCAGAGCCCATACAGATGCTGCAGCACCAGCAGATCAAACAGTTCCTCTCTGGTTTGGGCCCTGCCCCGTCTGCCCACCAGTCCATACAGCTGCTCCAGCACATGTTTGGGATTCAGTTACAGTCCAGTAAATGGAGGTACAAATGCTTCCACCCTTGGCATTTAGCCAGACCCCCACAATGGTTGTGTGCCTCAGTTTCTCCTTCTGTGCCACACAATAGGTTTGGAATGTTCCTCCTCATGTGAGAGGTTGCCAGACTAGTTACAGGGAACACTGGTGACATTTCAGAATCACAAACTCCTTCAACACACAATTCATGCTTATACATCAATGTCATGGTACAATTCTACAGCTTTTGGTAGCAGCACCCACTGGTTACGGCAGTCAGAGTGAGTAACAAGAACAAACCCACTGCAACTGTACATTTACGTTGCTCTTTGGTAGACCACAACCTTTGTGTAATGTCCTTGAGAATCTGGTATTTTGGGGATAAATGGCTGAAGCCTTTCTTTGCACCATCAAGTTCTAATCTTCAATCTTGTCTCCTGGGGTGGAAATCTGATCTCTCTGGCTGTGCCCTCCCTTCTAACAAGAGCTGGGCCATTGAAGGTCTCAGGGAGACGGCCCCATCCCAGCCAGTCTGGAAATTTGCAAACCAAACTGGTTTCTAAAAGTTGTTTTGTGAGTCCCAGATGCAGAATCCACATGAAGGGATCCCTGTTTATCCCTTACTGGCCCACCAGGCCCAGAGCTCCTTTGTCCTTCCACCTCCAACTTCTGCCTCCCCCATGGAATCAGAAGTGGAGTCCTTTATGAAAATATAAGTGTTTCCACCATCTGGAGATGGGGAGTTGCTGGCTGTCTCCTGCATCCTGCAGAGACTGACTGTGCAGCTGTTTCACTTGGTTTTCACAGGGCTGCTCACACTCCCTGATAGTTTTCACTTTACTTGGACCAACTTCCAACTCCTGAGAAACCTTTACCCTGCCTGCTCTGGACCCTTGCAGAGCACAGCCAGCGGTTTCACACTCAGGCAGGTCCTGGCCATCAGGAACTGAAACAAACTTCTCCCCAGGCAAAGGGCTGCTCTGGCTCCTACAGACATGCACCTTTCCTGTTCACTCTCCTACACCTTGCTCCCATTTTCTGCAGTCCCCCCAGATGGGTCAGGAAAAGGTTCAGGGAAATTTTCTTCCTCAAGAGCTCCCCCAGACAACAGCTCACCCCGTCTGCCTCCACAGGGGCACTGCTCCCTGGAGCCACAACCAGCTCCTGGGTTTCACCTCTGCCCAGGATCACTTCTGGTCCATCAGGCAGACAGCTGGTACCACCAGACAGAAGGTTAGGATCCCTTTCTTCCCTTCTGCTACCAGCTTCTTTGGCTTCATAAGTTAGTGTAACTCCATTGCCAGTCTGCTCTTCCTGTGTCCTGGCTGGAGGATGACTCTGGTAGGACAGAGTCCTCTCACCCCTCCCAGTAACACCTCAGCATCAGGCAAAGAACAATTACCAGAATCGTCTGGTCTCTGGGATTCCCTGATGATACTAACTGGATCAGAATGAATTAAGCATCATCCTCCCTGAGAGACACAGAGGCAGGCCCACTTCCCATCTGGACTTCAGCTGCACTCAGATCCAGCTCTGGGATCTTGGCCCCATCTCAAGCCCCCACAGGCTCAGACAAAGGATTCACTTCCCTGGAAGCAGAAGCAACTTTCTTGCACCAAGGACCAGCGTCCTTATCAGGGATACCACTGCCCATCCCAGAGCCATTCCCTCTGTTCCAGCCCCCATGGCTGGATTCAGGGTCACACCTGGGATGCTCTTTCATGGTTCCCTCTCCAGCCACCCCAGGCTGGGGAATCTTCCTCAGACAATGGACTAGTTTCCTCGCTGGCGCCTTTTTCAAACGCAGGCTCTGCTCTCTCCCCAGGCTGCTGCTGCTGTTCAACACAGACAGACAATGGGAGACACTCTCTCCTTTGTCCCAGCTCCCTGGCTGGTCTCAGACACACGCCCAGAAGGCGAGGCAGCTTCTCTCACAGACAACTTGCCATTCCCAGTGGACAAGCTGCTTTCCTGCACAGACACACAGGCACCTTCCTCAGCCCAGGCCTGGAAAACTCTTTGTAGGTCTGTCTTGGCCACTAGTAGACGCTGGGTTGGAATCGCTCCTTCTCTCCTTGAGCTGTGGCAGGCCACTCGGTTCAGAGCTCCATGCAGTCCAGGGTTCCCTGCCCCGATCTGGGCTCAGCCCTGCAGGAGTTTCCTTAACCCTCAGCTGTGCCACTGCACATCCATGCTACCTTGTCCAGCTCCTTTAATCTCAATTCGGTTTCCAGGTGCTGCCACTTCACAGCGGAGTTGCTGAGCGTGGTTGCAGGCTCACAGGCCGATGCCCTCTGCACCCCACTATTCCTGGAAGAATCCTTCAGTGTGCCGGGCTTCTTGCAGGTCACAAGCTCCCCAGGGTCAGGCCACAGGCCCCTCCGCTCTCTGGGACCAATTCCAACAGACTCCCAGCGGAACCCCTTCTTCAGCATGACACCCGCTCTCAAGGACCACAACCACACTGTCTTGGGACGAACTCATTCAGTGTGTCAGCCTCCTCATGGGTCACTTGTTCCTGGGGGTTGGGCCCTCGGCCCCTCCACCTTCTGGGACCGACTCCAACTGACTCCCAGGAGTAACCCCTCCTCGGGTGTGACACCCCCTCTCGAGGACCACGACCGCAGTTGCTTGGGTTCAGCCGCAGGCCCCTCCGCCTTGGGGAACTGCACCGTCAGCACACCTGGGTCTCGCAGGCCCCCCCTTCTTCTTCTGGGGCCCCCATCACTTACTACTGGATGCTCCATCCTTGTGGTTCAGAACATCCCACTCCCATAATATGAGAACTAGAGGACACCAAATGAAATTAATGGGTAGTAGGTTCAAAACCAATAAAAGAAAATTTTTCTTCACACAGCGCACAGTCAACCTGTGGAACTCCTTGCCAGAGGAGGCTGTGAAGGCCAGGACTCTATTAGGGTTTAAAAAAGAGCTCGATAAATTTTTGCAGGTTAGGTCCATAAATGGCTATTAGCCAGGGGTAAGGTATGGTGCCCTAGCCTTCAGTCAAAGGCTGGAGACAAATCGCTTGATCGTTGTCTTCGGTTCACCTCCTCTGGGGCACCTGGCACTGGCCACTGTCGGCAGACAGGATACTGGGCTGGATGGACCTTTTGTCTGACCCGGTATGGCCGTTCTTATGTTCTTATGACACCAGCGTGATGGGGTTTGGGGTCCCCCAAGCTCTGCACCCCGTCTGCCGGCAGGAGTGACTCTCACTCAGCAGGAGAACAGCGGGTTTATTAGCCGACAGGACACAGCGTCGTACAGAGGAGTCAGTACAGCCGGCAGAGACAGCCAGTCCCATCCATGCTGGGGAGGGGAGAATCTGAGGGGCCCCCAGAGCCAGGGCCTTGCCCCCTCCATGGTCTCGCTCTCTCCCAGCCCGGACTCACTGCTTCCAACTCCCAGTTCCAATTCGAACCCCTCAGGCTCCACCCCTCCTTTGTCTCCAATACAAAGGTGTTACCTGGTCATCAAGGCTGCCCTCAGCAGGAGCCCCACACCCTCTGTGAGCCCCTCACACACATACAGGTATCCCCCACTCCGTCACAGTGACAAAGCGAAAAGTCGAGAGCCTGGTACTCGGCTAGGAGAGGCAGCCCCTACTGAGCAGGGGTACATGACCTCGTGGATTGGCGTGGAGCTCGTCTACACAAACTGAGCCGCTGTGCACTGGGCAGGGAAGATGGAAGAAATAGTGAGGGCGGCATCGGACCCCAACGGGTGCTGGGCCCACGGTTCTTGCTGCTGAACTGTACAGCATCTTCCTGGGTGGCTTTCTCCATCTTGTGGCACGAAACCGTCTGTCTCCCAGACAGCCCCAGGACCTGCTGGCTAATCTGTGCTCTCCCCCAGCCGATGTCTGGGTAGTTGAAGGTCCCCATCAGCACCCAGGCCTGTGCGGGGGATGATTTTATTAGTGTTGAAAACAAGCTGCTGGCAGCTTTTCTCCCTGGCTGGGACATCACTCCTGCGCGTTCCCCTTTTCAACCCTTACTCAGCCACTCCTACCAAGTCCGTGCCGTGTCCATCTCCACCGCAGGCCCGGTGGGCACAGGTTTCATCGCTAAGGCCGTGCCGCCTCCTCCCTCTGGGCCCTGCCTGCCCATCCTCAGCAAGCTGGGCCTCCTGGACCAGTAGGCAGCCACGTGTGTTAGCCCCGGGGCTGCCAGCTGTTCCGAGCGGCACACTGCCAGCTAAGGTGCCGCTTCCCCCCTCCTGCCCCAGCTGCTCCCCCAGGGTGACTTCCCTGCTGGTCACCGGTCCCCATCCCGCACGCCTGACGCCGCTGTCTCTTCTCTTGCAGTCTCCCCGCTTGCTGCAGGAGGTGAGGCCGCTACAGGTGAGGGGGTCTGGCTGGGGCTGGGGGGAGCGGGGTCCCCAGGAGTGACTGTAGGGCAGCCCCGGGCCCAGTGGGGGAGCCAGGGCTCTGCTGCTGCGGGCCAGGGGCTGGACCCTATGACCAGGCTGCGTTAGCGCCAGCCCCCCTTAGGGCTAACGGCTGCTGACTTCCCTCCCCCCCACAGCCCAGGGGTCTCACTCCTGCACGCGGTGCTGGCCCCATGCGGGGAGCTCAGCGCCGCTCTGGGGTGGGCCCTGGCCAGGCAGTCGCTCAGCACCCTGCCTGCCTGCGGCTGCCGGGGGAGCCAGCTCTGGGTGCCGGCCACCACGCCCCTGCCCTGTCTGCTCCCCAGGCCAAGGACGCGGCGCAGCCCAGCCGGGAGCTGTCCGACCTGGTGCTGTACTGCCAGGCCGTGCGCTTCTGCAGCCTGGAGCAGGCCCTCTGCGGCCAGCAGCCCTGCCTCATGTACTCCTTCAGCGAGAGGAAAGCCAGGAAGCTCATTAGGGAGTCAGGTAATGAAGGGCCGGGGGACAGACGGGGCCCTGAGTGCCTCCCAGCAGGCGGTGGATGCTGAGCCTCAGTAAGGATGGCAGGGCCGGGCTGCAGGGCTCTGGGTCACACTGGCTGGGCTGGATCCTCCTGGTGCCTGTTGGGGCCGGCTGGGCTCCATGGGGCAGGGCTGGGCTGGGGCCGGCTGGGCTCTGTGGGGCAGGGCTGGGCTGGGGCCGGCTGGGCTCCGTGGGGCAGGGCTGGGCTGGGGCCGGCTGGGCTCTGTGGGGCAGGGCTGGGCTGGGCTGGGGCTAGCCGGGCTCCGTGGGGCAGGGCTGGGCTGGGCTGGGGCTGGCTGGGCTCCGTGGGGCAGGGCTGGGCTGGGCTCCGTGGGGCAGGGCTGGGCTCCGTGGGGCGGGGCTGGGCTGGGCTGGGCTGGGGCCGGCTGGGCTCCGTGGGGCGGGGCTGGGCTGGGCTGGGGTGGGGCCGGCTGGGCTCCATGGGGCAGGGCTGGGCTGGGGCCAGCTGGGCTCCGTGGGGCAGGGCTGGGCTGGGCTGGGGCCAGCTGGGCTCCGTGGGGCAGGGCAGGGCTGGGCTGGGGCTGGCCGGGCTCCGTGGGGGCAGGGCTGGGGTGGGCTGGGGCCGGCCGGGCTCCGTGGGGCAGGGCTGGGGTGGGCTGGGGCCGGCCGGGCTCCGTGGGGCAGGGCTGGGGTGGGCTGGGGCCGGCTGGGCTCCGTGGGGCAGGGCAGGGCTGGGCTGGGGTCGGCCGGGCTCCGTGGGGCAGGGCTGGGGTGGACTGGGGCCGGCTGGGCTCTGTGGGGCAGGGCTGGGCTGGGCTGGGGCCGGCCGGGGTCCGTGGGGCAGGGCTGGGCTCGGCTGGGGCCGGCTGGGCTCCGTGGGGCGGGGCTGGGCTGGGCTGGGCTGGGGCTGGCTGGGCTCCGTGGGGCAGGGCTGGGGTGGGCTGGGGCCGGCCGGGCTCCGTGGGGCAGGGCAGGGCTGGGCTGGGGCCGGCCGGGGTCCGTGGGGCAGGGCTGGGCTGGGGCCAGCTGGGCTCCGTGGGGCAGGGATGGGCTGGGGTGGGGCCGGCTGGGCTCCATGGGGCAGGGATGGGCTGGGGTGGGGCCGGCTGGGCTCCGTGGGGCAGGGCTGGGGTGGGCTGGGGCCAGCCGGGCTCCGTGGGGCAGGGCTGGGGTGGGCTGGGGCCGGCTGGGCTCCGTGGGGCAGGGCTGGGCTGGGCTGGGGCCGGCTGGGCTCCGTGGGGCAGGGCTGGGCTGGGGCCGGCTGGGCTCCGTAGGGCAGGGCTGGGCTGGGCTGGGGCCGGCCAGGGTCCGTGGGGCAGGGCTGGGCTGGGGCCGGCTGGGCTCCGTGGGGCAGGGCTGGGCTGGGCTGGGGCCGGCTGGGCTCCGTGGGGCAGGGCTGGGGTGGGCTGGGGCCGGCAGGGCTCCGTGGGGCAGGGCTGGGCTGGGCTGGGGCCGGCCGGGGTCCGTGGGGCGGGGCGGGGCTGGGCTGGGCTGGGCTGGGGCCGGCTGGGCTCCATGGGGCAGGGATGGGCTGGGGTGGGGCCGGCTGGGCTCCGTGGGGCAGGGCTGGGCTGGGCTGGGCTGGGGCCAGCCGGGGTCCGTGGGGCAGGGCTGGGCTGGGCTGGGGCCGGCTGGGCTCCGTGGGGCGGGGCTGGGCTGGGCTGGGGCCGGCTGGGCTCCGTGGGGCAGGGATGGGCTGGGCTGGGGCCGGCCGGGCTCCGTGGGGCAGGGCTGGGCTGGGCTGGGGCCGGCCGGGCTCCGTGGGGCAGGGCTGGGGTGGGCTGGGGCCGGCTGGGCTCCGTGGGGCAGGCCTGGGCTGGGGCCGGCTGGGCTCCGTAGGGCAGGGCTGGGCTGGGCTGGGGCCGGCCCGGGTCCGTAGGGCAGGGCTGGGCTGGGCTGGGGCCGGCCCGGGTCCGTGGGGCAGGGCTGGGCTGGGCTGGGGCCGGCCGGGGTCCGTGGGGCAGGGCTGGGCTGGGCTGGGGCCGGCCGGGCTCCGTGGGGCAGGGATGGGCTGGGCTGGGGCCGGCCGGGCTCCGTGGGGCAGGGCAGGGCTGGGCTGGGGCCGGCCGGGCTCCGTGGGGCGGGGCTGGGCTGGGCTGGGGCCGGCCGGGCTCCGTGGGGCGGGGCAGGGCTGGGCTGGGGCCGGCCGGGCTCCGTGGGGCGGGGCTGGGCTGGGCTGGGGCCGGCCGGGCTCCGTGGGGCGGGGCTGGGCTGGGCTGGGGCCGGCCGGGCTCCGTGGGGCAGGGCTGGGCTGGGCTGGGGCCGGCCGGGCTCCGTGGGGCAGGCCTGGGCTGGGGCCGGCCGGGCTCCGTGGGGCAGGCCTGGGCTGGGGCCGGCTGGGCTCCGTGGGGCAGGGCTGGGCTGGGCTGGGGCCGGCCAGGGTCCGTGGGGCAGGGCTGGGCTGGGCTGGGGCCGGCCGGGCTCCGTGGGGCAGGGCTGGGGTGGGCTGGGGCCGGCTGGGCTCCGTGGGGCAGGCCTGGGCTGGGGCCGGCTGGGCTCCGTAGGGCAGGGCTGGGCTGGGCTGGGGCCGGCCCGGGTCCGTGGGGCAGGGCTGGGCTGGGCTGGGGCCGGCCGGGGTCCGTGGGGCAGGGCTGGGCTGGGCTGGGGCCGGCCGGGCTCCGTGGGGCAGGGATGGGCTGGGCTGGGGCCGGCCGGGCTCCGTGGGGCAGGGCAGGGCTGGGCTGGGGCCGGCCGGGCTCCGTGGGGCGGGGCTGGGCTGGGCTGGGGCCGGCCGGGCTCCGTGGGGCGGGGCAGGGCTGGGCTGGGGCCGGCCGGGCTCCGTGGGGCGGGGCAGGGCTGGGCTGGGGCCGGCCGGGGTCCGTGGGGCGGGGCTGGGCTGGGCTGGGGCCGGCCGGGCTCCGTGGGGCAGGGCTGGGCTGGGCTGGGGCCGGCCGGGCTCCGTGGGGCAGGCCTGGGCTGGGGCCGGCCGGGCTCCGTGGGGCAGGGCTGGGCTGGGCTGGGGCCGGCCGGGCTCCGTGGGGCAGGGCTGGGCTGGGCTGGGGCCGGCCGGGCTCCGTGGGGCAGGCCTGGGCTGGGCTGGGGCCGGCTGGGCTCCGTGGGGCAGGGCTGGGCTGGGCTGGGGCCGGCCAGGGTCCGTGGGGCAGGGCTGGGCTGGGCTGGGGCCGGCCGGGCTCCGTGGGGCAGGGCTGGGCTGGGCTGGGGCCGGCCAGGGTCCGTGGGGCAGGGCTGGGCTGGGCTGGGGCCGGCCGGGCTCCGTGGGGCAGGGCTGGGGCCGGCCAGATGCGGTGCCGAGCTAGTCATAGATCAGGGACTGGAGGCGGTGGCGTGGGTCAGACCCACTCTGGCTGGGCCCACAGGATGTTGCCGGCTTCCTGCCATCTGAGCACGGCGCCCGCCTGCCGCAGGGCTCAGCCCCACTCCCCTGTGCAGCCCCTGCTCTGGGCCGAGCCCGCGTGGCAGCCGGCGCCGCGGTGACCCTGCCAGGCTCCCGGCCCCGTGCTGGGGCGGCAGGCGCAGCCGACGGCGGGGCCCTGACTCGCACTGGCCCTGCCCGGGAGTGCGGGTGCCGCGGCCGGGGGCTGACGCGGGCTCTGCCCTGCTGCAGGGAACGGCCTGGTCCGCTACAACGCCCGGCAGCTGAGCCGCATCTACCCCCTGGGGCTGAAGATGAACTCGGCCAACTACAACCCCCAGGAGATGTGGAACGCCGGCTGCCAGCTGGGTGAGGGCTGCCCGCGCCCCCCGCCGGAGCCGGGCTCGGGCAGGGAGAGGGCGGGGCTAGGGCAGGGAGAGGGCGGGGCTAGGGCAGGGAGAGGGCGGGATGAGGGCGGGGCTAGGGCAGGGAGAGGGCGGGGCTAGGGCGGGATGAGGGCGGGGCTAGGGTAGGGAGAGGGCAGGGCTAGGGTAGGGAGAGGGCGGGATGAGGGCGGGGCTAGGGTGGGATGAGGGCGGGGCTAGGGCAGGGAGAGGGCGGGGCTAGGGTGGGATGAGAGCAGGGCTACATCTGGTTCCTGCCCGGCTCCGCCTGGCTCCTGGAGGCAGTGACAGGTGCCCTGGCACACGCCATGTGCTGCCCCTGCCCTGAGTGCCGGAGGCGGCCCAGCGCCCCTGGCACCACTACCTGGGCGCCGAAGGCCCAGCCAGCCACTTCAGGGAGCCCCCAGAGCCTGTGCCCCTGCCCCTCCCCCAGCCGAACCCCTGGGCACCAACTGAGCCCCCCACACATCCAAACTCCCTCCTGCAACCCACCACCCCTCCCCCTATACAGCCTAAACCTTCCTCCGCTGGGAACCCCCCTGCACCCCCAGTCCCTCCACCCAGCCCCACCCTGGAGCCTGCACCCCAGCTCCTGTCTCAGCCCCTCCTGGATGCCAAACTCCTCACCCCTCTGCTCCAGAGCCCACACCTCGGCTCCTCTCCCAGCCACTCCTGCACCCCAAATACCTCACCCCCCTGCCCCACAGCCAGCAACCCCAGCCAGAGCCCCCCTGCCCCAGCTCCTCCTGCACCCCAAATACCTCACCCCCCCGCCCCACAGCCAGCAACCCCAGCCAGAGCCCCCCTGCCCCAGCTCCTCCTGCACCCCAAATACCTCAGCCCCCACCCCAGAGCCCACAGCCCCAGCCGGAGCCCCCCCACCCCAGCTCCTCTCCCCGCCCCTCCTGCACCCTAAACCCCTCAAACCCCACCCCATAGCCCACAGCCCCAGCCAGAGCCCCCCCGCCCCAGCTCCTCTCCCCGCCCCTCCTGCACCCTAAACCCCTCAAACCCCACCCCATAGCCCACAGCCCCAGCCAGAGCCCCCCCGCCCCAGCTCCTCTCCCCGCCCCTCCTGCACCCTAAACCCCTCAAACCCCACCCCAGAGCCCACAACCCCAGCCAGAGCCCCCCTGCCCCAGCTCCTCCTGCACCCCAAACCCCTCACCCCCCACCCCAGAGCCCACAACCCCAGCCAGAGCCCCCCTGCCCCAGCTCCTCCTGCACCCCAAACCCCTCACCCTCCACCCCAGAGCCCACAACCCCAGCCAGAGCCCCCCCGCCCCAGCTCCTCTCCCCGCCCCTCCTGCACCCCAAACCCCTCAAACCCCACCCCATAGCCCACAGCCCCAGCCAGAGACCCCCCACCCCAGCTCCTCTCCCTGCCCCTCCTGCACCCCAAACCCCTCACCCCCCCACCCCAGAGCCCACAACCCCAGCCAGAGCCCCCCTGCCCCAGCTCCTCCTGCACCCCAAACCCCTCACCCCCCCACCCCAGAGCCCACAACCCCAGCCAGAGCCCCCCTGCCCCAGCCCCTCCTGCACCCCAAACCCCTCACCCCCCACCCCAGAGCCCACAATCCAGCCAGAGCCCCCCCGCCCCAGCTCCTCTCCCAGCCCCTGCTGCACCCCAAACCCCTAACCCCCCACCCCAGAGCCCACAACCCCAGCCAGAGCCCCCCGCCTCAGCTCCTCCTGCACCCCAAACCCCTCACCCCCCACCCCAGAGCCCCCTCCCAGCCAGAGCCCCCCCACCCCAGCTCCTCTCCCAGCCCCTCCTGCACCCCAAACCCCTCACCCCCCACCCCAGAGCCCACAACCCCAGTCAGAGCCCCCCCGCCCCAGCTCCTCCTGTGCCCCAAACCCCTCACCCCCCCACCCCAGAGCCCACAACCCCAGTCAGAGCCCCCCCCACCCCAGCTCCTCCTGCACCCCAAACCCCTCACCCCCCACCCCAGAGCCCCCTCCCAGCCAGAGCCCCCCCGCCCCAGCTCCTCTCCCAGCCCCTCCTGCACCCCAAACCCCTCACCCCCCACCCCAGAGCCCACAACCTCAGTCAGAGCCCCCCCGCCCCAGCTCCTCCTGTGCCCCAAACCCCTCACCCCCCGACCCGAGCCCACAACCCCAGTCAGAGCCCCCCCGTCCCAGCTCCTCCTGCACCCCAAACCCCTCACCCCCCACTCCAGAACCCGCAACCCCAGCCATAGCCCCCCCACCCCAGCTCCTCTCCCAGCCCCTCCTGCACCCCAAACCCCTCACCCCCCTATCCCAGAGCCCACAACCCCAGCCAGAGGCCCCCAGCCCCAGCTCCTCCTGCACCCCAAACCCCTCACCTCCCCACCCCAGAGCCCCCTCCCAGCCAGAGCCCCCTGCCCTGGCTCCTCTCCCAGTCCCCCTGCACCCCAAACCCCTGACTCCCCCACCCCAACATCCCCATCCCCAGCTAGAGCCCCCCCAGCTCCTCTCCCAGCCCCTCCTAAACCCCTCACCCCCCTGCCCAAGAGCCCACACCCCCCCAGCCAGAGCCCCTCCCCTGACTCCTGTCCCAGCCCCTCCTGCACCCCAAACCCCTCAGCCCCAGCCCTCAACCCCCTGCACAGCTGCCCTGTGCCCCAACCACCCCCCGGGTGTGCTGGCCCCTCGCAGCGATAACTCAGCTGCTCTCTCGGCTTTGCTCCCAGTGGCGCTCAACTTCCAGACGCCCGGCTGGGAGATGGACCTAAACCGCGGGCGGTTCCTGGCCAATGGGCGCTGTGGCTACGTGCTGAAGCCCAGCTTTCTGCGGAGCCGCCAGAGCACGTTCCATCCTGAGCATGGGCACGGGCCCGGCCACAGGGCCACCCTGCTGCAGGTCAAGGTGCCCGGGGGCTGGGGGCACATGCTGGCTGGGAGGGTGCAGCAGGGCCCACGTTGCATGGCTGGAGTGCGTGCAAGGGGAGGGGCCATGCAGGTGCTCGTGCTGCACGGCTGGAGTGCGTGAGGAGTGCGTGCAAGGGGAGGGGTCGTGCAGGTGCTCGTGTTGCATGGCTGGAGCGTGCGAGGAGTGCGTGCAAGGGGAGGGGTCGTGCAGGTGCTCGTGCTGCACGGCTGGTGTGTGTGAGGAGTCCGTGTAAGGGGAGGGGCTGTGCAGGTGCTCGTGCTGCACGGCTGGTGTGTGTGAGGAGTCCGTGTAAGGGGAGGGGTCCTGCAGGTGCTCGTGTTGCATGGCTGGAGCGTGCGAGGAGTGCGTGCAAGGGGAGGCATCGTGCAGGTGCTTGTGTTGCACAGCTGGAGCATGTGAGGAGTGCGTGCAAGGGGAGGCGTCGTGCAGGTGCTTGTGTTGCACAGCTGGAGCGTGCGAGGAATGCGTGCAAGGGGAGGGGTCGTGCAGGTGCTTGTGTTGCACAGCTGGAGCGTGTGAGGAATGCGTGCAAGGGGAGGGGTCGTGCAGGTGCTCCTGCTGCACGGCTGGTGTGTGTGAGGAGTGCGTGCAAGGGGAGGGGCCGTGCAGGTGCTCGTGTTGCACGGCTGGAGCGTGCGAGGAGTCCGTGTAAGGGGAGGGGTCCTGCAGGTGCTCGTGCCGCACTGCTGGAGCGTGCGAGGAGTGCGTGCAAGGGGAGGCATCGTGCAGGTGCTCATGCTGCACGGCTGGAGCGTGTGAGGAGTGCGTGCAAGGGAAGGGGCCGTGCAGGTGCTCGTGCCGCATGGCTGGAGCGTGCGAGGAATGCGTGCAAGGGGAGGGGCCGTGCAGGTGCTCATGCCACATGACTGGGGCGTGTGAATTGTGTGTGCAAGGAGAGGGGCCATGCAGGTGCTCATGTTGCATGGCTGGAGCGTGCGAGGAGTCCGTGTAAGGGGAGGGGTCATGCAGGTGCTCGTGTTGCACGGCTGGAGCGTGCGAGGAGTGCGTGCAAGGGGAGGGGTCGTGCAGGTGCTCCTGCTGCACGGCTGGAGCGTGCGAGGAGTGCGTGCAAGGGGAGGCATCGTGCAGGTGCTCATGCTGCACGGCTGGAGCGTGTGAGGAGTGCGTGCAAGGGAAGGGGCCGTGCAGGTGCTCGTGCCGCATGGCTGGAGCGTGCGAGGAATGCGTGCAAGGGGAGGGGCCGTGCAGGTGCTCGTGCCGCAGGACTGGGGCGTGTGAATTGTGTGTTCAAGGAGAGGGGCTGTGCAGGTGCTCGTGCTGCACGGCTGGAGCGTGCGAGGAGTGCGTGCAAGGGGAGGGGTCGTGCAGGTGCTCGTGCTGCACAGCTGGAGCGTGCGAGGAGAGCGTGCAAGGAGAGGGGCTGTGCAGGTGCTCGTGCTGCACGGCTGGAGCGTGTGAGGAGTGCGTGCAAGGGAAGGGGCCGTGCAGGTGCTCGTGCCGCATGACTGGGGCGTGTGAATTGTGTGTGCAAGGAGAGGGGCCGTGCAGGTGCTCGTGCCACATGACTGGAGCGTGTGTGTAGGTGGAAGGGGAGGGGCTGTGCAGGTGCTCGTGCTGCACGGCTGGAGCGTGCGAGGAATGCGTGCAAGGGGAGTGGCCGTGCAGGTGCTCGTGCTGCACGGCTGGAGCGTGTGAGGAGTGCGTGCAAGGGAAGGGGCCGTGCAGGTGCTTGTGCCACATGACTGGGGCGTGTGAATTGTGTGTGCAAGGAGAGGGGCCATGCAGGTGCTCGTGCCACATGACTGGAGCGTGTGTGTAGGTGCAAGGGGAGGGGCCGTGCAGGTGCTCGTGCCGCACGGCTGGAGCGTGCGAGGAGTGCGTGCAAGGGGAGGGGCCGTGCAGGTGCTCGTGCCGCACGGCTGGAGCGTGCGAGGAGTGCGTGCAAGGGGAGGGGTCGTGCAGGTGCTCGTGCTGCACGGCTGGAGCGTGCGAGGAGTGCGTGCAAGGAGAGGGGCTGTGCAGGTGCTCGTGCCGCACGGCTGGAGCGTGTGAGGAGTGCGTGCAAGGGAAGGGGCCGTGCAGGTGGTCGTGCCGCATGACTGGGGCGTGTGAATTGTGTGTGCAAGGAGAGGGGCCATGCAGGTGCTCGTGCCACATGTCTGGAGCGTGTGTGTAGGTGCAAGGGGAGGGGCTGTGCAGGTGCTCGTGCCGCACGGCTGGAGCGTGCGAGGAGTGCGTGCAAGGGGAGGGGCCGTGCAGGTGCTCGTGCCGCACGGCTGGAGCGTGCGAGGAGTGCGTGCAAGGGGAGGGGTCGTGCAGGTGCTCGTGCCACATGACTGGAGCGTGTGTGTAGGTGCAAGGGGAGGGGCTGTGCAGGTGCTCGTGCCGCACGGCTGGAGCATGCGAGGAGTGTGTGCAAGGGGAGGGGTCGTGCAGGTGCTCGTGCTGCACGGCTGGAGCGTGTGAGGTGTGCGTGCAAGGAGAGCGGCTGTGCAGATGCTCGTGCCACACAAGTAGCACGTGCGAGGGGAGGGACTGTGGCCCCAGCAGGCCCCACCTCTGCCCGCGCCCCACGCCGAGGCCGGCCCCCGCACTCACCCCGCCTCCCGCAGGTGATCACGGCCCAGCAGCTGCCCAAGCTGAGCGGGAAGAAGAGCTCCATCGTGGACCCCCTGGTGCGCGTGGAGATCCACGGGGTGCCTGGCGACTGCAGCAAGCAGCAGACCGACTACAAGCTCAACAACGGTGTGACCCCCCACCACCCCCACCCCGTCCCGCCAGGGCGGCCGTCAGCCTCTGCACCCCCTGATGGCCCTGGGCACCCGAGGGGGCAGGGCAGTGTTTCGGCTGCGCTCGGGGACGTGGCTCGGGCAGGGGCTGGAGCCTGACCTGCAGCCACAGCAGCCCCCCCCCAGAGCGCAGGCCGGGCCCACTGCTGAATGGGCCGGGTGCAGGTGTCTGCAGCCCGAGAGGGTGCAGGCAAGTGACATGGGGGGGATGCGGGGGGCAGCTGGCCCTCATGCGTGTGGGGGGGATGTGGGGGGCAGCTGGCCCTCGTGCGTGGGGGGGGGATGCAGGGGGCAGCCAGCCCTTTTGTGGGGGGAGGGGGATGCGGGGGGCAGCCGGCCCTCATGCGTGGAGGGAGGGATGCAGGGGGCAGCCGGCCCTTGTGCGCGGGGGGGGGATGCGGGGGGCAGCCGGCCCTCGTGCACAGGGGGGGATGCGGGGGGCAGCCGCCCCTTGTGCGCGGGGGGGGGATGCGGGGGGCAGCCGGCCCTTGTGAGGGTGGGGGATGCAGGGGGCAGCCGGCCCTTGTGCGCAGGGGGGGATGCGGGGGGCAGCCGGCCCTTGTGCGCAGGGGTTGGGATGCGGGGGGCAGCCGGCCCTCGTGCACGGGGGGGGATGCGGGGGGCATCCGGCCCTTGTGCGCGGGGGGGGATGCGGGGGGCAGCCGGCCCTCGTGCGCAGGGGGGGATGCGGGGGGCAGCCGGCCCTTGTGAGGGGGGAGGGGGGGATGCGGGGGGCATCCAGCCCTCCTGTGACCCCCTCCCTTCTCCGCCCGCAGGGTTCAACCCGCGCTGGGAGGAGACGCTGAGCTTCCAGCTGCGGGTGCCGGAGCTGGCCCTGGTGCGCTTTGTGGTGGAAGATTACGACACCACCTCCTGCAACGACTTCGTGGGGCAGTTCACGCTGCCCTTCACCAGCCTGCGGGAAGGTGGGGGCGGGCGTGCCTGGCCCACGGGCGGCTGCAGCCGGGGCCGTGCCAGAGGGCTGGGGGCTGCTTAGGACCCCGGGACGTTAGGGGACCCCCTGCCTCAGCTGGGCCCTCCTGGGGGCCTCTGTGCCAGTGGCCCCTGGCTCTGCCCGGGTCTGTGTTTCACTGCCCCGCCGCTGCAGGCAGTCCCGTGGCCCCCAAGCAGAGCCCAGGCTGCTAACTGGCTTCCCGGGAGGCTGGCGAGCCCCCCCAGCCGTGGGGCACCTGACCCCCAGGCCCGCTAATGTATTCTGAGGCGACCGTATCGCCCTGGCCCAAAGATGGGAGGGGCGGCTCCTCCGGCTGCACCCAGCCCCAGGAGCCGGGAGGGAGGCGGCAGCCCTGGGGCCGTGGCAGGGCCCTCACGTTTCCAGCCAGCAGCTGCCGGTGGAGAAGGTCAGTGGGGGAGGGCCCAAATACGGGACCGGTCGGCCCTTTTCAAACCTAAGTAGTGGCACCTTTTCGGCCTCCCTAACGCAGCCGGCCGGCCGGCAGCCCTCTTCCCCCCGGGCGCGTGCACCTGGGCCCCACCCTCGGAGCCGCCCTCGCTGCAGGCGCACAGCAGGCCAGCCAGGCCGCGTGGGACTCTCCTGTGCGGGCGGGTGGGTGCAGTCAGCTGACCTGGCTTTCCCCCCTCCAGCTTCCTTCCCATGCGCTGTGGGTCGTGGGGCTGCCCATGGTCCACCCCAGAGGTGGCTGCATTTCCAGAGCCTCTGAGACTCCTTAGCAGGCCGCATAGCATGGGGGGTGTGCTGCCCGTGGGGCCCACGGGCTGGGGCTGGTTGCGGCCCTGTCTCACCTGCTCCCTCCCTCCATGCCCAGGGTACCGCCACATCCACCTGCTCTCCAAGGACGGGGCCTCCCTGGCGCCTGCCACGCTCTTCGTGCACGTCCGCGCCAAGCAGCTGTGAGAGGATGTGGCTCAGCACCTGGTGACTCTGGCAGGACCCGGGAGGAGCTGGTCAGCTTTAGGCTTGGCTGGGAGCGCGGAGCCTGGCAGCCCTGCGCTGGGGGGCGCCGGTTCAGCTCAGTCGTGCACAGGGCCGTAGCTCAGGCCACTGCTGCCACCAGTGCGTGCGGATCCCCCAGCAGTAACCAGGGGGGGCCCACGTACCAGCAGGCTGCCCCGGCAGCACCCACCTCCTCCCCAGGGCTGGCTCTGCACCTACCCCCAGCCTGAGCAGGGACTGGCCAGGCCGCTGGGAGCGCAGCCCCAATGGCGGGCAGCTTTACGCACTAGCGACGGCATTTCTCCCCCCGTGGCGGGTTACACGCTGCATGCATGGTGCACGCACACACGCAAAGGGGGCACGTGCTTGTGCGTGGGGGACTCACTGCTGGGCGGGCGCGCACGCGTGCACACACACACACACGCGCGCCCTCCAGTGGCCACTGCTCAAGCTGCGTGCATGGGACAGAGTCGCTTGCTTGGTGCCAGCCCTCCGGGGCTGAGACCCGGGCCCCGGCGCCTCAGGGGTGCGGCGAGCTGTGTCTGAGCCCAGGGCCCATCCAAGCCGGGATAACATAATCTATTGTGAAGCCATAATAAAGTGTTTATTTTACCAGACCCACCGCCCACTGCTGACACCTCCCTGGCCGCAGCCACCCCCAGCAAAGGGCTGGCTGCTCGGGGACCGGCCCAGGGCCTGTCGCTGGCCCAGGTGCTGGGGGCAGCAGCGCAGGGTTCATGGATACAGTCACAGCAGGGCTGCCTGGGAGGCAGGAGCCCAGGACACAGCAAATAACATGCATGGCTGTAAGAGCCAGTTGCTGGGCAGGGCCAGAGCCCATGGGCCAGGCCCTCTTGTGGGACGCATTACCCCTCTGCCAATGGGGCGGTGACAGCTGTCTGGGGGGGGGGGGGGGGTTGGTCGCTGGGAGTGGGGGGGGGCTATGGGGTGGGCAGGGCTGGGAGTGGGGTGGGGTCAGTCGCTGGGCGGGGGGGGGGCATTTCAGTCACTTTCACAGGCCCAGGATTTTACAAATAGTAAATTCCATGAGTTCAGCGGTTCCCGTCGCAGCTCACAGAGCCTGACTCCAAAGAGGTGGGGTGGGCAGGCGGGGGGGTGCTGGGCTGCTGCTGCCTCACCAGCTCCGCCGAGCAGTAAGAGCGAGCTGTGCTCTGGGGGGGGCTCCGGTCTGGTGAAGTGGGTCTGGCCCACGCGAGCTCGTCCCTGAGACATCGTTAGTCTCTGAAGGGCTACAGGGCTGCTGCCTTGTGGGACATTTTTATGGCTGACTCACAGCAGCTTCTCCTCAGCGCCTGCGCCCATGACCCTCCTTTCCCTACGCTCCAGCGATGACGGCGCCACGACTGGGCCCATGGGCAGGAGCCCCCCGAGGAATTCCACAGGGATCTCAACAACCTGCGCCCCCATCAGCCGCAGCCTGGCCCCTGCCACGCACGGGCGCCGTTTCCTGGCCACCACAGTACAAATCAGTGCTGGCCAGGGCAATGCCGCTCTACGGGACCCCACCGACCGCTGCTCTTACCCGCACGTGGGTGTTTGTGAGCGTTACCCACAGGGAGCAGTGACGAACCAGACTGACCTGGCTGCTTCTGGCCAGGCCCAAGCGGCTTAACAAGAGCCCCCCACTGCTAGCCCCAGCTCAAACCCCGCCAGCCTGCCCCGGCACGTGGCAATACGCTCACAGGCCCTGGGGCCAGGCCTGGGCTCACCCACCCCAGCAAAACGCTCAGTAGCTGCACCACAGTGCTGGC
Organism: Carettochelys insculpta; assembly: GCF_033958435.1. Lineage (NCBI taxonomy): Eukaryota > Metazoa > Chordata > Testudines > Carettochelyidae > Carettochelys > Carettochelys insculpta. The sequence continues at coordinate 14,946,815 of NC_134164.1, forward strand.
CCCTTGCTTGCCACAAAACCCCAGGGCCAACGTTGTCCACCTATTCCCACCAGCGACGCCACCACCGGCCCGAAGCCCGTCGGTCACACGGGCAGGGGCTCGTAGTCCTGCCCTTGCACCCCGGTGAGCCGCTCCCTCGTGTGCCAGCCACGCCCGCGCCGTGTGTGTTGGGCAAAGCGGCCGCGCACAGCTCAGCCCTTGGGATGCGCCGCCGCCGAGCGTTTCTGCCAGGCGGTAATGGAGTCAGCCTGCCCCACGGGGCCGTCACCCGCTGCGGGCGTGCCAGTCGCAGGCTTCACGCCGCAGCTCGGGCTCAACGCTGGCACTGCGGCCGCGTGCCCGGGCAGCACCACCGTTGCCTTGGCCGGGACCCCGGCCGCCCACTTGCTGAACAGCCCCTTGCAGGAACGCTCGGCTCTACCCCGGCTGACCTAGCGGAGCCGCCAGCTTTCAGCTCCCTTCCTCCCCCCGTCTTCCACGGGCTCTGCTCTGCCGCGGCTCTCAGGCAGCTCCAGCCCGGAGGACGTGGGGCTCCCCACGAAAGCGCCTCACCCCATAAAGGAACTGCCTTCGGCTTGGGGGTGCTACAGAAGCCCTGGTTTGCTTTGCCAGCCACGTGCCAAGCTCCCCACCGCCACAGCCAGCATCACCCCCCCCAGCAGCGCCTCGGCAGGGAGGGGCAGGGCCCTTCTTAAAGCGGAGGCCTGAAGTGCGCACAGCCAGATTGGACCCGACACCTCTTGATGCTGGCAGGTCAGGGGCTGGGGCAGTCCCCTAGACCGGTGCCCCCCCCAAGACTCGGGTCCCAGCAGGGGAGGTTGGCGCTCCTGCCCGGCTCAGGGTCCCCAGCAGAGCGCACCACCAGAGGGGTCAGGGTGGGGAGGCTGTGATGGAGTGGGGGGGGTGCATGTGTGAGTCAGGCTGGATGTCCGAGGCAAGCAGCAGCTCCCAGTGGCTAAGGATGACCCTGGGGCTACAACTGGCAGATAACACCTCTGCCTGAACAAAGAGCAGGGAGGAGCTGAGCTGGGTTTTGAATCGGGGGCGGCAGTTAGAGGCGAGGAGAAGGGAGAGCTGGAAGGCAGCCAGCCTGAGGAGGGGGAAGCTACACCCCAGAGGGGCACCCCTCAGGGTCTTCCCGCCAGGACAGGTTGGAAGGACTGTCTCTGGCTGCTATGCTGTTGCTTCTGTGAGAAACTGGACATCTGTTGCCTAATAAACCTGCTGTTGTACCTGCTGAGTGAGAGTCACTCCTGCCAGCGGATGGGGTGCAGTGCAGGGGGACCCCTGAACCCCATCACACTGGTGTCAGAAGTGGGATGCACTGCACCCACGGATGAGCTCCCAGCAGTGGCTGACTGAGCACCAGAGAAGGAAGGAGTCTCACAAGAGTCAGAGGGGGAACAGAGCCATTCCTGCAGCTGCTGCTGGTGAGTGGATACCCCGGGAAATAGCGGGGAGATGGATTATACCCGACTCCTGAAGGCAGAGCTAGCGGGGCTGTGCAGAGAGAGGGGCCTGACCGTGGGGAAGGCGACCAAGGCCCAGCTGATTGCACAGCTGGAAGAGAATGACCGATCCGGGGGGGCAGAGCCTGTCCCGGCAGAAAGTGGCCGGTCAGCCTCGGGAAGCATTTCGGATTCTCCGACAGGAGCAGGGGCTCGACGCCGTCCGACAGACGCGGTGCCCACCAGGTCGCGCTCAGCTAGCGGTGGTCCATCGCGGGCAGAGTCCCCCGCCGCAGAGCTGAGACGGCTGGAACTCGAGGTGAAATTAAAGGAACTGGAGCACCAGGAACGGGAAAGAGAGCGTGAGCATGAGCGACAGGAACGAGAAAGAGAGCGTGAGCGCCAGGAATGGGAAAGAGAGCGTGAGCGTGAGCTCCAGGAACGGGAAAGAGAGCGTGAGCACGAGCGCCAGGAACGAGAAAGAGAGCGTGAGCACGAGTGCCAGCTACAAGAGAGACAGTGGGAGGAGAGAGAGCGAGAGCGGGAGCATGAGCGACCCATGGCAGAGGCGAGACGCCAAGAGGCCCCAGCTGCGGTAAGCGGGGAGAGGGCCAGACGGCTCGGGGTGGCCAGTCACTTGGAGACGCGTGTGCTGGCCCAGTGTCAGGACACAGGGGACATGGACGAGTTCCTTACCGCCTTCGAGCGAGCCTGTGAGTTGCATGAGGTTCCCCCAGATGAGTGGCTCCAGCACCTCACCCCCTTGCTGGGCCGGAAGGGTGCAGCGGTGCTCAGCCAGCTGGTGGGGCTGCAGCCTGGGGACTACGAACGGTTCAAACAGGCCCTGCTGCATAAGTTCGGGCTGACTCCGGAGATGTACAAGAAGAAGTTCCAGGAGGCGCAGAAGAGGCCAGAGGAAACCCACGTAGATACAACCGCCCGCCTGAAGCAATACTACCAGAAGTGGGCATTCGGAATGGGAGTCCAGTCCGTAGAGGACCTGATCAAGCTGGCGGTTGTGGAGCGATTCTACGAGATGTGCGCACCTGACCTGAGGGTGTGGCTCGTGGACCGGAAGCCGGGGGACTCACATGATGCAGGGAAACTGGCAGATGACTTCACAAACAGCCGGGCCAGGTTTGAAAGTGAGCCCCACAAGGAGAGGGAGTCTCGGAGAGAGAGGGAGTCCCGGAGGGAGAGGAAGTCCTGGAGAAACCGAGAATCTCAGAGAGACCGGTCCCTAACTGTACGACAGAGGGGACCACCTCTTGGGCAAGCCCAGGAAAGAGGGGCCAGCCACCCACCCCCCAGAGAGCCAAACAGAGCCCGGACAGAGCAGCCGGCCCGAGGGACACAACAAGACCCAGGCTGTTATCGCTGTGGGCGAAAGGGGCATAGAGCAGCCCAGTGCCCCAGGCGCCCAGACAGGTTGAGCAGGCCGGGGGGTCATGGAGTCAACTGGGTGGGGTCCCAGAAGCCAGAGGGGCTGGCGGCCAAGGTGGGTGGTGCTGACAGTGGGCACTCGGATTGGGCCGAGTCCGCCCCACAGACCAGCTCCTCAGGGGGACCAAATGCTCAGAGGTCAGTTTACAGAGTGGGGGCGGCAATGCCTCTGTGGAGCAAGTGTCTCAAACCCCTCGAGGTAGACGGGAAAAAGGTCACGGGGTTCTGGGACACAGGCGCTGACGTGACACTGGCCCGACCCGGGGTGGTGGCACCGGGCGGCATGATACCCGATTCCCACCTGACGATAACAGGAATTGATGGGACCCCTTTCAAGGTGCCCATGGCGAGGGTGCACCTGAAATGGGGGAAGAAGGAAGGCCCCAAGGAAGTGGGCGTGCACAGCCATTTGCCGGCAGATGTACTGATGGGGGCTGACCTGGAGAACTGGCAAGGTGAATGCCCTCGTGCCCTGGTCCTGACCCGTAGCCAAAGAAAACGAGGGGTGCGCTCCCCAGATTCAGGGGTACAGGCCCAGCCAAAGCCACAGGGGCCAACCCTGAGAGAAAGGGGGCCCCCAAAAACCAGATCTCACAGGCCAGGGATGCTGGAGCCAGGCAGGGATGGGGAAGTAGCATCCGCTCCTGCCCGAGCGGAAGAATTCCAGGCAGAGCAGCAGAGAGACCCCTCCTTGCAGAAGCTGAGGGAACTGGCCAGTCTCAGCCCAGCTCCGCAGCTGGGGGAGGGCTGCAGGGAGAGATTCCTGTGGGAAAAGGGATTCCTGTACCGGGAATGGGCTCCCAGACGCAAAGCGGAGCCATGGAAGGTCCAGAGGCAACTGGTGGTTCCCCAAAAGTACCGGCGCAGGCTGCTGTACCTAGCCCATGATGTCCCGCTCGCAGGACACCAGGGGATCCACCGCACCAGGAGAAGGTTGTTACAGAACTTTTTCTGGCCAGGGATCTTTGCAGCTGTCCGTCTGTATTGCCTGTCCTGCGATCCCTGCCAGAGGATGGGGAAGAGCCGGGACAAGGGGAAAGCTGCCTTGAGGCCACTGCCCATCATAGAGGAGCCTTTCCAGAAAGTGGCTATAGACATAGTGGGCCCCTTCAGCAAGGCAACGCGTTCGGGGAAGAAATATATTTTGGTAGTGGTAGATTTTGCCACGCGATACCCAGAAGCAGTGGCCTTGACCTCTATCGACGCTGACACCGTGGCAGATGCACTGCTGTCCATTTTCAGCAGAGTGGGGTTCCCCAAGGAGGTCCTCACAGATCAGGGGTCCAACTTCATGTCGGCCCTACTGCAAAGCTTGTGGGACAAGTGTGGGGTCCGGCACACCTGGGCCACAGCCTACCACCCGCAGACCAATGGGCTGGTGGAGAGGTTCAATGGGACTCTGAAGCAGATGCTGAGAACCTTCCTGAATCAATACCCCCATGACTGGGACAAGTACTTACCCCACCTGCTGTTTGCATACAGGGAGGTGCCCCAGGAATCCACGGGGTTCTCCCCGTTTGAGCTGCTGTATGGAAGGAGGGTACGGGGACCCTTGGACTTGCTCAGAGAAGAGTGGGAGGGGACGGCCTCCCCTGAAGGGGAGTCAGTGGTACAGTATGTACTGACCTTCCGGGAAAAACTCACCGAGCTCATGGGCCTGGCCAGGGAGAACCTCTCCATGGCCCAAAGGAAGCAAAAGGTCTGGTATGACCGTAACGCCAGGGCCTGAGCCTATGCCGCCGGGGACCAAGTGATGGTCCTTATACCTGTGCGGCGGAACAAGCTGCAAGCGGCCTGGGATGGGCCCTTCAAGGTCGTCAAACAGCTAAATGACGTGAATTATGTGGTGGAACTGTCGAACCGGGCCCACAGCCACCGGGTCTATCATGTGAACATGATGAAACCTTACTGGGACAGGCAGAACTTGGTGCTGGCCGTGTGCAGACACTGGGAGGGGCAGGGGGAAGATCCCTTGGTGGATTTACTCACAAGGACTGGAGCCGGCTCCTTGCTGGAGTCTATTCCCCTCTCTGACCAGCTGACCCCTGCCCAGCAGACGGAGATCAAGAAGGTGCTGCATTCGCATCAACAGCTGTTCTCGGACAGACCCGGACGCACTGACCTGGCTGTCCACCGAATAGAGACAGGCACCCACGCCCCTATCAAGTGTGTGCCATTCAGAGCCACAGGGAGGACGGCTCAGGACATAGAGCGGGAGGTTGAAGACATGCTGGCTCTGGGGGTGATCCAACCCTCGTCCAGCCCCTGGGCCTCTCCCGTGGTGTTAGTCCCTAAAAAAGATGGGTCTGTTCGGTTTTGTGTGGACTATCGCAAGCTTAACGCCATCACTGTCTCGGACGCCTACCCCATGCCCAGGCCTGATGACCTTTTAGACAAGCTGGGGGGAGCCCGTTACCTCACCACCATAGACCTCACCAAGGGGTACTGGCAAGTGCCATTAGACCAAGATGCCCGGCTGAAGTCGGCTTTCATCACTCCTGTGGGGCTCTACGAGTTCCTGGTCCTGCCCTTCGGCCTCAAGGGGGCACCCGCTACCTTCCAGCGTCTGGTGGACCAGCTACTGAAGGGGATGGAGAGCTTTGCCCTGGCTTACATGGACGACATCTGCATCTTCAGCCAGACGTGGGAGGACCATGTGTCCCAGGTCAAGCAGGTGCTGGACCGACTCCAGAAGGCCAGTCTGACTATCAAGGCAGGGAAGTGCAAGGTGGGAATGGCTGAGGTGACCTACCTGGGCCACAAGGTGGGCAGCGGCTGCTTAAAGCCAGAGCCAGCTAAAGTGGAGGCTGTCAGAGATTGGCCAACACCCCAGACTAAGAAGCAGGTCCAGGCCTTCATTGGGATGGCGGGGTACTACCGGAGGTTTGTGCCCCACTTTAGCTCCATCGCAGCCCCCCTCACGGAGCTGTGTAAAAAGGGAAAGCCTGACAAGGTGGTCTGGACCGAGCAGTGCCAAGAGGCCCTCTGCGCGCTGAAGGAGGCTCTGGTCAGGGCCCCAGTGCTGGCAAATCCAGACTTCAACAAACCCTTCCTGGTGTTCACCGATGCCTCAGACGTGGGGCTGGGGGCGGTGCTAATGCAGGTGACTGACAAAGGGGAGAAACACCCCATTGTGTACCTGAGTAAGAAGCTGCTGCCCCGGGAGCAGAACTACGCAGCCATAGAGAAGGAATGTCTGGCCATGGTGTGGGCGCTGGGGAAGCTGCAGCCGTACCTGTTTGGACGGCGTTTCACCGTGTACACCCATCACTCACCCCTGACCTGGCTGCATCACATGAAAGGGGCCAACGCCAAGCTCCTGCGGTGGAGTCTGCTCCTGCAGGACTACGACATGGAGGTGGTCCACGTCAAGGGGAGCAACAACACCATAGCCGATGCCCTGTCACGCAGGGAGGGCCCTGAACTTCCCCAGGTCACTGGCTAAGTGACCCCGCTCAGTGCGGTCTGGAAGGGGGGAGAGATGTGATGGAGTGGGGGGGGTGCATGTGTGAGTCAGGCTGGATGTCCGAGGCAAGCAGCAGCTCCCAGTGGCTAAGGATGACCCTGGGGCTACAACTGGCAGATAACACCTCTGCCTGAACAAAGAGCAGGGAGGAGCTGAGCTGGGTTTTGAATCGGGGGCGGCAGTTAGAGGCGAGGAGAAGGGAGAGCTGGAAGGCAGCCAGCCTGAGGAGGGGGAAAGCTACACCCCAGAGGGACACCCCTCGGGGTCTTCCCCCCAGGACAGGTTGCAATGAGTGTCTCTGGCTGCTATGCTGTTGCTTCTGTGAGAAACTGGACATCTGTTGCCTAATAAACCTGCTGTTGTACCTGCTGAGTGAGAGTCACTCCTGCCAGCGGATGGGGTGCAGTGCAGGGGGACCCCTGAACCCCATCACAGAGGCCCCAGCCCCTGCCCCAGGCTCTGCGCCCCGGGAGGAGCCGCCCCACCCCTGCAGCGTGCAGCTCCTGCACCGGGGTTGGAAGAGCCGCTGGAGCGAAGGGCAGAGGGTTAAAAACGAGGCTCTGACTGGGGCAAACTCTGCCAGGGGGGCTGCGGGCGTTAGCTCCACAGGCAGGCAGACTGGGGGAGCACCTGGAATCGGCTCCCAGCTCCCATCGGAGCGCCACTGCCCCAGGCTGGTGTGAGATCGGCCTCGGGCTCTGCTTGCACCTGGGTACCTCTCCAGCGCTCCTCAGGCCAAGCCTCTGGCCTGGGGCTCGAGCTGTCCCGAGCTCCGACACGACGCCCGCAGCAGGGCAGAGCTGGCAGGACACAGGGCTTGAAGCCGGGAACCTGGGCTAGGCTGTAGGCGGGGGGGCCAGGGGCTCTGGGCCTTGCTAGAGCAAGGCCCAGGAGAGGCTGGGGGTTCCCGGCTCCACCCGCAGGGACTAGGGCTCCAGCCGCACCCCAGAGCTGCAGCTGCACCGCTGCTGGGGTGGCCGCTCTCAGCCCCGGACAGAGCTCTCCGGTCCTGCCCCAGGAGCTGCACCGTGGGGGTGGGGTGTGACCTGCATCCTTCGGGGGGGGCGGGGGGGCTTATGCACACCCTCACCCAGAGCACACCAGGCGAAGCTGGGCCTGGACACAGCCAGAGCCCCACTGGCCCAGGGACTCGCGACCTGAGCTCAGGCACCCCCGAGGTCTGGCGGAGAGCGCGGTGCGGCCAGGGGGACAGCATCAAACCCCCTCCCGCTGCAGACCCCGGCCGGTGCCCCGCACTCCCCTGCCTGGGGCTCCCCAGAGCCAGCCGCACCGGGGCTTTGGGCAGCTCACTGGGCCGACGGGCAACTCCTGCTGGCCACGGCCGAGGCGCGAACCACCCTGCAGGGCCTGTGCTCCTGCTCCAGGGCCACCCCCCTGGGCCCAAGCAGGGCCTGGCTCCCTCCCTGCTCCCACGGCAGAGCCAGGTCCCGCCCGCCCGCCCCACGCACACAAAGGGGTCTCTGGCTCCAGGGGCTGGTCCAGCCCTAGAGTCCCCTGGCCACCAGCCGCAGCTCCAGGAGGTTCCAGTGGACTGGAGGAGGGGCAGACACAGCGAGCAGAGGCTGAGCCCGAAGGGTCCTTGGCACGTGCTGGTCCTACACTGAAGTGATCCCCTCGTGAAATCCCCCACCGGCCAGCACCCCCCTGTCCGCCACGTGAGATCCCCCCGTGAAGTCCCCCCCGGCCAGCACCCCCCTGTCGGCCACGTGAGATCCCCCCGTGAAGTCCCCCCCCGGCCAGCACCCCCCTGTCGGCCACGTGAGATCCCCCCGTGAAGTCCCCCCCCGGCCAGCACCCCCCTGTCGGCCACGTGAGATCCCCCCGTGAAGTCCCCCCCCGGCCAGCACCCCCCTGTCCGCCACGTGAGATCCCCCCGTGAAGTCCCCCCCCGGCCAGCACCCCCCTGTCGGCCACGTGAGATCCCCCCGTGAAGTCCCCCCCCCGGCCAGCACCCCCCTGTCGGCAACGCACGATCCCCTTGTGAAATCCCCCCCGGCCAGCACCCCCCTGTCAGCCACGTGAGATCCCCTTGTGAAGTCCCCCCCCTCCCCCAGCCAGCACCCCCATCGGCCACGTGCAATCCCCTCGTGAAGTTCCCCCCCCTCCCCCAGCCAGCACCCCCCTGTCGGCCACGTGAGATCCCCCCATGAAGTCCCCCCCCCCGGCCAGCACCCCCCTGTCGGCAACGCACGATCCCCTTGTGAAATCCCCCCCGGCCAGCACCCCCCTGTCAGCCACGTGAGATCCCCTTGTGAAGTCCCCCCCCTCCCCCAGCCAGCACCCCCATCGGCCACGTGCAATCCCCTCGTGAAGTTCCCCCCCCTCCCCCAGCCAGCACCCCCCTGTCAGCCACGTGAGATCCCCTCGTGAAGTCCCCCCCCCCCTCCCCCGGCCAGCACCCCCTGTCGGCCATGCGCGATCCCCTCGTGAAATCCCCCACCGGCCAGCACCCCCCTGTCGGCCACGTGCGATCCCCTCGTGAAATCCGCCCCCCCTCCCCCGGCCAGCACCCCCCTGTCAGCCACATGCAATCCCCTCGTGAAGTCCCCCCCTCTCCCCCGGCCAGCACCCCCCTGTCCGCCACGTGAGATCCCCCCGTGAAGTCCCCCCCCCTCCCCTGACCAGCACCCCCGTTGGCCACGTGAGATCCCCCCGTGAAGTCCCCCCCGCCAGCCAGCACCCCCGTCAGCCACATGAGATCCCCCCATGAAGTCCCCCCGCCCCCGGCCAGCACCCCCCGTCGGCCACATGCGATCCCCTCGTGAAATCCCCCTGGCCAGCATCCCCCCTGTTGGCCACATGCGATCCCCTCGTGAAATCACCCTGGGCAGCACCCCCCATCAGCCACGTGAGATACCCCCGTGAAGCCCCCCCCCCCAGCCAGCACCCCCACCCTCGGCCACGTGCGATCCCCCTGTGAAATGCCCCCCAGCCAGCCCTCGCCATCAGCCACATGCAATCCCCTTGGCCAGCACCCCGCCCCCATCGGCCACGTATGATTCCCCTGGGGAAATCCCCCTGGCCAGTCCCCCCATTGGCCATGTGCGATCCCCCTGGGGAAATCCCCCCGGCCAGTCCCCCCATTGGCCACGTGCGATCCCCCTGGGGAAATCCCCCCGGCCAGCCCTCCCCGTTGGCCATGCACGATCCCCCCCTGGGGAAATCCCCCTCGGCCAGCCCCCCCCCCATCGGCCACGTGCGCTTCCCCCGGGGAAATCTCCCCCAGCCAGCCCCCCCATCGGCCATGTGCAATCCCCCCATTAAATCCCCCCCCAGCCAGCCCCCGCCATCGGCCACGTGCAATTCCCCCCGGGGAAATCCCCCTCGGCCAGCCCCCCCGCCCCGTCGGCCACGTGTGATCCCCCCCCATGAAATCCCCCCCAGCCAGCCCCACCCCCATCGGCCATGTGCGATTCCCCCCATGAAATCCCCCCCCGGCCAGCCCCCCGCCATCAGCCACGTGCAATCCCCTGGGGAAATCCACCTGGCCAGTCCCCCACCCCCATCGGCCATGTGCGATCCCCACCCCACCCTTGGCCAGCCTCCCTGCCATCTGCCACAGGAGCAGCAAGGCTGGGGTGCAACACCCCATTTATTCAGTGCTGTGGTTACGACTTTGCACCACAGTGTGATGGGGTTCAGGGATCCCCAAGCTCTGCACCCCGTCTGCAGGCAGGAGTGACTCTCACTCAGCAGGTAGAACAGGAAGTTTATTAGGAGACAGAGGCCCAGCTCTGCACAGAGATGTCAGTACAGCCGGCAGAGACAGTCATTCCAGCCCATCAGGGAGAGGAGCCCGAGGGGGGCCCCTCTGGGGTGTAGCCTCCCCCCAGCCTGGGCTGGCTGCCTTCCAGCTCCCTCTCCCCTCCAGCTTCTCTCTGTCGCCTCTGATTCAAACCCAGCTCGGCTCCTCCCTCCTCTTTGTTCAGGGCTGAGGTGTTACCTGCCAGCCCAGGTTATAGCCCCAGGGTCATCCTTAGCCCTGGGAGCTGCTCTGCCTGTCTCACACATCCAGCCTGAGTCTCACACATGCACCTCCCCCCACTCCATCACATCTCTCCCCCCTTCCAGACCGAACTGAGCAGGGTCACTCAGCCAGTGACCTGGGGAAGTTCAGGGGCCCTCCCTGCGTGACAGGGCATCAGCTATGGTGTTGTTGTTCCCCTTCACATGGACCACCTCCATGTCGTAGTCCTGCAGGAGCAGACTCCACCGCAGGAGCTTGGCGTTGGCCCCTTTCATGTGATGCAGCCAGGTCAGGGGTGAGTGATCGGTGTACACGGTGAAACGCCGTCCAAACAGGTACGGCTGCAGCTTCCCCAGCGCCCACACCATGGCCAGACATTCCTTCTCTATGGCTGCGTAGTTCTGCTCCCGGGGCAGCAGCTTCTTACTCAGGTACACGATGGGGTGTTTCTCCCCCTTGTCGTTCACTTGCATTAGCACCGCCCCCAGCCCCACGTCTGAGGCATCGGTGAACACCAGGAAGGGTTTGAAGTCTGGATTTGCCAGCACTGGGGCCCTGACCAGAGCCTCCTTCAGCGCGCAGAGGGCCTCTTGGCACTGCTCGGTCCAGACCACCTTGTCAGGCTTTCCCTTTTTACACAGCTCCGTGAGGGGGGCTGCAATGGTGTGATGGACTGGGGGATACATGTGTGTGTCTCACATTGGGGGGGGTCCTGCTGAGGGTAACCTGGCGACCAGTAACAGCAACGAAGGGCCCTGTGGCACCTTATAGACTAACAGAAAAGTTTTGAGCATGAGCTTTCGTGAGCACAGACTCACTTCATCAGATGCTGGTCTTGGAAATCTGCAGGGCCAGGTATAAATAAGCCAGAGCAAGGGTGGGGACCAGGTGACACCTCTGGGCTGCAGATGGGGAGGTGGAGCCTGACGGGTTTGAATTGGAACTGGGAGTTGGGAAGCAGTGAGGCTGGGCTGGGGGCCAGACAAAGGAGGGGGCAATGCCCTGGCTCTGGGGGGGCCCCTTAGGGCCTCCTCTCCCCAGCATGGATGGGACTGGCTGTCTCTGCCGGCTGCACTGACTCCTCTGTATGACGCTGTGTCCTGTCGGCTAATAAACCTGCTGTTCTCCTGCCCAGTGAGAGTCACTCCTGCCTGGGGACCCCGGAACCCCATCACACTGGTGTGTGAAGTGAGCTGTGCTGTACTGCGAGGATGGAGCATCCAGCAGTAAGTGACGGGGGCCCAGGAGGAAGAAGGGGGGCCAGTGAGACCCAGGTGTGCTGAGGGGCAGGGAGGTGCAGTACCCCCAGGTGGAGGGGCCTCTGGCCAAACCCAAGCAACAGCAGTCGTGGTCCTCGAGAGGGGGCGTCACGCCCGAGGAGGGGTTACTCGTTGGAGTCGGTCCCAGAAGGTGGAGGGGCTGTGGGTCCGACCCCCTGAAACAAGTGACCCGGGAGGAGGCTGACGCTGAATGAGTTCGTCCCAAGACAGGGTGCTCATGGTCCTTGAGAGCGGGTGTCACACCCAAGAAGGGGCTTTCCTGGGAGACTGTTGGAGTCGGTTCCAGAGGGTGGAGGGGCCTGCGGCCCAACCCCAGGGAGCTTGTGACCTGCAAGGAGCCCGGCACACTGAAGGATTCTTCCAGGAATCGTGGGGTGCAGAGGGCATCGGCCTGTGAGCCTGCAACCACGCTGAGCAACTCCGCTGTGAAGCAGCAGCACCTGGAAACTGAATCGAGGTTAAAGGAGCTGGACAAGACAGCGTGGATGTGCAGTGGCAGAGCTGAGGGTTAAGGGAACTCCTGCAGGGCTAAGCCCAGATTGGGGCAGGAACCCTGGACTGCCTGGAGCTCTGAACCGAGCGGCCTGCCACAGCTCAAGGAGGGAAGGAGCGATTCCAACCCAGCGTCTACTAGAGGCTAAGACAGATTTGCAAAGAGTTTTCCAGGCCTGGGCAGAGGAAGGTGCCTGTGCAGGAAAGCAGCTTGTCCACTGGGAGTGGCAAGTTGTCTGTGAGAGAAGCTGCCTCGCCTTCTGGGCGTGTGTCTGAGACCAGCCGGGGGGAGCTGGGACAAAGGAGAGAGTGTCTCCGATTGTCTGTCTGTGTTGAACAGCAGCAGCAGCCTGGGGAGAGAGCAGAGCCTGCGTTTGGAAAAGGTGCAAATGAGGAAACTAGTCCATTGTCTGAGGAAGATTCCCCAGCCTAGGGTGGCTGGAGAAGGATCCACCAGGAAAGAGCATTCCAGGTGTGTCTCTGAATCCAGCCATGGGGGCTGGAGCAGAGGGAATGGCTCTGGGATGGGCAGTGGTATCCCTGATAAGGACACTGGTCCTTGGTGCAAGAAAGGTGCTTCTGCTCCTAAGGAAGTGAATCCTTCGTCTGAGCCTCTGGGGGCTCGAGATGGGGCCAAGATCCCAGAGGTGGATCTGAGTGCAGCTGAAGCCCAGATGGGAAGTGGGCCTACCTCTGTGTCTCCTAGGGACAATGATGCTGTCACTCAGTCTGATCCACTTACCATCATCAGGGAATCCCAGAGACCAGACGATTCTGGTGCTTGTTCTTTGCCTGATGCTGGTGTTACTGGGAGGGGTGAGAGGACTCTGTCCGACCAGAGTCATCCTCCAGCCAGGACACAGGAAGAGCAGACTGGCAATGGAGTTATGCTGCTGATGAAGACAAAGGAGCTGGTCGCAGAAGGGAGGAAAGTGACCCTAATCTTCTGTCTGGTGGTACTAGCTGTCTGCCTGGCGGGGGATTATGTGGGAATCCGCCTGATGGGCCAGAAATGATCCTGGCTGTTGGTGAAACCCAGGAGTTGGTTGTGGCTCAAGGGAGCAGTGCCCCTGGGGAGCCAGAGGAGGGTGAGTTGTTGTTTGGGGAAGCTCTTGAGGAAGAGAATTTCCCTGAAACTTTTCCTGACCCGTCTGTGGCGACTGTGGAAAATGGGAGTGAGGTGAAGGAGAGTGAACAGGAAAGGTGCTTGTCTGTAAGAGCCAGAGCAGCCCTTTGCCTGGGGAGAAGTTTGTTTCAGCTCCTGATGGCCAGGACCTGCCTGAGTGTGAAACCGCTGGCTGTGCTCTGCAAGGGTCCAAAGCAGGCAGGGTAAAGGCTTCTCAGGAATTGGAAGTTGGTCCAAGTAAAGTGAAAATTACCAGAGAATGTGAGTAGCCCTGTGATAACCAAGTGAAACAGCCGCACAGTCAGTCTCTGTAGGATGCAGGAGAGGGCCAGCAATTCCCCATCTCCAGATGCTGCAAACAGTTATATTATCATATGGACTCCACTTCTGAGTCCATGGGCAGGCAGAAGTTGGAGGTGGAAGGACAAAGGAGCTGTGGGCCTGGTGGACCAGTCAGGGATAAACAGAGATTCCTTCATGTGGATTCTGAGTGTGGGACTCACAAAGCAACTTTCAGAAAGCAAAACAAAAAGCAGTCAAGTAGCACTTTAAAGACTAGCAAAATAGTTTATTAGGTGAGCTTTCGTGGGACAGACCCACTTCTTCAGACCCTGAAGGTCTGAAGAAGTGGGTCTGTCCCACGAAAGCTCACCTAATAAACTATTTTGCTAGTCTTTAAAGTGCTACTTGACTGCTTTTTGTTTTGATAGTGTATAGACTAGCACGGCTTCCTCTCTGTTACTTTTCAAAAAGCAGTTTGGTTTGCCAATTTTCAGACTGGCTGGGAGGAGGAGGTCTTCACGAGGATCAGCAATGGCCCAGCTATTGCTAGAAGGAGGCCACACCCAGAGAGATCAGATTTCCACCCCACGGGGCAAGGGAGATTAGAACTTGGTGGTGCAAAGAAAGGCCTCAGGCGTTTAGCCCCAGAAGACCAGATTCTCAAGGATGTTACACAAAGGTTGTGGTCTACCTAAGAGCAACGTAAATGTACGATGGCAGCGGGTTTGTTCTTGTTACTCACGCTGACTGCTGTAAGCAATGGGTGCTGCTACCAGAAGCTGTGGAATTGGGCCATGTACTGAATGTTTGGAAAGAGCCATGTGATGAGTTGACGTTGATGTAGAAGCATGAACTGTGTGTTGAAGGAGTTTGTAATTCTGAAATGTCACCGCTGTTCCCTGTAACTAGTCTGGCAACCTCTCACATGAGCAGGAACATTCCAAACCTATTGTGTGGCATGGGTGGGGAAACTGAGGCACACAACCATTTTGGTGGTCTGGCTAAATGCCAAGGGCGGAAAGCATTTGTACCGTCATTTACTGGACAGTGACTGAATTCCAAACATGTGCTGGAGCAGCTGTATGGACTGATGGGCAGATGGGGCAGGGCCCAGACCAGAGAAGAACTGTCTGATCAGCTGGTGCTGCAGCAGCTGTATAGGCTCTGCCTGCCCGACTTGAGAACGTGGCTGATGCACCTGAGGCCGTAGCAGGGAGACCAGCCAACCCAAGGGAACTAAAGGGACATGCCCGGCTGCATCACATGAAAGGGGCCAATGCCAAGCTCCTGTTGTAGAGCCTCCCCTGCAGGATTACGACGTGGAGGTGGTGCACATCAATGGGAGCACTGAGGGTACAGCCGATGCGCGATCATGTGGGGAGGGCCCCGAGCTTCCCCAGGTCACCGGCTGAGTGACCCCGCTCAGTTCAGTCTGGAAGGGGGGAGAGATGTGATGAAGTGGGGGATACGAGTGTATACGTGAGTGTCTCACAGAGGGTGGGGGGCTCCTGCTGAGGGTAACCTGGTGACCAGGGGACACCTCTGGGCTGCAGACAAAGGGGAAGGTGGAGCCTGAGGGGTTTGAACTGGAACTGGGAGTTGGAAGCAGTGAGTCTGGGCTGAGAGAGAGAGCGAGACCAAGGAGGGGGCAAGGCCCCAGCTCCGGGGGCCTCTCAGGGCCTCCTACCCCCAGCATGGATTGGACTGGCTGTCTCCGCCAGCTGTACTGACTCCTCTGTATGAAGCTGTGCCCTGTCAGTTAATAAACCTGCTGTTCTCCTGCTGAGTGAGAGTCATTCCTGCCTGTGAACGGGTGCTGAGCTTGGGGACCCCTGAGCCCCATCACAGATGGGACACAAACCTCCAGTAGTACCCCACCATCCCAGTGAAGGCCTGGACCTGCTTCTTAGTCTGGGGTGTGGCCAATCTCTGACAGCCTCCACTTTAGCTGGCTCTGGCTTTAAGCAGCCGCTGCCCACCTTGTGGCCCGGGTAGGTCACCTCAGCCATCTCCACCTTGCACTTCCCTGTCTTGATAGTCAGACCAGCCTTCTGGAGTCGGTCCAGCACCCACTTGACCTGGGACACATGGTCCTCCCACGTCTGGCTGAAGATGCAAATGTCGTCCATGTAAGCCAGGGCAAAGCTCTCCATCCCTTTCAGTAGCTGGTCCACCAGGCGCTGGAAGGTAGCGGGTGCCCCCTTGAGGCCGAAGAACAGGACCAGGAACTCGTAGAGCCCCACAGGAGTGATGAAAGCCGACTTGAGCCGGGCATCTTCATCTAATGGCACTTGCCGATAGCCCTTGGTGAGGTCTATGGTGGTGAGGTAACGGGCTCGCCCGAGCTTGTCTAAAAGGTCATCAGGCCTGGGCGTGGGGTAGGCATTTGATATGGTGATGGCATTAAGCTTGTGATAGTCCACACAAAACCAGACAGACCCATCGTTTTCAGGGACTAACACCACGGGAGAGGCCCAGGGGCTGGAGGAGGGTTGGATCACCCCCAGAACCAGCATGTCTTGGACCTCCCATTCTGGCCATGTCTACACATGCCCCAAACTTCAAAATGGCCACGCAAATGGCCATTTTGAAGTTTACTAATGAAGCGCTGAAATGCATATAGAGAAGTTACTCACCGTAGTAACGATGGTTCTTCGAGATGTGTCCCCGTGGGTGCTCCACGATAGGTGTCGGGCTCGGCCCGGTGCCGCAGGTCAGATCTTTTCAGCAGTTTCTGCTGGACCGCGCATGCGCCGGCGCGCGCCACTCCCTTGTGCGCTCCCGGCCACGTGCGCGATCCGGTCCCCGCCAGTTCCTTGACCAACCGCCTCGGATGCTCCTGAAAAATACTAAACAGAGATCCGAAGCGGGGAGGATGGGCGGGTGGTGGAGCACCCACGGGGACACATCTCGAAGAACCATCGTTACTGTGGTGAGTAACTTCTCTTTCTTCCTCGAGTGTCCCCGTGGGTGCTCCACAATAGGTGACTACCCAGCAGTAACCCAAGTAAGGAGGTGGGTAATCGGATCATGTGCAGCTTGTCCCCGAGAGGACCGCTGTCGAGAGACGGGTATCCTCTTGGAATACCCTGTGAAGGGCGTAATGCTTGGCGAAGGTGTCATAGGATGACCAGGTCGCCGCTCTGCAAATGTCTTTTAGCACAATGCCCTTGAAAAAGGCTGTTGATGCCGCCACCGCCCTAGTGGAGTGAGCCCTAGGCGGGGCCAGTAAAGGAGTCTTTCTAAGTTCGTAGCACATTTTTATGCAGGATATGATGTGCTTCGAGATTCTCTGCGAAGAGAGACCTTCTCCTTTTGATTTGGGAGCGAGAGAGACTAGGAGTCTATCCGTTTTCCGGAAGGACTTAGTCCTGTCTATATAGAAAGCCAGCGCCCTCCTCACGTCCAGGAGGTGTAGGCGCGCCTCTTTGTTGGAGTTAAGAGGCTTTGGATAAACGAGGGTAAAACTATAGGTTCGTTAATATGAAACTCTAAAGAAACTTTGGGAACAAAGGCTGGATGCAGCCGTAAGGTTACCGCCTCCTTGGAAATTACTGTGCAGGGTGGTGTTGCCATAACTGCCGCAAGCTCGCTCACCCTGCGAGCTGATGTGATTGCAAGGAAGGTCGTCTTTATCGTAAGGAGATGGAGGGAAACCGTGGCTAAGGGTTCAAACGGTGGTCCCGTTAACACATTAAGCACCAGGTCCAAGCTCCACGAAGGTGGAAGCGGTTTCCGAGGGGGGTATAGGTTTACCAGCCCTTTGAGGAACCTGGTAACCATGGGATGGGCAAACACCGTGTGCCCTTCCTCTTCATGTCTGGAAGCTGATATAGTGGCAAGGTGGACCTTCAACGAGGATAGGGAGAGCCCGCCTCTCTTGAGGTCCAGTAAATACTCTAGTATTACAGGTATAGGTGCAGCAAGGGGGGGCTAATTGCATGGTAGAACACCATGCAGTGAATCGAGTCCATTTTTGCTTATAGGGCTTCCTGGTGGAAGTCCTCCTGCTACTTTCTAGGACTTGTTGCACTCCCTCCGTACACGTGCTCTCTAGGGAGCTGAGCCATGGATTAACTATGCTTGCAGTCGCAGGCCTCGGGGGTGTGGATGCACTATGGACCCCTGGGCTTGCGTAAGCAGGCCCGGCGCCACCGGGAGGGGCATCGGTGGACGGTCCGACATGCGCAGGAGTAAGCGGAACCATTGCTGTCGATCCCACCTTGGGACTACTAGGATCATTCGGGCTTTCGCTCTCCTGGCTTTCTGCAAGACTTTGTGGATGAGCATTGTGGGAGGAAAAGCGTAAAGCAGGGGGCCCCTCCACGAGATCGTGAATGCGTCCCCCGGGGACCCCTGTCCCAGTCCTGCCCTGGAGCAGTATTGTGGGCACTTCTTGTTGTGTTGAGTGGCAAACAGGTCTATCTGGGGAAATCCCCCTGCATGAAAGATCGGTCGTAGCAGATCGGAGCGGATCTGCCACTCGTGTGTGAGTGCAAAGCGCCTGCGCAGCTGGTCTGCCTTTGCATTGTGAGCGCCTGGTAAATACGAGGCTTTCAAGGTTATATTGTTGGCGATGCACCAGTTCCACAGGCGGACTGCTTCCGCACGTAAGGCACGGGACCGAGCTCCTCCTTGCCGATTTACATGAAACATGCTGGAGGTATTGTCTGTACTGATCCCAACTACTTGCCTTGTATATGGTCTAAGTGTTTGCAGGCGTTGAACACTGCTCTGAGCTCCAGTATATTTATGTGCAGTGACTGTTCCGTGGAGGACCACAGTCCTTGCGTCACCTTTTCGCCCATGTGTGCTCCCCACCCTATGTGGGAGGCGTCGGTAGTGAGAAAAACAGATATTTGTGGTTGGTGAAAGGGCACCCCTGTTAGCATGTTCTTGGGGTTCACCCACCATTGCAGGGATCTGCGCACCTCTGTCGTGGGCGACACCACCCTGTGGACGGTGTGTGCTACCAGCTTGTAGACACTCGCCAGCCAGTGCTGCATGCTGCGCATATGCAATCTGGCGTTCTGTACCACAAACGTTGCTGCTGCCATGTGGCCCAGCAGCTGTAAGCACGTCAGAACCGGCACCGTAGGGCTGAAGGTGATGACTTGCACGAGGGAGCCAATGGCGCGAAAGCGGGCATCTGGTAGATAAACCCTTGCTGTGATGGAATTTATACATGTCCCTGTGAACTCTATGTCCTGTGCAGGGTCGATCTTTGATTTGCCAGATTGATGACCAGGCCCAATGAAGAGAACGTGTCTGCTGTGACGCGTATCATGCGAAGTACCTCCTCCTTCGAGGCCCCTTTCAATAGGCAGTCTTTTTTTTTTTTTTTTTTTTTTTTTTCCAGATATGGGAATATGAACACGCCGTCTGAGCAGGTAGGCTGACACCACTGCCAAGGTCTTGGTGAAGACTCTGGGGGCTGAGGAGAGGCCGAACGGCAGAACCTTGTACTGAAAATGTTCTTTGCCTACCATAAACCGTAGAAAACGTCTGTGAGCCAGGTGGATTGTTGTGTGGAAATACGCGTCTTGTAAGTCGAGGGCTGTGAACCAATCTCCATCGTCCAGTGCCGTAAGTATAGAGGCGACTGTGATCATCTGAAAGCGTTGCTTGCGCAAGTACCGGTTGAGGGCTCGAAGATCTAGGATGGGCCTCCAGCCTCCTGTCTTTTTCTCTGTGAGGAAGTATCTTGAGTAGAACCCTCTCCCTCGGAGTTGCTCCGGCACTCTTTCCACTGCCCCTATAAGCATAAGATGGTCTACCTCCCGCTTGAGTCTCGCTTCGTGGGAGGCATCCTTTAGGTGGGGTCTGGGTGGAGGTCGTGGCGGTGGGAGCGACTGGAAGGGAATCGCGTAACCCGTGGCAGTACCCATTTGTCTGTGGTGATCTTTTGCCACTGGTCGTAGAATGGTTGGAGGCGACGGTGGAACAGTAGCTTCGGATGACATTGCGCGATGGTAGCGATAGTGCAGCCCTCGATCTGTGTGTCAAACTTGTGGCCTTCGGCCCTGCCCCGAGGACGCATGGCTCTGTTGAGAACATCGCCTGGGAGTTCTGTACTGTTGGTGCTGTTGATGTCGCGCTTGCTTGTAGCCCCTGTGGTACTGGGGACGCTGTGGTTGATGCTGCAAACAGCTTGTGTGTGTCAAAGGGGAGATCAACGATCTTCGCCTGCAGATCCCTCAGGATACCCAATGTCTGGAGCCAGGACTCCCTGCGTATGACCACTGCCGTAGCTGTTGAGCGTGCTGCCGTATCCACTACGTCTAGGGCAATCTGAACTCCTGTCCTCGAGGCTGCGTAGCCTTCCTGCATGATGGCCTTGAGCACCGGCTTCGTGTCCTCTGGAAGCGAGTACATGAGGGAAGTCAACCTGGAGTAGTTGTCGAAATTATGGTTCGCTAGATGCGCTGCGTAATTCGCCATTCTCAACAGTAGGGTAGAGGAGGAGTAGACCTTTCTGCCGAACAACTCTAGTTTCTTGGCATCTTGTCTGTTCCCCCTGTCTTGTACTGAGAAGTTTTCGACCTCTGTTGAGACGATTCCACCAGCAGAGAATTTGGCTGCAGGTGGCTGAACAGGAACTCCATGCCCTTCGTCGGGACGAAGTACTTCTTACCCGCTCTCTTGTTTATAGGTGGAGGGGACGCAGGGGTCTGCCATATTGTGGTGGCGGATTCCATGATTGCTTCATCAGCAGAATAGCTATTTTGGAAGAGGCCGGAGGTCTCAGGTTTTTAAGGAGCTTATGGTGTTTCTCCTGCACCTCTGCTGTTTGGATGCCTTGCGTGAAGGCCACCCTTTTAAACAGCTCTTGGAACTGTTTGAGATCGTCCGGAGGATGGACGTCCCCTGGGGCCATGGCCTCGTCAGGGGAAGACAGCGAGGAACTGCTAGGGTAAACCTCTCTGGACCCCTCTGGGTCCTGTTGACGGTAATACATCCTCTCGCTAGATACTTGCGAGGGAAAATCTCGGGGTTCCAGAATCAACTCCCCCTGAGATCTGCGTTTCCATCCCCGTCTGCGATTGCCCTCGGGGATATTGAACCATCTGGGGGGATCTGTCCCTGGGAGTATGCCGATGGTATCTATGCCCCGCGTGATAGGGGCAACCATGGCAACACGGGCACTGTTCCTGAGATGGAGACCTGGACCACTCTAGAGGCGCATACCCCCTGCGTCTGGGGGAGCGAGATCGTCTGGGTGATTGAGATAATGGAGAGACTGATTTGTGGCAGTACTCCAGGGGTTCAAAGCCCAGGAAGGGCGAAGGTGGTCCGAGCCATGGTGATGCTGGCTGTAGGAACGGGGATGGGGGCTCAGGGTATACTGGAAGTGACCCCTGCCGCCTCGTTGGAGTCCGCAGCATAAGTGGAGGGCTTAGAGCGAGTAGCCCTGCAGCCCTGTCTGGAGAAGGGCTGCGGTGCTGGGTTTTCTGTGCTGCCTTTCCCCTCCCCTGTGGGGCTGGCTCCGCCCCTTTCCACGTCGGGGATCTCGGCCCCGCTGTCTGTGCCGCGCTCAGCACGCTCCGCTGTGGTGCCGCGCAGGTGGTCTCCCCTGGTGCCTGCAGGCCGCGTGCCTGCAAGCTCTGCACCGCCGGTTCCCCGGGGGTCGGTGCCGCTAGCTGCGGTGCCGCCGGTTCTGGCGCTTGCCTGGCTGCCGCCCTGCCCTTGGTGCGGGGAGGCTGTTTGATTATCGGAGGCTCAGCCTCCGCCACGTGCGTCTCCGCGCCGCCGCCGCTCAGCTGTGACTGCGGCTGGGGGCTATGCGCTCCACCCGTCCCGCTCGCTGTGGCTGCTGGCAGGGATCGCGTTGGTGGAAGCTTCCTCCGTTTTTGTGCTGATGGGGTTAGGGAAGCAGCTTTCCTTTTATGGGCCCCTGCGGGTCCCTCCTGCTGCAGCCGCTCCGGCGCGTCTGGCTGGAGGGCCTTGTCAAAGAGCAGCATTTTCAGCGGCATCTCCCTGTCCTTCCTTGCTCTGGCGGTGAGCTTTGCGCAGAAGGAGCATTACTGTGCCCATCGGAGGCCGGCATCGCTTTGCGGCATGACTCACACTTTTTGAATCCTGAAGAGGACATTGCGGTGAGTCTTTGAGTTGTTAATAGGGTACTTAGCACCTTCTCTGTGCCTGTTCCCCTCTCGGACTCAGCCTGCCGTGGCAGGAGGCCTAATGGCCTTACGTCCCCAGGCCTCCACTGCTCCGCTTGCTACTAAGGCTGTAAAACTTTACTTTTTACTCTCTTTTCTTTTCTTTTTTTTTGTTTTTTTGAAAACAATAACAAGCTAACTTAAGCTAAAGACTGAAAAAGAAGCTCTAAACACTTTAAAAACATTGAATACGCTAACTCTGGCCGTAGCCTGAACGGATTCCGTCTGCAGCCGATGGCGGTTAAAGAGGAACTGGCGGGGACCGGACTGCGCACGCGGCCGGGAGCGGCGCGCGCCGGCACATGCACGGTCCGGCAGAAACTGCTGAAAAGATCCGACCTGCGGCGCCGGGGCGAGCCCGACACCTATTGTGGAGAACCCACGGGAACACTCGAGGAAGAATCAGCGTTTCATTAGCGTGCGGGCGGCCGCGGCACTTCGAAATTGACACGCCTTGCCGCCGCGCAGCTCATCCAGACGGGGCTCCTTTTTGAAAGGACCCCACCAACTTCGAAGTCCTCTTATTCCCATGAGCTGATGGGAATAAGGAGACTTCGAAGTAGGTGGGGTCCTTTCGAAAAGGAGCCCCATCTGGACGAGACACGTGGCAGCGAGGCGCGTCAATTTTGAAGTGCCGCGGCCGCCCACATGCGAATGAAGTGCTGAATATGCATTTCAGCACTTCATTAGTAAACTTCGAAATGGCCATTTGCGTGGCAATTTCAAAGTTTGGGGCACGTGTAGATGTAGCTTCTATGTCCTGAGCCGTCTTCCCTGTGGCTCTGAACGGCACACGCTCGGTAGGGGTGTGGGTGCCTGTCTCTATTCGGTGGACAGCCAGGTCAGTGCGTCCAGGTCTGTCAGAGAACAGCTGTTGGTGTGAATGCAGCACCTCCTTGATCTCCGTCTGCTGGGCAGGGGTCAGCTGGTCTGAGAGGGGAATAGACTCCAGCAAGGAGCTGGCTCTAGTCCCTTTGAGCAAATCCACCAAGGGATCATCCCCCTGCCCCTCCCAGTGTCTGCACACGGCCAGCACCAAGTTCTCCCTGTCCCAGTAAGGTTTCATCATGTTCACATGATAGACCCGGTGGCTGTGGGCCCGGTTCGACAGTTCCACCACATAGTTCACCACATTTAGCTGTTTGACGACCTTGAAGGGGCCATCCCAGGCCACTTGCAGCTTGTTCCGCTGCACGGGTACAAGAACCATCACTTGGTCCCCGGTGGCATAGGCTCAGGCCCAGGCGTTACGGTCATAGCAGACCTTTTGCTTCCTTTGGGACATGGAGAGGTTCTCCCTGGCCAGGCCCATGAGCTCAGTGAGTTTTAACCCGGAAGGTCAGTACACACTGTACCACTGACTCCCCTTCAGGAGAGGCCGTCCCCTCCCACTCTTCTCTGAGCAAGTCGAAGGGTCCCCGTGCTCTCCTTCCATACAGCAGCTCAAATGGGGAGAACCCTGTGGATTCCTGGGGCACCTTCCTGTATGCAAACAGCAGGTGGGGTAAGTACTTGTCCCAGTCTTGGGGTGCTGGTTCATGAAGGTTTTCAGCATCTGCTTCAGAGTCCCATTGAACCTCTCCACCAGCCCATTGGTCTGCGGGTGGTAGGCTGTGGCCCACATGTGCCGGACCCCACACTTGTCCCACAAGCTTTGCAGCAGGGCCGACATGAAGTTGGACCCCTGATCCGTGAGGACCTCCTTGGGGAACCCCACTCTGCTGAAAATGGACAGCAGCGCATCCGCCACGGTGTCAACTTTGACAGAGGTCAAGGCCACTGCTACTGGGTATCGTGTGGCAAAATCTACCACCACCAAAATATATTTCTTCCCAGAACACGTTGCCTTACTGAAGGGTCCCAATATGTCCATAGCCACTTTCTGGAAAGGCTCCTCTATGATGGGCAGTGGCCTCAGGGCAGCTTTCCCGTTGTCCCGGGTCTTCTCCACCCTCTGGCAGGGATCACAGGACAGGCAATATTGATGGACAGCTGCAAATACCCCCCACCAGAAAAAGTTCTGTAACAACCTTCTCCTGGTGCGGTGGATCCCCTGGTGTCCTGCGAGCGGGACATCATGGGCTAGGTACAGCAACCTGCGCCGGTACTTTTGGGGAACCACCAGTTGCTGCTGGACCTCCCATGGCTCCGCTTTGCATCTGGGAGCCCACTCCCGGTGCAGGAATCCCTTTTCCCACAGGAATCTCTCCCTGCAGCCCTCCCCCAGTGGTGGAGCTGGGCTGAGACTGGCCAGTTCCCTCAGCTTCTGCAAGGAGGGGTCTCTCTGCAGCTCTGCCTGGAACTCTTCGGTCGGGGCAGAGGCAGAAGCCACTTCCCCTTCCCTGCCTGGCTCCAGGACCACCGGCCTGTGAGACCTGGTTTTTGGGTGCCCCCTTTCTCCCAAGGTCAGCCCCTGAGGCTTCCGTGGCTTTGGCTGGGTATCTACCCCCGAACCTGGGGAGAGCCCCCTCGTTTTCTTTGGCTACGGGTCAAGACCAGGGCACGACGGTGTTCACTTGGCCAGTGCTCCAGATCACCCCCCATCAGTACATCCGCCGGCAAATGGCTGTGCACGCCCACCTCCTTGGGGCCTTCCTTCTTCCACCATTTCAGGTGCACCCTCGCCATGGGCACCTTGAAAGGGGTCCCGTCGATTCCCGTTACGGGAAGGTGGGAACTGAGCATCATCCGGCCCGGTGCCACCACCCCAGGCCGGGCCAGCGTCGCGTCCACGCCTGTTTCCCAGAACCCCGTAGCCTTTCTGCCATCCACCTCGAGGGGTGTGAGACACTCGCTCCGCAGAGGCAGCGCCGCCCCCACTCTGTAAACTGAGCCCTGTGCATTTGGCCCCGAGGAGCTGGTCTGGGGGGTGAGCTCGGCTCAAGCTGAGGACATGCTGTCGGTACCACCTGCCTTGGCCACCAGCCCCTCTGGCTTCTGGGACTCCCAGTTGACTCCACAACCCCCCGACCTGCTCAACCTGTCTGGGAACTTTGGGCACTGGGGTGATCTATGCCCCTTCCGCCCACAGTGATAACAGCCCGGGTCTTGCTGTGTCTCGCAGGCCGGCTGCTCTGTCCAGGCCCTGGCTGGCCCTGTGGGGGGGTGGGCATCCGGCCCCTCTTTCCTGAGCTTGCCCCATAGGTGATCACATCTGTCATACAGCCAGGAACCGGTCTCTCCGGGACTCCCTTTCAAACCTGGCCTGGCTGTTTGTGAAGTCATCCGCTAGCTTCCCTGCACTGTGTGGATCCCTGGGTGTCCGGTCCTTGAGCCACACCCTCAGGTCAGGTGAGCAAATCTCGTAGAATCGCTCCAGGACCGTCAGCTTGACCAGGTCCTTTACGCACTGGGCTCCCTTCCCGAACACCCACTTTTGGTGTATTGTGTCAGGTGGGAGGCCACATCTGCATAGGTTTCCTCTGGCCTCTTCTGCGCCTCCTGGAACAACTTCTTGTACATCTCCAGAGTCAGCCCGAACTTATGCAGCAGGGCCTGTGGTGCTCACGCTCGTCCTCCCGTTCCGGGGCCTCCAGTTCCCTCAGTCGCACCTCGAGCTCCAGCTGATGCAGCTCTGTGGCGGGGGACTCTGCCTGGGATGGACCACCGCTAGCTGAGTGTGACCTGGTGGGCACCACGTCTGTCTGACGGCGCTGAGCCCCTGCTCCTGTCAGAATCTGAAACACTCCCGGGGGTGACCAGCAACTTCCTGCTGGGACAGGCTCTGGCCCCCTGGATCGGACACTCTCTTCCAGCTGGGCAATCAGCTGGGCCTCGGTCGCCTTCCCTGCGGTCAGGCCCCTCTCTGCACAGCCCGGCAAGGTCTGCCTTCAGGAGTTGGGTATCCACCCACCGGCAGAAGCTGCAGCAGTGCAAGGTTCCCAAAAATCGCTTTGTTCCACCTCTGGCTCTTATGAGGCTCCTTCATTCTACTGAGCTCAGTCGGTCACTTCTTGGAGCTCACCTGTGGGTGCAGTGCATCCCACTCCTGACACCAGTGTGATGGAGTTCAGGGGTCCCAAGCTCTGCACCCCGTCTGCAGGCAGCGGTGACTCTCACTTAGCAGGAGAACAGGAAGTTTATGAGTCGACAGAGGCCCAGCTCAGCACAGGGGTGTCAGTACAGCCAGCAGAGACAGTCCTTCCAACCCGTCCTGGGGAGAGGAGCCCGAGGGGTGCCCCTCTGGGGTGTAGCTTCCCCCCTTGCCAGGCTGGCTGCCTTCCAACTCCCTCTCCCCCCAGCTTCTAACTGCCGCCTCTGATTCAAACCCAGCTCGGCTCCTCCCTGCTCTGCGTTCAGGGCAGAGGTGTTACCTGCCAGCTTAGGTTACAGCCCCAGGGGTCCTCCTTAGCCGCTGGCAGCTGCTCTGCCTGTCACACACACCCACCCTGAGTCTCAAAGGCACTCCCCCCACTCCATCACACACAGCAAGTCCAAAAGCTGATTCTTTGGGCAGCTCTGCAAACAGCTGCTTCAGGCAGGCCCAGGCTCAGAGGCTAACGTCTCCAAGGTGCAGTGGAGGCTGGAGGCCCAGGCCTGCCCTGCTCAGACACAGCTGGTCCTCAGCTGTGAGCAGCCAGTTACCTCCTGGCAGGCCGGCAGACCAAGCTGCCCCCCTGTCAGTGCAGGCCCCAGGCCAGGGCTAGACTGGGAAGAGACGAGCTCTGCTGGGCCAGTTCGGCCGTCTCACAGCAGCACCTCGCCATGGCTGGGCCTTCCGACGGCAAGTCATTTCTCCAGCCCTTGGCTGTCGCCACCCTCAGGTCCCGGACACGCAGGCCCAGCTGCACAGCATGGTGGGAGGGACTGGGGCCTTCAGGGATGGGGGGGCCCTGGAGACCGCAGGACGACTCTGGAGCCCTCCCCTATGCCCAGCCCCACTGCTCCTGCCCACACATCATCAAGCAGCAGGTTCCTTAGGGGCGACCGCCACCAAACTCATCCACACGGTGACCCTCAGCAGGATTGGAGCCCGGCCTGCAGAGTGGTCCCCTCCTGAACCCACTTTGTGAAGAGACGGGCCAGGAGAAGGGTCCTCAGGGGCAGGCAGCAAGAGGAAAGCGATTTCCCGTGTCTAGAATATAGACTTTTACTATTCACCCGTTAACTCCAGCATTTGCCAATCATGAGCTCGTTTGCAGCAGTTACATTCCCTTGATCGCGTCTGTAGGAGGGTGCAATTCACTGACACACAGGAGCCCAGGGCCGCTGCCCAGCGTGTGGGCTGGCGCCCCGGGATACAATCATTAAAATCAGGTGGTGGTTCAGTCCCAGCCCCTCTGCAGGAGGCTCCCGCGTCCAGGGAGCCCCAAGTGCCACTGGCAGGCAACC
Source organism: Carettochelys insculpta (assembly GCF_033958435.1). Lineage (NCBI taxonomy): Eukaryota > Metazoa > Chordata > Testudines > Carettochelyidae > Carettochelys > Carettochelys insculpta. Next base: position 14,973,833 of record NC_134164.1, read on the forward strand.
TTTGCTTCCTGGCCCAGCCTCTCAGAGGTGTCGCCGCTCCCCTCTGGGGATTGGTTACTGCAGCACCAGTCCAACCTGGGAGAGCCAATGGGAAGAGGTTAGGGAGTGCTAACGCGACAGATCTCCCTTTCAGAGCCCGCCTCGGGGCCCTGGTGCATGTTCCCCAGCACTGCCCACGCTGCCAGGATGCAACAGCGACCTGCTTCGCACAGGGGAGTCCAGCCGCGGCCTGGAGCGGACACAGGCTGGGAGACCCATGCAATGCGCCACAGCCCCCAGGGAACCTCAGCAGAAGCCTGACCCAGCAAGCACAGCGCAGGGCTGAGACCAGCCCCTGCTCCGCGACGGGGGGCAGACGTCCCCGTCCCCGTCCCCGTCCCCGTGTGGGAGAGCCAGGTGAGACACTGCTCCTGACACCTCCCCAACCAACCACAATTCCCTTCCTCCGACTGCACCTCCAGCACCACCGAGCGGCAGCCCGGCCGAGACACCGCGACAGCGTCTCAGGTGTCTTCCTTCGCCAGTGCCGTCCTGCTCTGCTGGGTGCCTGCTTTAAAGAGCCTGGGGGGACAGCACTTCTAGTCGCCCGGCCGCGGCCACAGGGGAGCGACTGGGATGGACGAAAACCTCCCCGCACAGGTGGCATCGGAGGGCCCAGCGACGCCTGTGGCACGTCCGGGTGCTAATTCCCAGGGGACCTGCCCGGGCTGGGCTCAGGAACAAGCGCGTTGCCGGCGGTTCTCCCGTCTGTTGCGGCTTCCAGGCGGTCAGCGCCCGGTGAGCTGCCTCAGGATATCTGCGAGGGCACCACTCCGGCGCCCGCCCAGCCGCGACTCAGGTACTCACCTTCTCTGCCCCCATGCTGGGGCACTTCCAATTGTACAGGTAATACTGCAGATTCCCATCCCCGATCCCAAACTTCAGCTTCTCCAGGAAGGTTTTGTTCTCCATGAGATCCAGTGCATTGAACACATCGAACCCCTTCTGCAGCGGGACAACGGGGGGCATCAGCTCAACTGCCCTGGCTGCGCTGCCCTCCTCTGCCCCCCGCCCAGCACTCTGCCAGGACAGCCAGGTAAAAGACCGCCCCCCCTCCCACTGGGTGAGAGCTGCTCAGGTGCTCCTGTTCTCCGGCTCTGGGCCTCTCCGGCCAGCACCACTCCCCAGCAGCTGGGCTGCAGCAGGCCACGTGGCTGTTCGTGGTCCCCCACAGGGCAGGTTCGTACAGCCCCGTGCACACAGCCGAGGCCTGTCTCAAGCCCCGGTGCCTGGTAACGGACGGATGGGAGGCCTGGGAGATCACCACCTGGGCAGAGCACATGCTCCTCTCAGCCGCAACCCCGCAGGGGCCCACATCTGGGCTCCCCCGGCCGCTCTGCCCCGTGCCCGCTCACCGCCTTGGCCAGGATGAGGGCGTCACTCATGAGGTCCAGCAAGGGGGTGCGGGTGTGGACGTTGTAGAAGGAGTAGGCGGCTTTCAGGCTCTTGTGAGTGGGGTGGTTCATGATGGTGGAGGGCAGAGTGTAGAAGCTCAGGAAGTCCGTCACCTCGCCGGCAGGGCTCTGCAAGCACAGGCAGCAGTATAGCCCCAGCCTGGGCAGGGCCGCACTACAGGCTGACACCTCGGCCTGGGGAGGGGCCGCCCGGGCGCGCGGCAGGGCCGCGCCACAAGCAGGCACCTCAGCACAGGGACAGGCTGGCGCCAAGACAACACAGCGACAATCATAATAACCCAGCCTGGAGAGCAGGCCCATGAGCCTGGCCCTGGCCTCTGCCCTCCCACACTTGCACAGCTCTGGGCCGAGACCCCCAGCTGGGCCTTCCGAAGGGACAGGGAAGGCCCTGGGGCTCACCTCCACCACAAAGGTGTCGATGATGTTCTCCTGAGGTAAGAACCAGTGCTCCACCTCCTCGCGGCTCATGACCGGGGTCAGGTGGAACTGCTTCAGGTACTCGGACAGGAGCTTGTGCACAGCAGCGACGTCTCTGTGCTCCATCGGCCGCAGGCCCGACGTCTTTGGAGTCTGGAGATGGGGAGCAGCTGTCCGCCCGGGCTCTAGAGCACCTTATTCCACACCCCAAGGGCCAGGACTGCCAATGAGAGGGACCCCCCGACACAGCTGCCTACAGGCACCCCACGCTGCTGCTTCTGCTCGTGGGGAGAGCCAGGGCGACGGTCGCTTCTCAGGGTGCCAAGTGCTCTGGGACCCGCTGGTGGACAGGGGCAGCGTCCCGTATACTGTGCTCCACCCCGACCTCCCAACGGGGTTCCCCGCCCCGAGGGGCCGAGCCCCGTGCTCCACCCTGACCTCCCGATGGGGTTCCCCGCCCCGCGGGGCCGAGCGCGGCCCGACCTCCTGAGGGGCCGAGCCCCGTGCTCCACCCCGACCTCCCGAGGGGCCGAGCCCCGTGCTCCACCCCGACCTCCCGATGGGGTTCCCCGCCCCGCGGGGCCGAGCGCGGCCCGACCTCCCGAGGGGCCGAGCCCCGTGCTCCACCCCGACCTCCCGAGGGGCCGAGCCCCGTGCTCCACCCCGACCTCCCGAGGGGCCGAGCCCCGTGCTCCACCCCGACCTCCCGAGGGGGTTCCCCGCCCCGCGGGGCCGAGTGCGGCCCGACCTCCCGAGGGGCTGAGCCCCGTGCTCCACCCCAACCTCCCGAGGGGGGTTCCCCGCCCCAGGGGGCCAAGCCCCGTGCTCCACTCCTACCTGCTGAGGAGGTTCCCTGCACCGTGGGGCCAGAGCCAAGAAATTGAGCTGCATCCCTGGGACCTCCCACACACACAAGGAGCACAGCGCCTGGCCTGGCGGGCCCAGAGCAGGGGGCTGGCTCGGCTCAGCGGCCCCCAGACAGCAGTGCCTGGGCAGACCCTGTCTGGGTCTCAGCTTCTATTGCAACGAGGGCATCCTAGGGTGGCTCGGAGCAGGGCAGCCAGACGTGAGCGCCCCACAGGCTGGGCGAGCGCTGGAGCAGAACACGCAGGCTCCGGGAAGGGAGCAGCAAGCCAGGGCAGGGAACAGACTGCTGGGGATTGCCCTGCTCTATAACTGCTAAAGCCGCCCCTTGCACAACGCTGTACTCTAAAGGCAGGGCCGGTCTCATCCTTGGGCTCAGCCCTCGGGAGCCAGCAAGCCCCGTTCCCAAGCAGCTTGCAAAGCGCAAGGGGTACGCTGCCCACGGTGGGGGGGAAGAGACAGCCTCAGCAATTTGCTTCGGCACAGGCAGCGCAGGCGGGAGCAGCCTGAGCCCCGCGGGTACCCTGCTCCATTTCTGAGCACACACCTCCGGTAGCCGGTAGAGCTTCATGGTGCGCTGCATAGTCATGTTCCTGCTCAGGTGGGAAAACTTGACCTCGATCAGCTTCCGAGGGTTGAGGGACCGGTGCCAGTACCTGCAGAAGCACAAGCCTAGGTCACTGGGGCAGGCGGCTCGTGCCAAGGCTGCCAGGCACACGCAGGTCTGCTCAGTGCCAGAGGCACAACCTTCTCCTGCCCATCTGTGGATCTGTCTCAGCCAGCCAGGGCCTGCCCCACTCCACCCATCCACGCCTGCCTCGAGGAGTGCAGCCCACCACCTGCCTCTGCAAGCCGCCCAGACCAGCTCCTCACCCGCCTGCCAATCCCTCCCTGGCTGAGATGCCTACACGACCGCCCAGCCCACGGCCCACGCCTGCAGCACCGGCTCCTGGAGCTCCGTCTCTAGCCACCAGCTGCCTCCTGCTCTGAGCAGGGACGGTCGCTGTTGTTCTGTCTGTGCAGCCCCAGTGCTGTGTCCACACTGGGGGCTCCTTAGGAACTATAAGACACCCACCTAGGGCAATGTGGGGCGCATGTGCCGGAGAGTCCTCCATACTGTATTGCTTCCTGCCTTCCGAGAGCCAGCCGCCCCCACCCCACCCCTCGCCCCGCTCCTGCCCCCACCCCCGCCCTGCCCTCCCACCCCGACCCTGACCTGCCCTGCTCTCCTGCCCTCGCCCCACTCCCGCCCCCACCCCCAGCTGCCCTCTCGCCCCCACCCCGAGCCACCCGCTGGTCGCCCGGAAGGACAGCCCCAGAGGTGGAGCCCCGGGACTGGCGGGTACGTCCGAGGGCTCTGCTAGCGCGCAGTGCTGCCTGCTGGAGCATCACTCACCTGCAGGTCCCCACAGGTTTGGGCAGCACAACCCCTGCAGTGTAAACAGCCTGGAAAATCCCCTCCAGGTGAACCCGCCGGGTGATCTCCCGGATCAGGACCGGGGCCACCCGCTTCGAGCGCAGCTTCTTGTGCACGCACAGGAAGTTTATCTCCACCATCTTCTTCTCTCTGGAGAGGGTGGCGCAAAGGGCCCATCAGACAGGGCTGCTGCAACCGTGCAGCCTCCTGGCAGGCCGGGGGCAGCCGGGGTCACCCTACGCCCCACAGGAGGGAGCTGGCACCTCCCAGGCACAGGCCACGCCGGGGGCAGCTTTCCCCAGCACCCACTACTCTCCCGTCTCCACCGCACGCAATGCACCAGCTGCCAGTGCTTGGGAGCCACACGGCCAGGCGTGTCTCCAACCTCTGAGCTGCACCAGCCCAGCCTCGGGCAGCTAGGGGGGGCGCAGCTGCTTAGGTGCTTTTGAGAACCTCACCCCGAACACACCAGGGAACGAGGAGCTCGGGTGTTCCCGCCAGTGCCCCTTCCTGCACCTGAGCGGCCGCTGGCCTCCTGAGGAGGTACCGACACGGCTGGCCTCGCTGTTTCTCGCCTGAGCCGGACGGGACAAGGAGCAACGGGCTTAAATTGCAGCAAGTTTAACTTAGGTTGGACATGATGAAAAACCTCCCAGCGGTCTGGGCGGTTAACCACTGGAATCAGGTACCGAGGGAGGCTGTGGAATCTCATCGCTGGAGGGAGGTAGACACCGGTTAGATCCCAGACACCTGTCGGGGATGGTCTAGATGGGGCTTGGTCCTGCCAGGGGGCAGGGGCTGGACTCGATGACCTCTCAAGTCCCTTCCAGTTCTCGTGCTCTATGATTCTTCCACGCACTGCACTTACCCACCCGCTCTCCCTCTGGAATAAGAGCTCTCCCAGAGCCCCCGGGGAGCAGGCCAGGCCGGCCCCCACGCAGCTCCTGCGACCCAGAGCCCAAGCCTCGGACCGCCCAGCAGGGGAACTGAGAACGAGACACGTACGAATCGTAGATGTGGATCGTTGCTGGAATGGCGCTGATGAATCCTACCAGCTTCTTGCTAGAAATGACTCGGACGCCACAGTGCCACTGGGGCAGCCAGCCAGGGGGACGCAAAGCCCTGGGGAAGGGACAAGCCTCTGTTAGGCCTAGCAAGAGGCGCTAGTTTGGAGCGTGCTGCTATCCCTGAAGAGAACAAGGGGCTTCCCTGGTCCCCATGGGGCTCTGCAGCCTTGGCCTGCAGCCAGGCAGATCCGGGACTTTCTACAGCTCCATCCGGCATTTCTAGGCTGCAGTAAGTTTCTCCCAGGGTCCTCCGTGGGGCCGACGTCTGCATCTCATTGGGCCCCAAAGGTAGGGGGGGAGCAGACAGCCAGAGACTCCCTCAGTGCCCAGGCATCCCACGCCAGCCCTAGAGAGTAAGAGGGTGAGACGTGGGAGTGCCCATGTTCCCCAATGGCTGGTGCTCAGTGCCCCACAGACTTCCAGGCGGGGCCAGGAGCCCATGGGACAGGAGACCCCTGCCCCGACTCACTTCTGCCATTCAGAGGCGACCCAGGCGTACAATGCCAAGGGCCCTGCTGGTCTCTGGCCAGGCCCCTCCCAGCAGCAGGGAATGCACGGAGCCGGGGGAGAGGAACCTGGCCGGGTGGGGGCAGCGGGGGCCCAGGCCAATCTCGGATCAATCACCAGCATTTACGCCAACTTGCTGAGTCATCTGTGACACTCTGCCCTCCCCTGGGACCACCGGGGCCTGGGGCTGAGGCACTGTGACGCCCCATGCAGCTGGCACGCCAGAAACACCCCCTCAGCCTTGTCAGCCAAGAGCAGGTGAACACTCACCTGTCTTCACCCGGCAGTGCCAGGGCAGTGGGGCACAGGCCAGGCCAGGCCAAGCCGCGCCCCCCCCCCCAGGTAGTCAGAGGCACCACGAGCTCAGAGTTGGGGTGTTTGGCCCTCCCCAGGCTCAGAGCACGCTGGAGACGCCGACCTTCCCGCCACAGTGCATGTGCCAGGATGGGGGCAGCAAGAGAGTGGTAGGGCAGGAGGTGAGAGACAGGACCGAGCTGCAGCAGCAGCTACTCAGGGGAGCCAGGCTGGCTCCCTGCTCCTCACCACAGAAGAAACTCGGGTGAGTAGTCGAACCGGAACATGTTGTCATCGTCTTCCACGTAGTTCTCGTTCAGCAGCGTGTACAGCTCCTTCAGCTGAGGGAGAGAGGAGGCGGCTGAGGCGAAGCCAGCTAGGCGACACCTGCCCCCTCGCCAGGCCCCAGCTGGGGAGCAGCACCGACAAGGCGACGTCCCATACGCTGGGGAAAAAAGACACCTGAGCAGGCCAAGCTAACGCCACCGGGACTCCACTGGGGGCCACCTCCTCCACCAGGAGACAGCTGCTGCCTGACGGCCATGGCGCACGTCCCTCTAACGGGCCTTCCCTCAGCCTACGCCCCTGCAACAGGAGCTGGGGAGTCCCTGGCCAGCTACTGCCATTGCTGGCACATGCCCACTGCTCCCTGGGGGAGAGATCGCTTTCCTCAGGGGGCCACGCCGACCGTTTGTAAGTGACCAAGGGCCGCACTTTCCTAATCCAGTCATTCTTCCGCTCTGCTCAGCGCAGACTAGACCTCAGCTGGAGTACTGGGCCCAGTTCTGGGCACCACGTCTCAGGAAAGATGTGGAGAAATTGGAGATGGTCCAGAGAAGAGCAGCAAGAATAATGAACTGTCTAGAGCACGTGAGCTGTGAGGGAAGAGTGAAAGAACTGGGCTTGTTTAGGCTGGAGAAGAGACGACCGAGAGGGGACGTGACAGCGGTTTTCAAGTACCTCAAAGGTTGTTACGAGGAGGAGGAGAAAACTTGTTCTCTTGGCCTCTGAGGGCAGGACAAGGAGCAATGGGCTTAGCCTGCAGCTGGGAGGTTTAGGCTGGAATTAGGAAAAACTCCCACCTGTCAGGGCGGTTCAGCAGTGCAGTAAATGGCCGAGGGGGTGTGGAATCTCCATGGCTGGAGACGTTTCAGAGCAGTTGGACACACGCCTGTCAGGGCGGTTCAGCAGTGCAGTAAATGGCCGAAGGGGTGTGGAATCTCCACAGCTGGAGGCGTTTCAGAGCAGGTTAGACAGACACCCATCAGGGATGGTCCAGACGGTGCCTGGTGCTGCTGTGAGGGGCGACTGGAGTCGATGACCTCTCGAGGTCCCTTCCAGTTCCAGTGTTCTGTGATTGTACAGTCGATGATGGGAGCTGGGGGGCAGGCCTGGGAGTGGGTCTGGTGCAGGAGGGGGGGTTGTATGCTGGGAGGGAGGCTGTGACCGGGGGCAGGCGTGCCAGGTGCAGGCTCTGGTGGGGAGGCGCTCACCCCAGGCAGCCGTGCCACGGCCCTATGAGCAGCTGCTGCTGTGTGCACACTCCATGGAGTGGGCAGCAGTTCTCTGCGTGCCGCCACACCCACAAGCACCATCCCTGCAGCTCCCATTGGCTGGTTTCGGGCCCATGGGAGCTATAAGGAGGGCAATGGGGTGGGAGCATCACATGGAGACCTGCTGCCCCCCGACCAAGAGACATATGCAGAGACACGCTGGCTCCAGCAACTGGCCACTGGGAGCGGCTGTGGGGCCACAGCAGGGTGGGTGCCCTGCCGGACCACGGGACACCAGTGGCCCAGAGGGTTGGGGTGGGCTGGATGCAGCCCACAGGCTGCATTTTGCCCACTGCAATGCAGGAGTAACCTCTTAGTTCCCATCGCATGTGCGGTGCCATCCGGGCTCTGGATTGCTGGGAACAGACACTCCTGCCACGGCTCCAGGCGCAGGTCAGACCCTAGGCAGAGGCCTGCTGGGTCACCCAGCCCCGAGCGAATGCAGCCGGCTCGAGCTGGCAAGGCGCAGAGGACACGGACACTGAAAGAGGCCGGACTGCTGGCCACAGGAAGCTGGGGACGTTGGGCAGAGAGTGGACTCCATAGCCCCAAGAACAACTCCATTAGCTCCTTCCTTAGGCCCACAACAGGGGCTCGCCACCTGCCCCCCAGACGGCTGGTCCTGCCTGCCCCCTGCTTACCACGCCTCGGTCCCCCAGGTCCAGGGCATCCCAGGTGAAGCCCGGGGGCAAGCTGTAGGGCTCCTGACGGATATTGTCTTTGTCTGGTTCCACCGGCCCATGAGTGTTCACCACTTCTCCTGGGGAGGAGAGAGGAGCAATGAGAGAGTCCCTCAGCCATTGGGACCCAACGCTCGCACGTTCCCAGAGCACTTTTCACCCCAAGGGGCCCCCAGCGTCACTGTGGTGCAGAGTGGGGGCGTTTCTCCATTAACCAAAAGCAGCCAGCTCCCGGGGGGAGCACAACAGCTGTAGAACAGAACGCAGCAACTCTGTGCTGGGGGTCCGAGGAGCTCGGTCGCGTGAGGCTGCAGGGTCAGGGTGCAGCGCCATGCTGCGCCTGGGTCCAGGCCAGCAGCCCGTTGCTTTCTGACCCTAGGTTATAACGTACTCTGCGGCATCCTGCCCTGCTCCCTGCAGAGGCTGGGCTCTTGCTCAGTTCCTCACCCAATCTCTGACCAAAGCCAACCTCCTGCAGGAGACAGATCTCACAGTCACAGCCTGAACTGGGGTTAGCTGGAAGCCATAAATAGCAGCTCTCTCCTTTGAAGTTTTGTACCATCCCCGTCCTTGTCCTACCGGCCAGCGCTTTCCCGAAACCCCCATTATCTGCAAGACCATCCGGGAAGGAGCAGTTCTCCCTGCCAGCTCCGGCCTCTGCCATCTGGCAAAGGTGGGGATTTCCCACCCCTTGGGCTTTAAATGCAGCTGAAATTAACAAGGCTACCTTTGTCTAACTAGCCTGACTCCTAAAGCACTTTATGGAGCCAAGGGACCTTGGCTTGGGCACCAGCTGTCCTGGGAGGTTAGGAGAGCTCAGGAAGTGGTGGTGTTAATTAAGTGCTGCTGAAAAGAAAACACAACACACTGTCTTCCTGCCTCCCCAACAAAAGACTTTAAACCTTTTCCATTAAAGAGCTGAACAAAGCGACAGAGAATTAATTACCCCAGAACCTCAGGGCCCAACACGCAGCTGGAGAAGCGCCCCCTGCTCTCAATGGATGCTGTGCGCCAGAAAACCTCGCCCCTCGCACCCAGACCACCTTTGTTTCCTGGATGCTAAGTAGCATCGGGCAGGTCATGCTGCATGTCTGACACTGTCCTTGAACCAGGGGAGACGGCCCGGGCTAGTTCTGAGAGCCAGAGTTGGGGGTGCCAAGTTCCTCTGAGCTGTCCCCAAGCTCTGAAGCAGCTGTGGCCAGCTGACACCAGCAGCAAGGTGCCCCAGGCAGGGGAAAGGGGCCCCTGCAGTCCTCAGCAAGGAGCAGCCCACACAAGCTCCCCCACTGACCTGAGCACCCTCCTGCATCCCTAAGTCCTCACCTCTGGTCCCACCCCAAAGCCCCCTTCCACATCCCTCAGCCCCACGCCTGCCACATGCACCAGTCTGAAGGTGATGCTTTGTCCGGCCCCTCGGCAGCGCTCAGTCCCGCCACATTAGGGAGCATAAAAGGGGTGGGGAAAAGGAAATGGACACTGCCCTGGAGCTCCAGTACTGATACCACCCCGGTCCCCGCTTTGCTCCCTGGACCAGCCCCGGGCCATGGTGTGCATCTGTGGGGATAACACCCTCCCCCTGCTTCCCAGGGATCTGAGACACTTCACTGACATTCACGAAGCCCTTTGGGACCCTCCCTGGCTGGGGGATGGGATTCCCACGCCCACGACGCTGGTACACGACAGCCCCCCGGGAGCCAGAGAAAGCCTGCGCTGGGCTGGTGAGGTGCCAGTGCTGACAAACGGCTCCAGAGCTAGCCAGACATGACCAGGGGAGTTGCACAAAGGCCTCTTCAGAGGAGCGCTGGCAGGAGCCAATTTCCCAGTCCTGTGGAGGGCTTAGGGACAAGCCCGGTCACTTGGGAAAGCTAGCAGTTTGGCCGCTGTGGTTGGGCTGGGAGCTGCCAGAGGCAGAGACAGATGCAGCACTGCAATCACGCAGACACCAGGGGTTTGTGCAGGGAGCGGCTCTGCTTCCTCTGGGACACAACGCCCTCCCCGAGACACCGCTCTGCACCACAGAGCGTCTCGTCCTTCCGCCAGCTAAGCCTTCTAGCTGGGTGTGATGGGGTTCAGGGTTCCCCAAGCTCTGCACCCTGCCCGCAGGCAGGAGTGACTCTCACTCAGCAGGAGAACAGAGGGTTTATTAGCTCACAGGACACAGCGTCGTACAGAAGTGTCAGGGCAGCTGGCAGAGACAGCCTGTTCAACCCATCTTGGGGAGAGGAGAACCTGAGGGCCCCCCCGGAACCAGGGCCTTGACCACTCCTTTGTCCCTCCCTCTCCAAGCCCAGACTCAGTGCTTCTAACTCCCAGTTCCAATTCAAACCCCTCAGGCTCCACCCCCTCCTTTGTCTGCAGCCCAGAGGTGTCACCTGGTCACCTCAGTTACCCCCAGCAGGAGCCTGGCACCCTCAGACACACACACACCTACCCCCACTCCATCACATCTCTCCCCTCTTCCAGAAGGAACTGAGCGAGGTCACTCAGCCGGTGACCTGGGGAAGCTCGGGACCCTCCCCATGTGATAGGGCACTGGCTGTACCATCGGTGTTCCCCTCGATGTGTACCACCTCCAGGTCATAATCCGGCAGGGGAGGCTCTACAACAGGAGCTTGGCATTGGCCCCTTTCATGTGATGCAGCCGGGCAACTTCCTTTAGTTGCCTTGGGTTGGTTGGTCTCCCTGCTACGGCCTCCGGTCCATCAGCCACATTCTCAAGTCGGGCAGGCAGAGCCTATACAGGTGCTGCAGCACCAGCAGATCAAACAGGTCCTCTCTGGTCTGGGCCCTGCCCCGTCTGCCCACCACTCCATACAGCTGCTCCAGCACATGTCTGGAATTCAGTCACTGTCTGGTAAAGGAAGGTACAAATGCTTTCCACCCTTGGCATTTAGCCAGACCACCAAAATGTTTGTGTGCCTCAGTTTCCCCTTCCATGCCACACAATAGGTTTGGAATGTTCCTGCTCATGTGAGAGGTTGCCAGACTAGTTACAGGGAACAACGGTGACATTTCAGAATTACAAACTCCTTCAACACACAGTTCATGCTTCTACATCAATGTCAACTCATCACATGGCTCTTTCCAAACATTCAGTACATGGCCCAATTCCACAGCTTCTGGCAGCAGCACCCATTGCTTACAGCAGTCAGCGTGAGTAACAAGAACAAACCCGCTGCCATCGTACATTTACGTTGCTCTTAGGTAGACCACAACCTTTGTGTAACATCCTTGAGAATCCGGCCTTCTGGGGCTAAACGGCTGAGGCCTTTCTTTGCACCACCAAGTTCTAATCTTCTCCCTTGCCCCGTGGGGTGGAAATCTGATCTCTCTGGGTGTGGCCTGCTTCCAGCAATAGCTGGGCCATTGCTGATCCTCGGGAAGACCTCCTCCTCCCAGCCCGTCTGGAAATTTGCAAACCAAACTGCTTTCTGAAAGTTGCTTTGTGAGTCCCAGACTCAGAATCCACATGAAGGGATCCCTGTTTATCCCTTACTGGTCCACCAGGCCCACAGCTCCTTTGTCCTTCCACCTCCAACTTCTGCCTGCCCATGGACTCAGAAGTGGAGTTCGTTACCAGGATACAAGTGTTCCCAGCATCTGGAGACGGGGAATTCCTGGTGCTCTGCGGCAAGTGACCTGGAACAGGACCACACTCCCAGTACGCTGGTCACAACCAGCCACTTGGTCATTACAGGGCTGCTCAAATTCCCTTCTAGCTTTCACTTTACTTGGACCAACTTCCTGGAAACCTTTACCCTGCCTGCTTTGGACCCTTGCAGAGCACAGCCAGTGGCTTCACACTCAGGCAGGTCCTGACCATCAGGAACTGAAACAAACTTCTCCCGAGGCAAAGGGCTGCTCTGGCTCCTGCAGACAAGCACCTTTCCTGTTCACTCTCCTACACCTCACTCCCATTTTCCACCGTCCCCACAGACTGCTCAGGAAAAGTTTCAGGGAAATTCTCTTCCTCAAATGCTCCCTCAAACAACAACTCACTCTCCTCTGGCTCCACAGGGGCACTGCTCCCTTATGACACAACCATTTCCAGGATCATTTCTGGCTCATAAGGTGGATTCCCACATAATCCCCACGCAGGCAGACAGCTAGTACCACCACTAGACCAAAACAAAAAGCAGTCAAGTAGCACTTTAAAGACTAGCAAAATAGTTTATTAGGTGAGCTTTTGTGGGACAGACCCACTTCTTCAGACCATAGCCAGACCAGAACAGACTCAATATTTAAGACACAGAGAACCAAAAACAGTAAACAAGGAGGACAAATCAGAAAAAGATAATCAAGGTGAGCAAATCAGAGAGTGGAGGGCTGGGGGGAAAGATCAAGAATTAGATTGAGCCAAGTATGCAGATGAGCCCCTACAGGGACTCAGGAAGTTCCCATCACGATTTAAACCATGTGTTAATGTGCCGAATTTGAATATAAAAGTCAGCTCGTCCACTTCTCTCTCCAAATAGGAGCGATAATGTCTCTTCAGTAACACACATACCTTGAGGTCGCTGACAGAATGCCCCAGTCCATTAAAATGTTCACTAACTGGTTTGTGGATCTGGAGTGTTTTGATGTCTGTTTTGTGCCCATTGACCCTTTGTCTAAGGGAGTTAGAAGTCTGTCCAATATACAAAGCACCTGGGCATCGCTGGCACATCATGGCACATATGATGTTAGTAGAGGAGCACGAGAAAGTGCCCGTGATTCTGTGAGTAACCTGGTTAGGTCCAGTGATGGTATTTCCAGAGAAGATATGTGGACAAAGCCGGCAGTGGGCTTTGTTGCAGGGAAAGGTTCCAGGACTGGTGTTCCTGGGGTATAGACTGTGGCTGTTAGTAAGGATCCTCATGAGGTTGGGAGGTTGTCTGTGGGAGAGAACAGGCCTGTCACCCAGGGCCTTCTGGAGTGTAGCATCCTGATTAAGAATAGGTTGTAGGTCTTTAATAATTCGTTGCAGTGGTCTGAGTTGGGGGCTGTAAGTGATGACCAGTGGTGTTCTGTTCTTGGCTTTTTTGGGCCGATCTTGGAGTAGCTGGTCTCTGGGTATGCGTCTGGCCCTGTCGATTTGTTTTTTTACTTCTCCTGGTGGGTAATTCAGGTTTATGAATATTTGGTAAAGTTCTTGTAGTTTTTGGTCTCTGTCAGTTGGATCAGAGCAAATGCGATTGTACCTAAGAGCTTGACTGTAAAGAATGGATCTAGTCACGTGTGCAGGATGGAAACTAGAAGGGTGTAGCTAAGTATAGCGATCAGTAGGTTTTCGGTACAGTGTGGTACTGATCAGGCCATCCCTGATTATTACTGTAGCGTCCAGGAATGTATCTCTTGCATGTTGTAATCGAGGCATAAGTTGATGGTGGGGGTGTAGATTGTTAAAGTCTCTGTGGAATTCTTCTAGAGCCTCTGTACCATGGGTCCAAATCATAAAGATGTCATCAATGCATCTTAAGCAGAGGAGGGGTAATAGGGGACGAGAGCTGAGGAACTGTTGTTCCAGGTCAGGCATAAATATATTAGCATATTGTGGGGCCATGCGGGTGCCCAGAGCAGTTCCACTAATCTGGAGGTATAAATTGTCCCCAAAACGGAAATGATTGTGTGTGAGAACAAAGTTACAGAGGTCAGACACCAGATTGGCTGTGGTGGCATCAGGGATGGTATTCCTGATTGCTTGTAATCCGTCTGTATGTGGAATATTAGTGTACAGAGCCTCTACATCCATTGTGGCAAGGATGGCGTTATCAGGAACTTTTCTGATGTTTTGTAATTTCCTCAGGAAGTCGGTGGTACCTCGGATATAGCTGGGAGTGTTGGTGGCATAGGGTTTGAGGGGGGAGTCCACGTAACTGGATAGTCCGGTGGTAAGGGTGCCAATACCTGAAATGATAGGGCATCCAGGGTTTCCAGGTTTGTGGATTTTGGGAAGTAAATAAAATAATCCAGGCTGCGGTTCAGATGGTGTGTCTGAGTTAATGAGGTCCCGAGTAGCAGCAGGGAGTTCCTTCAGTAGTTGTTGTAATATCCCTTGGAATTCCAAAGTGGGATCAGCGGAGAGAGGTCTGTAAAATGTGGCGTTGGAGAGTTGTTTGGCTGCCTCCTGTTCATTGTCTGACTTATTCAGGATGACAACTGCAGCCCCCTTGTCAGCTGGTTTGATTATGATGTCTTGGTTATTTTTGAGACTCTGGACAGCATAGCGCTCAGCATAGTTGAGACTGTGTCTCAAAGGATATTACAACAACTACTGAAGGAACTCCCTGCTGCTACTCGGGACCTCATTAACTCAGACACACCATCTGAACCGCAGCCTGGATTATTTTATTTACTTCCCAAAATCCACAAACCTGGAAACCCTGGACGCCCTATCATTTCAGGTATTGGCACCCTTACCACCGGACTATCCAGTTACGTGGACTCCCCCCTCAAACCCTATGCCACCAACGCTCCCAGCTATATCCGAGGTACCACCGACTTCCTGAGGAAATTACAAAACATCAGAAAAGTTCCTGATAACGCCATCCTTGCCACAATGGATGTAGAGGCTCTGTACACTAATATTCCACATACAGACGGATTACAAGCAATCAGGAACACCATCCCTGATGCCACCACAGCCAATCTGGTGTCTGACCACTGTAACTTTGTTCTCACACACAATCATTTCCGTTTTGGGGACAATTTATACCTCCAGATTAGTGGAACTGCTCTGGGCACCTGCATGGCCCCACAATATGCTAATATATTTATGCCTGACCTGGAACAACGATTCCCCAGCTCTCGTCCCCTATTACCACTCCTCTACTTAAGATACACTGATGACATCTTTATGATTTGGACCCATGGTACAGAGGCTCTAGAAGAATTCCACAGAGACTTTAACAATCTACACCCCCACCATCAACTTATGCCTCGATTACAACATGCAAGAGATACATTTCCTGGACGCTACAGTACTAATCAAGGATGGCCTGATCAGTACCACACTGTACCGAAAACCTACTGATCGCTATACTTAGCTACACCCTTCTAGTTTCCATCCTGCACACGTGACTAGATCCATTCTTTACAGTCAAGCTCTGAGATACAATCGCATTTGCTCTGATCCAACTGACAGAGACCAAAAACTACAAGAACTTTGCCAAATATTCATAAACCTGAATTACCCACCAGGAGAAGTAAAAAACCAAAATTGACAGGGCCAGACGCATACCCAGAGACCAGCTACTCCAAGATCGGCCCAAAAAAGCCAAGAACAGAACACCACTGGTCATCACTTACAGCCCCCAACTCAGACCACTGCAACGAATTATTAAAGACCTACAACCTATCCTTAATCAGGATGCCACACTCCAGAAGGCCCTGGGTGACAGGCCTGTTCTCTCCCACAGACAACCTCCCAACCTCATGAGGATCCTTACTAACAGCCACAGTCTATACCCCAGGAACACCAGTCCTGGAACCTTTCCCTGCAACAAAGCCCACTGCCAGCTTTGTCCACATATCTTCTCTGGAAATACCATCACTGGACCTAACCAGGTTACTCACAGAATCACGGGCACTTTCTCGTGCTCCTCTACTAACATCATATATGCCATCATGTGCCAACAATGCCCAGATGCTTTGTATATTGGACAGACTTCTAACTCCCTTAGACAAAGGGTCAATGGGCACAAAACAGACATCAAAACACTCCAGATCCACAAACCAGTTAGTCAACATTTTAATGGACTGGGGCATTCTGTCAATGACCTCAAGGTATGTGTGTTACTGAAGAGACATTATCGCTCCTATTTGGAGAGAGAAGTGGACGAGCTGACTTTTATATTCAAATTCGGCACATTAACACATGGTTTAAATCGTGATGGGAACTTCCTGAGTCACTGTAGGAGCTCGTCTGCATACTTGGCTCAATCTAATTCTTGATCTTCCCCCCCACCCCTCCACTCTCTGATTTGCTCACCTTGATTATCTTTTTCTGATTTGTCCTCCTTGTTTACTGTTTTTGGTTCTCTGTGTCTTAAATATTGAGTCTGTTCTGGTCTGGCTATGGTCTGAAGAAGTGGGTCTGTCCCACAAAAGCTCACCTAATAAACTATTTTGCTAGTCTTTAAAGTGCTACTTGACTGCTTTTTGTTTTGATAGTGTATAGACTAGCACGGCTTCCTCTCTGTTACTTGCCATTCCCAGTGGACAAGCTGCTTTCCTGTACAGGCACCTTCCTCGGCCCAGGCCTGGAAAGCTCTTTGCAGATCTGTCTTGGCTACTAGTAGACGCTGGGTTGGAATCACTCTCTCTCTCCTTGAGCTGCGGCAGGCCACTCGGTTCAGAGCTTCATGCAGTCCAGGGTTCCCTGCCCTGATCTGGGCTCACCTCTGCAGGAGTTCCCTTAACCCTCAGCTCTGCCATTGCACATCCACGCTGCCTTGTCCAGCTCCTTTAACCTCGATTCAGTTTCCAGGTGCTGCTGCTTCACAGCGGAGTTGCTGAGCGTGGTTGCAGGCTCACAGGCCGATGCCCTCTGCACCCCACGATTCCTGGAAGAATCCTTCAGTGTGCCAGGCTCCTTGCAGGTCACAAGCTCCCTGGGGTTGGGCCGTAGGCCCCTCCGCCATCTGGGACCGATTCCAGCAGACTCCCAGAGGAACCCCTTCTTCAGTGTGACACCTGCTCCCAAGGACCACGACCACACTCTCCTGGGAAGAACGTATCCAGCGTGTCAGCCTCCTCACAGGTCACTTGCCCTGGGGGCTAGGCCCTCGGCCCCTCCGCCCTTTGGGACCGATTCCGACGGACTCTCAGGAGCCACCCCTTCTCGAGGACCACGACTGCAGTTGCTCGGGTTCAGCCACGGACCCCTCCACCTTGGGGAACCACACCTCACTGCCCCTCAGCACACCTGGGTCTCACTGGCCCCCCTTCTTCCTTCTGCGCCCCCATCACTTACTGCTGGATGCTCCATCCTCGAGGTGCAGTACACCAGAGTGATGGGGTTGAGGGGTCCCCATGCTCTGCACCCGACCGCAGGCAGGAGTGACTCTCACTCAGCAGGAGAACAGCAGATTTATTAGATGACAGGACACAGCGTCTTACAGAAGAGTCAGTCCAGCAGGCAGGGACAGTCAGTCCAATCCATGCTGGGGAGAGGAGGCCCTGAGGGGCCCCCAGAGCCAGGGCCTTGCTCCCTCCTTTTGTCTCTCCCTCTCCCAGTCCAGACTCTCTGCTTCCAACTCCCAGTTCCAATTCAAACCCCTCAGGCTCCACCTCCCCTTTGTCTGCAGCCCAGAGGTGTCACCTGGGCACCAGGTTACCCTCAGCACGAGCCCCACACACTCTGGCCACTCTCATATCCCCCAGCACATCACACCAGGCCACAGAAGTGGCTTGTTACTGATGACAATCACTGCGGTCTGACCCCCTCAGTAGCACGTTAGCGCGAGGCCCTCACCAGACAGCGCCGGCTGGGGACGGTGCTGCTTTCCCACACCACTGGCATGGCCAGCTGACCTACGAGCACACGGGAGCCTGCCCTGCTGCAGAGAAGACTGACCGCTCTCCCCTTCTGTAGGGAGACAGAGGGCAGACTGGTGGGCATCAGGGTTCCTGGATTTGCCAGCACGGCTGTGACGCTTCCCAGCTGTTGTGCAAGGAAGCAGTCTCATGAGTACATACAGAGATCCCGGCACTTTCAGAGGTACGCGGTGCTACTGATTTATACCCTTCTAGCGAGACCTCTTAACCCAGCCTGCAAACGCTGCAGCTGAACACATGGCCACCTAGCCCAAGTGATCAGCAAAGAAGCAAGCAGGCATGTCATGATCATGAGGGTTAGCCAGCAGCCTGGGAGTAAAAGGGTTAACCTCCTTAGCCAGGTGGGGTTGGCCTATAGGAATGTAGGTAAGAATTGAACTTTTTGGTTGCTCCCTTTTTCTGTCCTCTGTTGCTGCCGCTTCTTTCCAGCCATGAGGGAGACAGGCACAGAATATCTCCCTCCAATCTTCTGTAAGTGGGGTAAAGTTTAGATAGATCCGTTAGCCTTTATTGTTTTATGGCTGGGAAGTGGGATCTGACGTCTGGGCACTTTTTAGAAATGTTCCTTTACTCTCCTTATAACTAAGTTCTAGGCCCATGGTGGAGACTCCCCACGTGTTTTACAATGCGACTCTTCCATCTAGTCCTGAGGCTTGCAACACGAATGGTGTTGTAATAATAAAAGTTCTCTCTTCTTCTTTTTATTAACCTCGTATTAAGAACATGAGAACGGCCATACTGGGTCAGACCAAAGGTCCATCTAGCCCAGTACCCCGTCTGCCGACAGTAGCCAATGCCAGGTGCCCCAGAGGAGATGAACCGAAGACAATGATCAAGCGATTTGTCTCCTGCCATCCATCTCCCGCCTTCGACAAAAGGCGAGGCACCATACCTTACCCCTTGCTAATAGCCATCTATGGACCTAACCTCCAAACATTTATCGAGCTCTTTTTTAAACTCTGTTAGAGTCCTGGCCTTTACAGTGTCCTCTGGCAAGGAGTTCCACAGGTTGACTGTGCGCTGTGTGAAGAAAAACTTTCTTTTATTAGTTTTGAACTTCCTACCCATTAATTTCATTTGGTGTCTTCTAGTTCCTATATTATGGGAACAAGTAAATAACTTTTCTGTATTCACTTTCTCCACACCATTCATGATTTTATATACCTCTATCATATCACCCCTCAGTCTCCTCTTTTCTAGACTGAAAAGTCCCAGTCTCTCTAGCCTCTCCTCATCTGGGACCCATTCCAAACCCTTAATCATTTTAGTTGCCCTTTTCTGAACCTTTTCTAATGCGAATATATCTTTTCTGAGGTGAGGAGACCACATCTGTACGCAGTACTCAAGATGTGGGCGTACCATAGTTTTATACAGGGGAAGTAAGATATCCTTTGTCTTAAGAACATAAGAATGGCCATACTGGGTCGGACCAAAGGTCCATCCAGCCCAGTATCCCGTCTGCCGACAGTGGCCAATGCCAGGTGCCCCAGAGAAGGAGAACAGAAGACAATGATCAACTGATTTATCTCCTGCCATCCATCTCCTGCCCTTGTACTGAAGGCGAGGGCACCATACTTTACCCCTGGCTAATAGCCATTTATGGACCTAACCTGCAAAAATTTATCGAGCTCTTTTTTAAACCCTAAGGCTACGTCTACACGTGCACGCTACATCGAAATAGCTAATTTCGAAGTAGCGACATCGAAATAGCCTATTTCGATGAATAACGTCTACATGTCCTCCAGGGCTGGCAACGTCGATGTTCAACTTCGACGTTGCTCAGCCCAACATCGAAATAGGCGCAGCGAGGGAACGTCTACACGCCAAAGTAGCACACATCGAAATAAGGGAGCCAGGCACAGCTGCAGACAGGGTCACGGGGCAGACTCAACAGCAAGTCGCTCCCTTAAAGGGCCCCTCCCAGACACACTTTCATTAAACAGTGCAAGATACACAGAGCCAACAACTAGTTGCAGACCCTGTATATGCAGCACGGACCCCCAGCTGCAGCAGCAGCAGCCAGAAGCCCTGGGCTAAGGGCTGCTGCACACGGTGACCACAGAGCCCCGCAAGGGCTGGAGAGAGAGTATCTCTCAACCCCCCAGCTGATGGCCGCCATGGAGGACCCCGCTATTTCGATGTTGCGGGACACGGATCGTCTACACGTCCCTACTTCGATGTTGAACGTCGAAGTAGGGCGCTATTCCCATCCCCTCATGGGGTTAGCGACTTCGACGTCTCGCCGCCTAACGTCGATTTCAACTTCGAAATAGCGCCCAACACGTGTAGCCGCGACGGGCACTATTTCGAAGTTACTGCCACTACTTCGAAGTAGCGTGCACGTGTAGACGCAGCTCATGAGTCCTGGCCTTCACAGCCTCCTCCGGCAAGGAGTTCCACAGGTTGACTGTGTGCTGTGTGAAGAAAAATTTCCTTTTATTAGTTTTGAACCTACTACCCATCAATTTCATTTGGTGTCCCCTAGTTCTTATATTATGGGAAAAGGTAAATAATTTTTCTATATTCACTTTCTCCACACCATTCATGATTTTATATACCTCTATCATATCGCCCCTCAATTGCCTCTTTTCCAGACTGAAAAGTCCCAGTCTCTCTAGCCTCTCCCCATATGGGACCCGTTCCAAGCCCCTAATCATCTTAGTCGCCCTTTTCTGAACCTTTTCTAATGCCAATATATCTTTTTTGAGATGAGGAGACCACATCTGCACACAGTACTCAAGATGTGGGCGTACCATAGTTTTATATAGGGGAAGTATGATATCTTTTGTCTTCTTATCTATCCCTTTTTTAATAATTCCTAACATCCTATTTGCTGTACTAACTGCGTGGATGTCTTCAGAGAACTATCCACTATAACTCCAAGATCCCTTTCCTGATCTGTCGTAGCTAAATTTGACCCTATCATGTTGTACGTGTAATTTGGGTTATTTTTTCCAATGTGCATTACCTTACACTTACCCACATTAAATTTCATTTGCCATTTTGCTGCCCAATCACTCAGTTTGCTGAGATCTTTTTGTAGTTCTTCACAATCCCTTTTGGTTTTGACTGTCCTGAACAACTTGGTGTCACCTGCAAACTTTGCCACCTCACTGCTTACCTCATTTTCTAGATCATTGATGAACAAGTTGAACAGGATCGGTCCCAGGACTGACCCCCTGGGGAACAACACTAGTTACCCCCCTCCATTGTGAAAATTTACCATTAATTCCAACCCTTTGTTTTCTGTCTTTTAACCAATTCCCGATCCATGAAAGGATCTTTCCTCCTATCCCATGACCGCCTAATTTACATAAAAGCCTTTGGTGTGGGACCGTGTCAAAGGCTTTCTGGAAATCTAGGTATATTATGTCCACTGGGTGCCCCTTGTCTGCATGTTTATTAACCCCTTCAAAGAATTCTAATAGATTAGTTAGACACGACTTCCCTCTGCAGAAAACATGCTGACTTTTGCCCAACAATTCGTGCTCTTCTACATGCCTTGCAATTTTATTCTTTACTATTGTTTCTATTAATTTGCCTGGTACTGATGTTAGACTTATCGGTGTATAATTGCCAGGGTCTCTTCTGGAGCCTTTTTTAAATATTGGCGTTATATTGGCCCTCTTCCAGTCATTGGGTGCCGAAGCGGATTTAAAGGATAGGTTACAAACCACTGTTAATAACTCCGCAATTTCACATTTGAGTTCTTTCAGAACCCTTGGGTGAATGCCGTCTGGTCCTGGAGACTTGTTACTATTCAGCTTATCAATTAACTCCAAAACCTCCTCTAATGTCACTTCAATCTGAGTGAGTTCCTCAGATTTGTCACCTAAAAAGGCTGGCTCAGATTTAGGAACCTCTGTAACATCCTCAGCCGTGAAGACTGAAGCAAAGAAATCATTTAATCGCTCCGCAATGGCACTGTCTTCCTTGATCGCTCCTTTTGTATCTTTATCGTCCAAGGGCCCCACTGCTTTTTTAGCGGGCTTCCTGCTTCTAATGTATTTTAAAACATTTTACTATCATTTTTTGAATGTTTGGCTAGCTGTTCCTCAAAATCTTTTTTGGCTTTTCTTACTACATTATGACACTTAATGTGGGAGTGTTTATGTTCCTTTCTATTTTCCTCACTAGGATTTGACTTCCACTTTTTAAAAGCTGCCCTTTTCTCTCTCACTGCCTTTTTAACATGGCTGTTAAGCCATGGTGGTTCTTTGTTAGGTCTCTTACTGCGTTTTTTTATTTGGGGTATACATTTAAGTTGGGCCTCTAGTATGGTGTCTTTAAACAGTTTCCATGCAGCTCCCAGGGATTTTAGTTTAGTTACTCTACCTTTTAGTTTCTGTTTAACTAGCTTCCTCATTTTAGTGTAATTCCCCTTTTTGAAATTAAATGCCAGAGTGTTTGAGCGCTGCGGTGTTCTTCCCAACACAGGAATATTAAAAGTTATTATATTGTGGTCACTATTTCCAAGCGGTCCAGTAACAGTTACCTCTTGGACCAGATCCTGCGTTCCAGTCAAGACTAGATCGAGAATCGACTCTCCCCTTGTGGGTTCCTGTACTAGCTGCTCCAAGAAGCCGTCATTTAAGGCATCAAGAAATTTAATCTCTGAATCCCGTCCTGAGGTGACATGTACCCAATCAATATGGGGATAATTGAAATCTCCTATTATTACTGTGTTTTTCATTGTAATAGCCTCTCTAATCTCCCTTAACATTTCAGCATCACTATCACTGTCCTGGTTAGGTGGTCGGTAATATATTCCTAATGCCATATTCATATTAGAGGAATGAATTGTTATCCATAATGATTCTATGGAACATTTTGATTCCTTTAGGATTTTTGTTTCATTTGATTCTATATTATCCTTCACATATAGTACCACTCCGCCACCCGCACGACCTGTTCTGTCTTTCCGATATAATTTATATCCCGGTATGATAGTGTCCCACTGATTGTCCTCATTCCACCATGTTTCTGTGATGCCTATTATGTTAACTTCCTCCTTTGATATGAGGTACTCCAGTTCATCCATCTTATTAGACACACTCCGAGCATTTGTGTAAAAGCACTTTAAAAAATTACCACTATTTATATGTCCGCCTTTCACAGACGCCTTGGATTTTTTTATATGCGATTGTTTCACATCTGATCTTGCCCATATATTATTTCCCACGCTCCCTATCTGACTAACTTCTAGGGCATCCCTATCTATGGAGCCTCGTGTAAGAGAAGTCTCCGTCCGATCCACGTGCTCCCCCGCACCAATCGGCTTTCCCCCACCTCTTAGTTTAAAAACTGCTCTACGACCTTTTTAATGTTTAATGCCAGCAGTCTGGATCCACCTTGATTTAGGTGGAGCCCATCATTCCTGTATAGGCTCCCCCTACCCCAAAAGTGTCCCCAGTTCCTAATAAATCTAAACCCCTCTTCCCTACACCATCGTCTCATCCATGCATTGAGACTCTGAAGCTCTGCCTGTCTATCTGGCCCTGCGCATGGAACTGGAAGCATTTCAGAGAATGCCACCATAGACGTTCTGGATTTCAGTCTCTTTCCTAGTAACCTAAATTTGGCCTCCAGAACATCTCTTCTACCCTTCCCTATGTCATTGGTACCGACATGTACCACGACCACCGGCTCTTCCCCAGCACTGCCCATAAGTCTGTCTAGATGCCTCGAGAGATCCGCAACCTTCGCACCAGGCAGGCAAGTCACCATACGGTTCTCCCGGTCATCACAGACCCAACTATCTATATTTCTAATGATCGAATCCCCCACTACTAAAACCTGCTTCTTCCTAACAGCTGGCGCTCCCTCCCCTGGAGAAGTATCCTCGGCGCGAGAGGATACCATAGCACCCTCTGGAAGGAGGGTCCCAACTATGGGATGGTTTCCCTCTGCTCCCATTGACTGCTCTCCTTCCCTGAGCCTTTCATCCTCCGTAACAGCATCAGGACTGTCGGATTGGAGGTGGGACAGCCCTTATGTCTTATTTTCTATCCCTTTTTTAACTATTCCTAACATCCTATTTGCTTTACTGACTGCCGCTGCACACTGCGTGGATGTTTTCAGAGAACTATCCACTATAATTCCAAGATCCCTTTCCTGATCTGTTGTAGCTAAATTTGCCCCCATCATATTGTATGTATAATTGGGGTTATTTTTCCCAATGTGCATTACCTTACACTTACCCACATTAAATTTCATTTGCCATTTTGCTGCCCAATCACTGTTTGCTGAGATCTTTTTGAAGTTCTTCACAGTCTGCTTTGGTTTTGACTGTCCTGAACAGTTTGGTGTCATCTGCAAACTTTGCCACCTCACTGCTTACCCCTTTCTCCATATCATTGACGAATAAGTTGAACAAGATTGGCCCCAGGACTCACCCTTGGGGAACGCCACTACTTACCCTCCTCCATTGTGAAAATTTACCATTTATTCCTATTGGTTAATGTTCATGTCCAGTTTTTACTTTTGGGGCTGAGGTTTCCCAAGTCGTCTCTCCCTGGTTTCCTCATTATTACTTGGGTGGTGGCAGCGAATTTCATCCCCAAAATCGAAGGTTTTTAGGATTTTTTGGGCAGGAGTTTATACCAAAACCTGGTAAAGAAGGTTTTGGAGGTACTTTTGCCTTTGTCTTGCGAGCGTGGGGAAGGAGCCATGACAAGGCATGACCTCCAGGAGGGTGGAGCCACTCGCTCAGCCATGGGAACAGCAGGGCGACTCATCCCACTGCCGTTCACCTCCTAAACAAGGACCATAACCAGTACCGCAGCCAGCTTCCCCGATGGGCAGCACTGGCTCAGGCTCACTGCCACACAAGGGATTTACAGTCACACACTAGGGAAGAAGACAAATCCAGCCTGACTCACCCAGCTGTAAGAGCAGCCACACTGGCTCAGACCAGTGACCAGCTAGCTCGGAGCCCTCTCATCCAACTGTGGCTGGTGCCAGATGCTTTCCAGAGAGTGACCCAAACAAGGGTTTTTCTTGAGTGACCCGTCTCGGTTGTCTGGTCCCAGTCACTGGCAGCCAGAGCTCTAGGGACACCCCAAGGGCTGTGTCCCCAGCCAGCTTAGTTAACAGCCCTCAATGGACCCGTCCTGTACGGGCCCACCTAACTCTTTTATGAGCCCAGAGAGGAGCCTTTGGAGCCTACAGCATCCCCTGGCCAGGAGTTCCACCGGCTGACGGGGCATTTGGGAAGAGGGGATTCCTTTTGCTTGTTTTAAACCTGCTGCCCTTTCCTTGTGCTGGGTGACCCTGGCTCAGGTGTAATGTGATGGGATAAATCTCACCCCCTGGCTCAGGTATTCCAATGGGAAAAGAGGGGACTGAAATGGCACGAAGAGGCTGTGGAGATTCAGCCGCCTTCCTTCAAATGCAGGCCCTCACTTGGTGGGTAAAGGCAGAACTCACCAAATGCTGGTTGGCTTCCCTATTACAGGAGCTGGCTGTTTCCACCGGCCCAGCAAAGAGAAGACAAGCACAAGCAAATGCTGCAGCCCTGAATCTTTTAGTTATTACCTCTACTGAAGCCAGGCCTTTGGGATCTCGGGTACCAACAGTTCTCCTGGGCTGGGGGACACTGTTATTAGGGCAACACACCAGAAAAAAAATCCGTCTCGGCCAGCCCAGACTCTGCAGTGATGAGTCCAGAAGGAGAATCTCAACAGAGACCTGCTAGCAAGTTATGCTGCCTTCACCTGTGTCTGGGTGAAGGGATCTCTTTGGGGAACACAGGGACACCCCTGTGCCGTGACAACAGTGCAAAACAAGGGAAGGAAGGACGGTCCAGAGGATCAGGCACTAGAGTGGCAGGCAGAACACCGGGGTTCGGGTCCTGACTCTGTCACAGACCCTCCATGTGAGCTTGGGCCAGCCATTTAGACCTACCACGGCTCAGTTTCTTCAACCTGTAGCCCAGGGATCAGGTTTCCCTCCCTTGGGCGCTGGGAGGACACGGCAGATGGACCCAAAGAGACTGGCCAAAAGCCCTCTGGAGGCAAGGCTGGTTGGTGGGCTCTGGCTGCAGCGTTTCGGGGTTTCCTGCTACCCAGAGCAGAGCCCGGGCCTCTCTGGGACACATAGGCCTAGGATGGGTGACCAGAAGGGACATACCTAGTTTGGGTACGGGCTGCGTGTCCCAGAACTGGTAGCTGCGCTTGCTGGCCTCCTCCATGGTCTTGGCGGGTCCCTGACCTACAGAGAACAGCTCGATGGCTTTCTGAATCTCCTGGATCCTCTCGGCTGGCAGCGCGTTCACCTGAGAGCAGAGAGCGGGGTGTAAGAAGGCAGGCTAGTGAGAGCCACACCACAGCCAGGAAGGGCAGGGCGGCAGGTCCCAGCACCTGGGCTGACCTTGCTCAGGGCCTCTGAAGGAGGGCTGAGCCCGGGGCGAGGGGGGTGGTGTTAGGAGGTGCAGGGAGCACACAGGATCTCGCCCCTCCTGCGTGGGAGGGAGTCTGCATGACGCCCTGTGGAATGACGTCAGCACTGCCCACCCCAGCCCGGATGCCAGCTGTGCCTGAGGCATGGCCGAGGGACATGCAGGCAGTGGGAGCCCGGTGTGCGAGGGCCGCGAGCCCTTCCCATGGAGAAGCAGCCAGCAGACCCCCACCCCCCGCATTCAGCGGTGATGGTGAGACCTGGCTGGGGCCCAGTTTACACCTCACATCAGGCCAGGGCTTCGCAAGCCGGGAAGCCCGCTGCCAGCTGGGCTGCTCCGCCATGCAAATGGCAGCAGACCACACTGGCCGCAAGCGCCACAGGAAAGGAGCGCGGCTGCCTGACCCTCTCCCTCCTCACCTTGCCCTGCCCCGC